>NW_027556098.1:237779706-238196271 GCF_003287225.1 Phascolarctos cinereus
GAACAGAGCTGAATAGAAAACTTGACGTTTAAATACAAGTCTCAAGAAAAGCATGAAGAGGTAAACAGGAAAGAGAAATCATAAGGGACTTATTAAGGTTGAACTGTTTACATTGCTGCATGGAAAGATATTTGTAACTCATGAGACCTTTCTCAGTATTAGGGTAGCTGGAGGGGGAAAAAAAATTTATGTACAGATAGATTGATAGACAGAGGGCACAGGGTGAGTTGAAGATGAAGGGGTGATATCTTGAGAATAAAATTAAGGGGTGAGAGAGGATTGTACTGGGAGAAGGAGAAAGGCAGAGGTAGAATGGTGTAAATTATCTCACATAAAACAGACAAGAAAAGGTTTTTATAGTGGAGGGGAATTAGGCAAAGGTGAGAGAGAATGAGTGAATCTTATTCTCATAAGATTTGGCTTAAGGTGGGGAATAACATACACACTCAGTTGGGTATGGAAAGCCATCTTATCCTACAGATAAATGGGGGGGGAAAGGGGAAAAGAGAGAGGGGGGATAAAAGAGGGAATGGCAGATTGGGGGAGGGGGTAATCAGAAGCAAACACTTCTAAGGAGGGACAGGGTCAAAAGGGAGAATAAAATAATTGAGGGGTAGGATAGGATGAAGGGAAATATAGTTAGTTTTCCCCAGAGTGACTACTATGGATATGTTTTGCATGACTACACATGTATAACCTGTATCAAGTTGCTTGCTATCTCAATAAGTGTGGGTGGGGAGGGAGGAAGTGAGGAAAATTTGGAACCCAAGAAGATATACAGGAAATGGGCTATAGAAATCTGTACTGCCCTACAGGAAAATAGAAGAGGAATGGAATAAGAGAAGGGGGGGGTTAAAAGGAAGGGCAGATTAGGGGAAGGGGTATTCAGAATACATGCTGTTTTGGATTAGGAAAGGGATGAAAATTTGGAACTCAAAATCTTGTGAAAGTGAATGTTGAAAACTAAAAATAAATACATTAATGAATCTTTAAAAAAAAAAAGAGTATCATGTATAAGAGAAAGGCCGCATTCCATTGTGTGGCTGTGTATGTTACTCTCTGGATGATGCCCAGAATTTCATTTCTGTAGCATGAAAATGCAGCACTGGAGTAGAAAGGTCTTCATTCCAATGTTGGCTCTGACCCTCAGTTTTATCATCTGTAAAATTAGTGGGTTGCTTGAGAAACAGGCTCCTAATTTTTATTTGTTATATGAAGCATTTTAGAATTCTGGTGTTGCCTATGGACCCCTTTACCTCCAGGTCTTATTAAGTGAATAAAAAAAAATCCCTATTGGATTTTAGAGGAAACTAATCATATTGAAATCCAGTTATCAAAATAGTTTAAAAAAATTGTTAAGGGTCCATGGATTAGATGAAATCTGGAGTTATTTTTCATTCTATCTAAATTAAACTATGATCTTTACATAGTTTCTTCTGTCAAAATATGCTTAGGGTAATGCTGAGATGCCTTTCTTAGATCATATTTCATAGCTCTGAGCCTGTCTTTAAAATTAAATTTAGATTACTTTTCCATAATTGCATTACCTTGTAGTTGCTTCTTTCCATAAAGCCCATCTGTGACCTTTCTGCTTTGTGAGAATGTTCTGTAGTTTATCCCAATTGGATTGGCAAAAGGCCTAGCTTTTCCCACCTCCCTAATATTATTACTGCATCATTAGTTTTCTTTTTACCATTTAATTTGAATTCCTTCTTCTTAAACAATAGTCCTTGTTTTTTTGTTTGTTTGTTTGTTTTTGTAATGCTACTTTGTTTGACTTTGATATTAACTCCTATCCTGAAGTTAGCTCCAAGATTGATATAAACCAACCTTCTAGACAGGGCACTAAGACACTGTAGAATTGCAGAGCTCAAAGGGAACTCAGGAGGAAATTACGTCTAGCCTACAATTCACCTTGATCCTCGTGTACTGGATCTATGCTAAATTGAAAACACTCCAAAAAAAGTGGTTCTATATTATTCCAGTTAGTATGTCAAATTTTGTGGTTTCAACAGCTTGGGATTTTCATAAGTGTTTTTAGTCAATTATCGTAGTTTCTTTGCCTCATGGTTTCAAAGGTGAATTATACCTTTCTATTCTTAATTATGATCAGTCTTTGTGTTTTCTTTTGGTCATATCACTTTCTGTACAATGATATTGTTTTCTAGTCAATGACTTGGTTTGTTCTTAAAGTTTTTTTTTTCAATTAGATTTGTTTAGTTTCCTTTGTAGAAACAGTTGGTAATTCTAGTCTTAATCCTGGTGCACAACTCAGGGAAAGAAGAACAAACCTTATATCCCTGCCTGGTGTAAAATTATCCTGATGAAATGGGACTGTGGGAGGAACATTGACTTTGGAGTCAGTTGATTTGAAATATATATTCCACCTCTGATGACTGCTTCATGCCTCTGTGACCATGGATAATATATCAGTGAATCAACAAGCATTTATTAAACACCTACTATGAGATAAGCTCAAGGAAGTCAAAGACAAAAAAGAAATAGCTCCTGCCCTTAGGGAACTCACAGCCTCCATGGGCCTCAGTTTCCTCATTTGTATTATTAGGAAGTTGGATGAGATGATTCCTGAAGTCCTTACATGTTACTCTATATTTATATCACTCTGGTAGCATATATTAAAACTTTCTCTTACTTAGTAGATAAGCTCTAGGTTGCTACTTGAAGCTTAGAGAGGGTGGGTAACTTGCCCATGGTCACATAACTAGTAGTCAAGATACGATTTCAGAGAGGGTCTGTCTAACTCCAACTTTTATTCCCAATGCCTTTAATACCAAATGATAGTTTAGTAACTTGTTTTTAATAACAAATGATGTCAGCATATTCTTAAAATCTTTCCTTGTCTCTTTCAAATTGTCCATGCCATTATTTATTCAGATTCCACCATTGTATCTTTTCTGTGAAGATGGGATAGGGACTAGAGGTGTGATTTTATTGATATAAGGAATTCCACAGTAAAACAAAAACAAACAAGCAAAAAATATATACCACTTTAGGTTGACACTTCCTCTACCATTCATAGTCTGACACTTCATTAGAACACTAAGAGTTTATACATGGCTTGTCCAAGGTCACAAGGCAGTACATGTCAGAGGTAGACCTTGAATCTACTCTTTATTTCATTATGTATTTCCCAATTACATTTTAATATTTTAACATTCATTTTTTTATAAATCTTAAGTTCCAAATTTCTTTTTCTGTACTTCCTGTACTGCTTGAGTAGTCAAGTAATAGGATATTGATTATACATATGAAGTCATAAAAAAGTATTTCTATATTAGCCATGTTGCAAAGTAAAACATGCAAAAACATTAAAAATAACATTAAAAAAGTATGTATCAATCTGCACTCAGAGGTCATCAGTTCTCTCTCAGGAGGTGGATAGCATTTTCCCCAAGTCCTTTGGAATTGTCTTGGATCATCTTGATCAGAGTTGGAAAGCCCTTTACAGTTGGTCATCTTTGCAATATATCTGTTACTATGTAAAATGTTCTCCTAGTCTCGCTCACTTCACTTGTTTTTAGTTTATATGTCTTCCTATGTTTTTCTACCTCCATACCCTGCATTATACCTTATAGAAAAATAATATTCCATCACAATTACATACCATAATTTTTTCAGCTATTTCCCAATTTATGGACATTCCCTTAGATTTCTAATTCTTTGTCACCAAAAAAAAGAGCTGCTATAAGTATTTTTGTGCATATAAGTACTTTCCCCCTTTCTTTGATCTCTTTGGGATGCAGACTTAGTAATGGTATTTTTGAGTCAGAGGATATGCATAGTTTTGTAGCTATTTGGCACAGTTCCAAATTGTTCTCCAGAATGGTTGGAGCAGTTTGTAACCTTAATGAAGATGATTAAAGTTTAGTCTTCATCCTCATATACATTTCTTCATGTATTTAATAGTAATTATGGTGATTTAATGAAATGGTTTTTAATAAGGACAGTGAAGTTTTGAAGGAAGGTAAGAAGACTTCTTAGTGGGTTTTTTTTTTTGGATCTAGGAGAAATTATTTACTTTTAGTTTTTAGTGGGGAGGAGTTGAATGGCATAAATCTGCGACTTCATCTGTCTAGGGAAAATTCTGTTTTGAAAACTTTCTCTAGTACTCCAGAGAAGCAACTGTTTAATAATGTCTTATGGTGTTTGTAATAATTCTCGTTTATGTGCCAAAGGCAGAACTGGAATTCAGGTCCTTCTGACTGAAAGGTCTCCATTCTGACATGCAAATAGTATTTACAATATAGGTTAAAACATCACCATTGACAGCAACAAAACAAAACACAAAGTGATCAAATATGGAAGAGCAACCTTTTTTTTTCAATATAGTAAGATAGCCATTGATGATGTTTTATCATGGAAATGTCTCTCCCTCCTCTCCCTACCTTCATAACTGTTCTGTTGGGTCTGAAATAAACTGATGTTCCAATTGTTCTTTTTTGAGTGGTTAAGGAAAAAAAAATCACCTATGAGAAAAAGGTCATCTCTTATTGAAATATCTAAGAATGTTGAAAAAAATGTCAAAACTCATGTCTAAGGAATACAAAGTCTATCACGTAATTGTAAACAATTGTAAAATATGCTATTTTGGAAAGACAATTGGGTTTAATCCCTCATATGTTGCTTTAACATTTTTCTTGTTTTCTGTGCATGAGCAAAAATACGATTTGATTATTTTTATGAGTAGAGGGACACTTTAAAAATCTCCAAACTAAATAACCACAATAATAGAACTTGCTTCCATGGAAACATATAAGATAGCAATAAAAACCAATAGGGGTTAGCCTAGTGTAGGGAGATCGAGCCTGTTTTCTTCACAAAACAAGTTGGAATAAAAAAAATCACCCCACTTTAAAAATCCCCAGAGCCTAAATTCGAATGTAAATACCATGAAATGACAATGATATTATGACTGAATGTATGCGTGCGTATATTGCAGCTTGAATAACAAGAAACACTGTTTAGTGAGTTAAGCATTTCCTATAGGAAGCTTTGTTTTTTATTCTCTTGCTTCTGACATTATCTGAATGGCCATGTTGGCTCTATGGAAACATTCAAGTGAAGTGAATAATTTAAGCAACAGCCTACAAAAATATTTCATCATCCCAATATTTTTTGAAGTCAATCGATTAGATTTGCTTTGGCCTTTTTTTTGGGGGGGATGGCTGATATAATTATTTTGGTATTTGTAGATTACACCTCTGACAGTACTACTCCCTTTGTTATATCCAAATAATGCAAACACACCAGATGAAAAGTTTGTGTTCCATTGCTAAAACACAGGTAAAAAACTCAGCACACTGGAAACATCCCTGTGAGCACATATGAGCATTTCTAAGAAGATGACAGTATAAACAGTAACAACCATGTAAAGATTAAAACCAAATACTGCAAAATTATAAAGACAATAATTGGTCCTTGAAAAAGAGATCAGAAAACACTTATTTCTATTCCTTTTTCAAGGTCTAGATCTGTGGATATAGAACACTGCATATAACAACATTTCTTTTGAAATATTGATTAATTGTGATGATTTTTAAATTTTTTTCTTCCAAAAATCATAATAAATGATGGCTCCCTAGAAGGGGATTAAAAAAAAACATTAAAAAAGATCATTGGCTCAACCACTTTCAGCTTGATGATTTTTGAAACCAGATTACAAAATTCAAGGATGTAGTAAGAGGAGAATTAAGTGGAGGAGCTTTTTCTAATGAAACCTGGCTCTGCTACTTATTTTCTATATGTGTTAGTCATTTATTAAAAACTGAATTAAACTCAATTTCATTATATGTCAGTGGAAGAAAGATTTCTTACAAATGGGGAAGTCCTTTAGAAGTTTCTGCTTGCAGATGACATTGGATCAATTGTTTTAAGTCCCAGAAGACTAAGGAGCCTCACAAATGAGGTTTACAACTACTCACAAACTCAAGAGTTTCCAAACAGGAAAAAAAAAAAGTATCTCTATTTTCCAGACAATGATATACACTTGGCCTGACAGATTCCCCCTAAGCAGAACATATATCTTGGTAGTATGACACATGTTGCAAGGCTCAGATCATTGAAAATAACTGTAAGCTTAGAGAAAATTGTCTCACTATTTTTCAGAACTACAAATAATTCTGAAGGATGAGAATAATTGCATTTTTTTTCTATTTGTAACTCATTCCACTATGTGTAAGTAGACTTGGCATTAATGTTAGATCTGGGTGTGCTGACAGACATTGAAAGTGAATATCAATATTATTGCAATAAATAATCGTGTGTGTGCATGTGTGTGTGTGTGTGTGTGTGTGTGTGTAAAATCTCAACAAAGTGAATGGTATTTTGATGAATTATGGAAAATATGAATGTGATTAACAAGCTGGCATTTACCTGATTTCCTCCCATTCCATGACAATTGAACATGCCCACTTTTTCATTGTCTTTGCGGCCCATGTTGTCTAAACACTGGTTGGTTTCAACATTTCTTATCTGGTGAAAAGAAAAATTTGAGAAAAAATTGTGAAATCAAGGAAGGTCTGCATACTCTAAAGTTTATTTTTTTGACCCAGAGTACTGTACTTCAAGTAAGAAAGACCACATACAAATCTTGATTCTGACACTTACTAGCTCTGTGATCACTGTAACTCATACTACCTTTCTGAGAGTGAATTTCTTAATGTGTAAAATGGGGTAATAATAACATGTATACCATAGGTTTTTATGCATTTCAAATGAACTACTATAAACTTAACATTTGTTGGAAAGCATGGGGTATTTTTTAGGTACACTGTGTGATATTTTGGGTACTATAGTTGTTTAAGAAGTCTATATTTCCTTATACGATGCCTTCCTTAAACCTGTAGAAATTTGGTCATTACAAGAATTATTGTTAGGGTATATGATACCTAACTTGCCCACCAGATGGCAATCGACTCCAGCCAGTCTTGAGTGTTCTCCACAAAAGTTCTCTGGTGCATTTATAAAGGAGACTTCTACACTAACACATACAGGTACAAATAGCAAAGCTGAGTAGTTTAACCAACACTGGTCTGGGTTCTGAATTTATCTAGAGGAAGATATTAAATATAGTTTAAAACACTAAAATTAGGAAACATATTTCTTCCTGCTCATCTTATATCTGGAATTTCTTCTTTCTTTTATATATTTTGCAATGACTTCCACAGTTAAGGCAATTGTGCAGGCTTCTGGACTGTTCACTTGAGTGTGAGTGAGTTAGTTTCCCCACATGGGCCCTTCTTCTATCACCTGTTGTTTTTGGCTTTCTCTTTGTGAGGCTTAACTTATGTTTCTCTTTGGATTTCTAGATCATTTTCCAATATGTGCCTTACCACATAATATGCTTTTTAAAAATTGAGTAGGAAATAGTGTGAGGAAATCATTATCCACTTAAGGAACACTTTTAAATATATAGGACTATAGGAGGAGAGGAATAGAAATTTTTTTATATTAGTGTCACAATTCTATCTGTAATAACTTTTAAATGAAGGCAGGATTTTTTAAAATTAAATTTGTATAAATCTATGCATAGAGAAAATGTTTAAAACTTAGTGAACATGGATAAATTACTCTTTAAAACTGTTAAACTTACTAGATGTTCCCTTCCCTGTATTAATTCTTCATTTTGGTTCCATAGGTCAATAAAGTAAGTATTCTTTCATTTTTAATGTCATATTAAATGGAAAATATTTGACCCTCATAGAGGGTATTATTAGACTGAATGATTTCATCATATAAATTACTCAAAAACAAAAGTAAATGACAATATTCAAGCATAAAATTGTGTCTTTATTCAAATAATACATTAATATGTCAATTAAGCATTTATTATAAGGTTAACATATCTGAGATAAATATAAATATTTAATACTATCTACTAAGTTTGAAGAGCTGGTAAATCATAAGAGTTTTTAAAAAAGATTCAATTGATTTCCCTATGCAGCATAGTATAGCAGAAAGAGCACAGAATATGATGTCATAATATGCTAGATTTAATTCTCACTGTCATTTTGTTTCTTTAGTCCCCAGTTTCCTCAGTAAAAAAAAAAAAAGATATGGATTATATTTCTATAAAGCTTCTTTTTACTTCTAAATTATGTAAATATTATAAAACTATCTTAAGTGGCAGACATAAAATAACAGGGCTAGAAAGAATCTTAGAAATAATCCAGTCTAACCTCAAATTTTACAAATGAAACAACTGAGGCCCAGAGGTTATTTGTTCATGGCCCTACAGTTAGAATGTGATAGAGCTAAGTCTTAGATTAAGCATGACGTGGTTGAGAGAGTACAATATTTGGCATCACTGGAACTGGGCTTGAATCTTAGTTCTACCATTTACTCTCTCTCTCTCTCTCTCTCTCTCTCTCTCTCTCACATTGTACAAGTCACCAGTCTCATTGGGCCATGGTTTCTGTATCTCTAAAATGAGTAGATTAGACTGGATTACATAATTTCCAGCTCTAAACCTATGATCCTTTGGTCCTCTATCCTATTTCTGCATTAATACTCATCTTTTTCACCTTATAGTTCCCTGATCCATAACGCAAATATACAGCTTTTATATATCTAAAGACATTTTATACATATCAATATTCATCAATTTTTTTGTTTGTTTGGAGCAGGGACTACACACATATAGTTAACTTTTATTTTGAATAACAGTGACAAATTCAACAAAGAACATAATAAAAGTCTTCTAAATTATAATATTATCAAAAATGAAACCTCAGATATACAATACTGCATTGCTTACCAAATGCCTATGTATACACACAATACATAACATACATACATACATACATACATACATAAAAACATAACATAATCTCATTTGATTCTCAGAATTACCTCATGAGTGGAGAAGCCATGAGCAGGCATTACTAATGCTGTTTTATAGGTGAGCAAAGAGTTTCAAACACGTTAAATGACATAAGCAGTAAATGGCAAAGCCAGCCCTGAACCTGAGTATGTTGACCCCCAAGTAAAATATTCTTGTTACCATCACAGAATGATAAAATTATTAGAGAACGGAATATTCATCCTAACTAATCTTATTAAGTAGGAGTTACCATCTGGATAGTATCATTTATAGATCATTGATTTCAAATAATTAGGATAAAATAAAATCTACTTTGTGTGATTATTTACATGGGCATTCCCTCTCAGCAATGCGAGTTTCAACCCATCTATGCCTGCCCTTCCTTTTCCATTAACATTTTTAACTTTGTAAATACGGCATGGGAAATGCCAAGGAATAAAAGATCTGTCCTCTGAACATCTTGACATTGTATGGATACCTCTGAATGATACACACTATCCATTGATCATCTCTTAGTGTTGCTACATGACAGACTCATAGTTTTTGCTGATCATATATATTCCACTTATAATATCCTTATTTCTTTTTTCCTTCATAGTTTCTAAGCTATCTTGTGTTGTACTCCTCTTGTACCTATCATATGCTGGTCTACTCTCCTTTAGGTCAATTCCAATATAATTATTTGGAGATTGTTATTTCATGAATCTACCTAATAAAATCATGAAGAACATTATCTAATCTTTTCTGTAGATTTACAAAACACTTCCAGATGTTTTGAAATGTTACAAGGGCAACATTAAAGGCAAAAATCAAACTGAATGAAGAACACTGGAAATGCAGAGGATGTAATTTGGTCTCTATCTGCATTGCTTATGTCACTTACCTCAGAAATTGCTTTTTAAAATGTAAATTTAGGAAACCATGATTATTCTCTTGGACCTTGCAACTCTGAAATATTTTCATTTCTTATTGGATGGTATAGGTTGTTATAGCTAAAAGAAAAATCTGATTCTGTCTGCTTATAAGCCTCTTCAAATGATACTAAGATTATTCTTGAGTGATGATAGATATGAAGTTGGATGTCAGACCAGTCATTGGGTACCCTCAATTTGGTTTGGTAGAACCTTCTAGAATGTTTGTTCTGTTGTAATATTTAATCCTTAGAACTTAAAAACTACACTACTGGAGCAGAACATGTCTACCTTGTCTAGTACTCTATATTTGGCAGTAGCATCAATAGACACATTTTTGAAGGAGCTCCTTTACATCATTCTCAAAGTTTTGTTGAAAACATTTCTATCTCCCTGTGAGACTAATATTCTGTCAATATTTTTTCTTTAGAAAACATGCTTTATAGGGGCAGCTAGGTGGCACAGTGGATAAAGCACCGGCCCTGGAGTCAGGATGACCTGAGTTCAAATTTGGATTCAGACACATAACACTCACTAGCTGTGTGACCCTGGGCAAGTCACTTAACCCATTGCCTAGCCCCCAAAAAATTGAAAAAAAAAATAAAACATGCTTTATGGCTGCAAGATATCTTATGGTAATAAGTTTATTATCTACTATGTGAAGTAGAATTTTCCTGAACTCAATTCTTTTGAGCTTCAAAGCATGATCTCTTTTCATATTGTGCCATTTGAAAAACAAGTTCACCATCAGCTTCTACAATCTTATCATATTTTAAACAATTGAAACAATCCCTTTTAATTTTTTTTAATTTCAGAAAAAAGAGTTTTAATCTTTTTCATTCCCCTCCAAAAGGATATCTTATCATCTATCTATTCATTTGATTGTTCTTATCTGGACCATGGGACATTCTGTACTTTTATCCCCCTTAAAGTACAGTGACCAATGGTAATATTAGTTATTAGTTTTCAATGCACAATCTTGTTTCTTCAGGTCACCAGAATTTAGATCATTTTCATCTAGAAATGCTTAATAAATGCTTATTTATTGACTCAATGAAATAAGAAGAAAAGATAATATTTAAAAATAAAAACAATAACCTTAAATCTGCCATGTTTCAGTAGTGACATGCTAATTTGCCAATGAGCATCTGCTCTCTTTAAATGCACTTTAAAGATACAGACATTCACTACATTCTGGGCTTTCAAATGAATTCTTTAGTTTCCTTCATGCTCCTATGTTTTCTTCTTTTGTATGTATGTATGTGTGTGTGTGCATGCAAGTTTACATGTTTAAAATTATTCTATACATACATCTATTTATCATTTCTTTGTTGTTTCTCTGGATGCAGATAACATCTTTCTTCATAAGTCTTTAATAGTTAGTTTGAGTATTTACAATAGACAAAATAACTTATTCCCTCAAATTTGTTCTTAAAACAATATTTTTGTTACTGTATACAATGTTCTCTTGGTTCTGCTCATTTTGCTTTTTATTATTACATTCAAGTCTTCCCAGAAGAAACATGAGGAAATCATTAAGGACTCATTATAAGGACTAATAAAGTTAAACTATTTACTTATGATATATGAAAATGTTATCAGTATACTTAAAACTTATTACTAATAATGTAGTTTATATTTCTTCTTGATATTTTATATTGATTATTTTCCATTGATTTCTGTTTTTTTTGTCGTTGTTGTTATAAATATGTGAAAGTCTTTCAGTTCATCAAAAGTTCTTTTTTTTTTTTAATTCAGAATTATACTCAAGTTTGCTGGGTAACTTATTCTTGGATGTGACCCCAGCTCCTTTTCTCTTTGATATATAATGTTCCAAGACCTAATGTCTTTAAGTATGAAAGCTGTTAGATCTTATGAAATCCTCAATGTTTTTCTGAATCATTTATTTTTTTTCCTTGTCATTTGCAATATTTTCTATTTAACCTGTCAATTTTAAAACTTGACTATGACATTGCCACAAGTTTTCTTCCCAGGATCACTTTCAGGTGAAAATTGCTGGATTCTTTCTATTTCTACTTTACCTTCTTGAATTTATTTTTGGCAACTATATGGTAAGAAACTTACTTAACCACACTAAAACCCAGTATGATGAAAGTAAAAAACTCTTGGTAGAAGATTGCTTCCAAATGAATTAGCAGTATGATGTGGGGATATGATATAAAATTTGATTTCTTTCATCAAAAAATAAAATTAGTTAGTAGGGCCTCTTGATAATCCCTCAACAAGCAAAGTTTGAAGCTGACTTTCATATCTTGGCTACAACGGATAGCTCCAAGTGAGTAACATACTAATGTTTCCAAAATACAAAAATCAGTTGAAGGTTATGTTACATGCAATTAACTCAGTGATTGACAGAACACACATCTGGTTCCAAATCAGTAATACCCCATTATGTCTGCTAGTGCAGCAACCTTGATGGAATGGTTTGTTGAACAAAGAAGGGGATTTTGTTTTTTGATCACTGACCTTGGTATTGCAAGTGATAACTGTAAAAATAACTTTTCAGATGGGTAACTGGTGCTGTTAGAACTTTGCTCCCTATTTTCAGTTCCTATCTATATGCTTTCAGGATTCACATTAGCTTTTGTTTTATGGCATATTTCCAGAGCACCAGAAAATAAAAGGCAAGGAATTAGATATTGTATCATTATTAAGAAAATTGATTTCCATGGCATTTCACCAGGAAGTAGCACATTTTTAATTTTGATGACATCTAATTAGTGTTCATCACTATCTGCTTATAATACTATATTTTATTTTATTGGTTATGAAAAAATGTCATTTCAAATCAGTGAGTTTATGTCAATGTTTTTTATTCCTCATTCTTCATGATTACTATTAATTTCTTTGTCACTTAGCCAGAACATCACTAATTTGTGGTCTCTTTGCTGGATTGAGTTAGAAACTGGTATTGTCCTTTCCAATTGAAAAGAGTGACTCAATTCTTTGTATTTGCATTTAGAAAGCACATACTCAGAATTTATTCAAAAGATAATTACTCCTAAACTAATATCTTAAAAATTACACAATTGTTTTATCTTCCCAACTCCCATTATTACATTTCTATTATTATCACATTGCTTAGGTCAATCTCATTTATCCTCCTTTCACTTTATGATGAAATAGATATGTACCTTAGAAACCAATCCCACAGTATTTTAAAAATTATTAATGTCAGGTTGGTTTTATTCAAGCAGCTAGGTGGTGCAATGGATAGAGTGGCCTGGAGTCAGGAAGATCTGCATTCAAATTTGGCCTTAGATATTTCCTAGGTAGATGACCTTAAGCAAGTCACTCAACCTTGTGTGCCTTAGTTTCCTCATCTATAAAATGAGCTTGAGAAGGAAATGGCAAACTACTCCAATATCTTTGCCAAGAAAACTCCAAATGTAATCATGAATTTAGATATGACTGAAATGACCAAACAACAACAATAGCAACAACATTAACAATAACAAGATTTTATTATATGTTTTCTGTTCCATAGTAAGGAGTTGGATGGTGGGTGTAGACACATGGCCAATGAAGACCTCCAAAGAAGAATAGGAATAAAATAAGTTAATAAGAGGAAGGAAAGAAGGTGGAAAGTCAGAGTGCTTAACTGTCATTCTTTGGATATTAGGAAAAGAAGGTACATAAGACCTCCATAACAATACATGGATCCCCTACGGTGAACTTCATAGCATCATAGGATTAGAATTGAAAAAGACTTTTTAGGCCATCAAATTTGGCCCACATGTTTTTCAAAACAGGAAAACAGGAAACAAAGGCACATAGATGGTAAGGCGACTTTCACAGCCTCTCAAGTAAATGTGTAATTTATGATTTGAACCTAGATCTTCTTGACTCCAAGTTCAGAGCAAATGGAAGATGGTGACTTTATGAGAAATCAAGAAACAATAAAACAAAACCAAAGGAATAAAAAATAGATGAAAATATGAAATACTTCTTTGGAAAAATAGCTGACATGGAAAATAAATCCAGGAGAGATAATTTGAAAAATTATTGCACTACCTGAAAGCCATGATTAAAAAAGGGCTTGAATGTCATCTTTCAAGAAATTATCGAGGAAAACTGCCCTGATATTCTAGAACCAGAGGGTAAAATAGAACTTGAAAGAATCCACCCATCACCTCCTGAAAGATGTCCCTAAAGGAAAACCCTTAGAAATATTATAGCCAAATTCCAGAGTTTTCAGGTCAAAGAGAAAATATTGCAAGTTGTGAAAATGAAACAACTCAAGTATTGTGGAGTACAGTCAGTACAAGATTTAGCAGCTTTTGCATTTCAGGATCAGAGAGCTTGGAATATGATATTCCAGAGGGCAAAGGAGTTAGGTTTACAACCAAGAATAACCTACCCAGCAAAACTTAGTATAATATTTCAGGGGAAAGTGGATATTCAATGAAATACAGGATTTTCTAGAATTCTTGATGAAAAGAACAGAGCTGAATAGAAAAAGTGACTTTTAAATACAAGACTCAAGAGAAACATACAAAGGTATACTGGAAAGGGAAATCACAAATGACTTAATAAGGTTAAACTGTTTACATTCCTACATGGGAAAAGGACAATTGTAACTCGTAAGAGCTTTCTCATTTTTAGGGCAGTTTTGAGAAGAGACAGTGTGAAAGGACTGAGAGAATAGAATAAATAGGGAAATGAGATAGCATGGAGGGAAATACAGTGAACCATAGTAACTGGAAACAATTTTGAAGCAAGTTTCTCTGATAAAGGCCTCATTTCTCAAAAATATATAGAACTGAAACAAATTTATAAAAGTAAGAGCCATTGCTCAATTGATAAATGATCAAAGGATAGGAACAGTTTTCATATGAAGTAATCAAAGCTAACTAAAGCCACAAGAAAAAAATGTTCTAACCTACTATTGAGTGGAGAAATATTAAGTAAAACAATTCTGAGGTACTACCTCATATCTATTAGATGGGCTGATAGGACAGAAAAGGAAAGTGACAAATATTGGAGAGGGTGGGAAAAGTTAGACATTAATGCACCATTGGTGGAGTTGTGAACTGATTTAACCATTCTGGAGAACAATTTTGAACTATGACCAAAGGCCTATAAAATCATGCATGCCCTTTGACCTAGAGATACCACCAATAGGTCTATATCCAAGAAAGATAAAAAAAAAAAGGAAAAGGACCTATATGTACCAAAATATTTATAGTAGCTCTTTTCTGATGGCAAAGAATTGAAAATTGAGAGGATGCCCATCAATTATGGTATGGCTGAACAAACATATGATTTTGATGGAATGCTGTTGTGCTATATGAAATTATGAGCAGGACAATCTCAGAAAAGCCTGGGAAGACTTACACGAATTGATGCAAAATGAAAAGTACTTCATCCAAAGTATCAGCAATATTGTGAGATGATCAGCTGTGAATGACTTAGCTATTCTCAGGAATACAATGATCCAAGAAAACTCTGAAGGACTTATAATGACAGATGCCATCCATCTCTAGAGAAAGAAGTGGTGGTATCTGAATGCAGACTGAAGCATACTTTTTTTTTACTTTTTTTCCTTTTTTCAGGTTGTTTTTTGGGGCCTATATTTTCTTTTACAACATGAGTAATACAGTAATATTTTGCATGACTGCGCATGTATAGCCTATGTAGAATTGTTTGCCTTCTTAATGGGGGTGGGTGGGATGAGAGGAAAAGAGAGAATTTGAACTCAAAAATTTTAAAACAGTTTTCAATATTATTTTTACATGCAACTGGGGAAAAATAAAATTCTAAACAGAACTGTGAATCAGTACAACTATTTTGGAAATCAGTATGGAAATATGCAAATAAAGTGACTGAAATGTCAAAAAAAAAATAAAAGGCACATGCTTCATTAGTGTACTTAAGGTTTTTCACTCAAGGTAATTGCACAACTTTTCAGATTACATTTGCAACTACATGTAATTTATAAGAAAGGTAAAATAATTTTTCAATATCTCTGAAGATACAAGCAGAGAAAGGTACTAGTGTTGATAACAATGATACTAATCTCTGTAATGGAATGTGACAAAAGAAAAACAAAACAGCTGGAAAACTAATTATTTGCCATTTTTTTTCCCAGTATCACAGTAAGGAATGTATAAATGGTATTTGTTAAAATAGTACTGTACTTACTAATATCAAATCTATGCAAAGTCATATTTGAAAAAAGTACATGAAATGTGAATAGAAAATATTTGGAAGAAAAACTTTTAAATGCTATTCATAATTGAGAAAAGCATAGGAATAGAGCATAAAGAAACCACATTGTTGTATAGATGACAAGTCACCTGGGTACCTGATTGAATTTAGTCTCAGATAATTTAAATTGAAATACAAACATATGAAGGAAACAAACTTTTTTTTCATTTACCAAAGTTTAATGATAAGTATAAGAATATGATATTTTATTAATATGGATTTAATCATACTGCTGTTATCAGTAGCTAAATCTAAGCTCATTAACCAAATATACATGCATATGGCATCATACTTTTCAAAAAGGGGGTTGTTTGGTTTTGTGTTTTTCTTTTTCTCTTTTCAGGGAAATAGATGTGAGTGTGTATATGTGTATGTGTGCATGATTTGCCTGATGGCACATTTTTTTTTAAATAAAAACTAGAACTATAATAATATAGCACAATTTAGGACTAGAACTCTCTAGATTAAAGAAATACCAACTTTATAAGCAATATAGTAAAAAAATCAAAAAAATCCTGGTTTCTCATCAAAAACTTTTCTAGATGTAACCTCAGTTTCTATAGTCTATATCAAGATTCT
Source organism: Phascolarctos cinereus (assembly GCF_003287225.1). Lineage (NCBI taxonomy): Eukaryota > Metazoa > Chordata > Mammalia > Diprotodontia > Phascolarctidae > Phascolarctos > Phascolarctos cinereus. Next base: position 237,796,270 of record NW_027556098.1, read on the forward strand.
ATAACCTGTTAAAGAGAGAGTTATAGTATCTATACTTCCTTTGGGAAGGGATATTACTTTTTCAATACTCTCTGCCATAGAGACTATGAATAATGTTTCTGTTTATTTTAGAGGCAATATAATTTTGGATAGAAGAAATTGAAGTTGATATTAGATAAAGAATATTACTTTAATTCAAAGTAGGGATTTTTACTCCATTGATCTTCCTCTAATGTAAGATATTGGGGTTCATTAACACATGCTATCTGTACTTTGTTGGGGAAAATAATTTTGGTTTCTTTGAAGCAGAAGGGAATGACTTTATGTGATATAATAACTTGGCTATAATTAACTTCATCTGAACTCCAGACAAATACTAAGGGTTTATTCTAGTCACCCAAGAAAATGTTTGACTCCTGTGGAGTCCCCTGTAAATGATCCCCTTCAGCAATTAGTATTGTGGAGGAGAAAATAGGAACCAGAATCATTTTGCAACTTCTTGTTAGGCTAATTTCCCCACACTTGATGTTTCAAGAGCAAAAAGTTCCTTGGCTCTGCTAAAGGAGAGATAAAATATAACAAATGATGGAAGGATATGGTAAAGTGGGTGGTTTCATCCACTTTTCCAACAACTACTTGTTTTCCTTGAATGAGATTCTTTAGTTTTTTTCTAAAAGACCTGCTTTCAAATTAAAATACCTCTGAAGTACCACTTCACATCCATCTGATTGGCTAATATGACAGGAAAAAGAAAATGACAAATTCTATAAGGCTGTGAAAAAATAGGGACACTGATGTATTATTTATTGGTGGAATTGTGAATTGTCCAAACATTCTTGAGAAGAACTTAGAATTATGCCCAAAGGTTCTGTGACCCAGAAATACTGCCACTAGGTCTGTACCCCAAAGAGATGAAAGAAAATTAGAAAAAAATATGTACAAAAATATTTATAGAACCAGCTTGTGTGGGGTCAAACAATTGGAAATTTAGGGGATTCTAATCAATCTATGAATGGCTGAACAAGTTGTATATGACTGTAATGGAATACTATTGTGCTGTAAGAAATGATGAGTGGGGCCATTTTGGGGGAAAAAAAAATAACAACAATTATATGAACTGATGCAAGGTGAAGAGAGAAGAACCAGGATATCATTGTGCATACTAACAACAATATCATATTGATGAAAATTATGAATGACTTAGTTACTATAGTTAGTACAATGATCTAAGACAACTACAAAGGACTAAGGAAGAAAACACACTATGTACATCGAGAAAAAGAACTGATGAACTAAGTGTGAAAATTTAATATATACTTTTTTTTACTTAATTTTCCTGCTTTTTTTTTGCAACAAGGCTAATTTAAAAATGTATAATTAATGTCATATTACTTGCCTTCTCAATGGGTGTGGGAGGGGCTGGAGGGAGGTAAAGAATTGAGGATACAATATTCTCAAGAATGAATATTAAAACAAACAAAGCAATGAATAAATAAATAAATAAATAAATAAATAAATGAATAAACAAACATGATAAATTGAAAAACAGAAGGAGTGTTTTCAAAATTGTTAAAGTATTTGGTCACTACCCTTTGGCTTCTGCTTTTATAAAGGAATGTTTTCCTATTTTGATAATAAATCCTACCAGTTTCATTCCAAATATTCTCCTTTTCTCTTTTGGCTGATCCTCTTCTTTCTCTTTCCTTCTCCTATGAAATGCTTTACTTATATACAATAAGTTGCTGCTGAATGCTGCTGATTGTTTATGTACAATAAATGGACCTCAAAAGTTATTTAAACAAAAAGCAACAAATATATACACTAAAGAGCTGATGCTGACATTACTTAAACATGTATCATATTAATGCATTTTTTAAAATTCAATATGACCTCCTACCTTTGACCTGTCATTAGATCCTTAGTGATACGTCCACCTTTATCCAGATGTCCCATTCTGCTAGGCTGAGAATTACCAGACAATTTGATGACAGTGGTGGTGTAGCTGCAACTTTCTCTGCTCTAGTGAAGCTACCAGACATCTGGGACAGCTGCAGCATATATAAGCCACAAATTTTACCTGTATTAACAACCTCCCATGGTGGCTCTAAGTCCTACTCTGACTCATTGGGAAGAAGGAATTATTTCTCAAAATTTCCTTTGTCCAAAGGAAACCAGAATGAAACACACATAAAAAGAGATTAAAAAGAGTGATAATTCAACTATTTATTAGTTATGGATTTACAGGATGGATACTCCTATCCTGGAAAATGTCAGTCATACATGAGTGAACAAAGCTGGGATTGTTCATCTTGCCTTCAGAATATATTTCCCAAGATTTCTTTTAGGAAGGGTAGAACACAAGGCCCAGAGTAGAGGAACGACATGCTTGGAGAGATACCTCTTTTCTCTGGTCTATACCAGAGCAAAGACTAAGATTTCAGGAACATTATACCCCAGTGATATTAAAAGGAGAAGCAATTTAGTCGTGCTGCTAAATCCTGTGAGTAAAAGCCAGTGATTGTGAGTCTTGATAAGTACAACTCTGCCTAGAGGCAAAAAACCTATTAGCTTGAAGAAGACTCATGGATTACTCTCCTTTTAGCAATACTTCCTAGTAATCAGTAGTTTATGACATAGCCTGTGGGTCAATTAGTCATTCAATAAATATCCTTTGGTATATTTATTACATGGCAAATTCTGTTGTAACACAGCTAAGTAAACTTTCCTGTTGCATTATTCCAATGGATAGCAGCCCCGGTCCAGACTGTGGACAACCTGGACTAAATGGAAACTGGAAAAATGCAATGAAGCTTGGGCTAACCCTTTGCCTAATTATTTTCCTTTTTAAATGTGTGTAGTGCATTCTCTAAAGGAAGCCTAGAACTATAGTAAAAGTTTTTATAGCCAGAGTGAGAATACAGGAGAGGAGAGAACTCAGATGAGTTCTCCCAAATTCTCCTTCTAACAACTCTAAAATAATGCTTCAAATTGACTTCCGGAGTGGCAGAACCTAAAAAAAGGTTGGATGAAACAATTCAATTTAAAAAGTCTGTTTCACCAGGATAGTTTTGAAGCCTAGAATTCAGGGCAGACCTCAAAGCACAGGCCTTGAAGGCAGCTGCACTGACAGCAGTAGCAGCTTCAGGAGGTTCAGTGGGGCAAAAAAGAAATAGAAAAAAGAAAAACAATAACAAAAAAACTGCTTAGAAGGAGATTGAAACAGAAACACACAGAAAGATTTCATTTTAAATAATTGAAGATAATATAAAGTATGTGGGAGTCTACCTGCCAAGAGAAACTCAAGAAAGATATGAATACAATTATAAAACATTTTTCACACGAATAAAGTCAGATTTAAGCAATTGGAGAAATATTAAGTGCTCATCAGTAGGTCAAGCCAACCTAACAAAAATGACACTTCTACCTAAATTAATTTACTTATTCAGTTTCATATCAAATTACAAAAAAAAAAAAGATAGTTTGGGACTTGGGAGCTGGCTTTTATTTATTTATTTATCTTCAAAAAGCTGAGACAATTTTCTTTTGCTCCTATGAAGTTTTTATTCTTGAAATACAGCTTTTAAAAAACCGGCTTTAAAAAAAAGCCTATTGTGATTCAAATGGAACTGCTTGACTACCCTTTTAAACCTAATTACTCTGGTTTTCATTGAATGGCTCCTTGGACAACCCTCTTTTGTTCATTGTTTAGGTTTTGATGGCTTAGAATGAGTGTAAATCATAATTGTTTTCTGTTCCAATTCTGAGGGTCTAACTCTCCCAGCCTGATACTTTTGTGATGGTAAACTGGGGTATCATTCCTACCAATTCTTATCTAGCTCTTAGTGGTTGAATGGGCATTGCCTCACATAAATTGAGACCTGAGAAAGATCTTAATTTATAAAGTCCAAGGTCACCAACTGTATCCTGAACAAGAAAAAAGTTTTCTTGACTTTTTGTCTTGCCACTGGACTCTGATGACTCTGGAGGAGACAATGAGGCTGACTGACTTTGTGGGGCTCTGCCTCATTTAAATTCATATAATGAGTAAGTCAAAACACCACCTTCATGATTGAAATGTCATGTCATTATTTGAGAATGAAGGATAAAACAATTCTAAAAAAAATTAAAGAAAAAGGAAAATGACCTATATTACAACAAATATTTATAGCAACTCTTTTTGTGGTGGCAAAGAATTAAAAATAGAAGGTATACCCATCATTGAACAATGGCTAAACAAGTTGCAGTATGTCATTGTGATAGAATACTATTGTGCTATAAGAAATGATAAGCAAGATGCTTTTAGGAAAAAAATACCTGGGAAGATTTACATGATCTGATGCCAAGTGAAATAAGCAGAACCAGAAGAATATTGTGTACAGAAACAACATTTTGTTTTTTGATCATCAACTCTGAATGACTTAGCTATTTTCAGCGATACAATGATCTAAGACAATTTCAAAGGTCTTAAGATGAAAAATGTTATCCACTTCCAGAGAAAGTACTAGTGGAATTTGAAAGCAGATTGAAACACAATTTCATTTAAATTTTACTTATTATTGTAGAGTTTTTTGGTGGGATCTGTGGTTTTTTTTTTGTAAAATGGCTAAAATGGAAATGATTTGCATGACCACAAATGGCCTCGCTTTCCAAGGAGTGGTAAGAGGAGTCAGGGAGAGAGAATTTGGAACAAAACATTTTAAGATATAAATGTTAAGCCATTTTTACATGTAAATTGATACAAAATTTAAAAAAATGAAAATAAAAAAATAGCCAAGTTTCATATATATGTGTTTTTGTTTTATGTAATTCAGAGTATATCTTGTCAACCCTTTTTGTATTCTGTGTCGTGGTAAATTCGGCTGACCTTTATCCAGTGGTCAGATTAGCCAAAGAAAAAAAGGATGAAAATACTGAGATATTTTCTGCTGAAAGTTTCAAAGGACAGAGTTTTATCTCTGTGTTTCTAATTTCTGCCAAGTTGAGAATGTAAAGAGAAAAAGAGATAAGAGGGAAGGATGTCTTTCCCCACTTTGCAGAAATATATGGCACTACAAACTAAAGAGAAACTAAATCTGTTATTGAAGTATAATCTGTCTAATGTTTACATTTAAATTATGGTGGAAGTGGTTTTCATATTTTTATATACTGCATGCCGAAATATTCAGCTAATTTTGGGGCAGTACAACTCCCTAGGATTGTTAAAAAGTAAAGACTTTGTGGGACTCTAGTGTTAATGGATCAATTTTCTCCTTATGTTGTCAGAATTCAACTTCCATGATTTTATTGCTACCCTTTCTAAACCATGCTTCTCCTTCCCTCACCCTTTTAGGATTTCCTAAAATCCTAAAAGGGTTTTTTTCTCCCTCAAAATGTTCACTCTTTCAAGGCAAACTCTGTATTTCTTGCTTGTATTTCTATCTCCAACATTTAGCACAGTGCTTGGAACAAAGTAAGTGCTTAATAAATGCTTTATATACTTTCTTCCATCCTTCCTTTTCTCTATTCTCCATCTCTGTCCTCTTCTCTCTCTTCCCTCTCCTTTCTCCCTCTCTCTAAAGAGCAGCAATAAGGAAGATGATTTAAACTGAGAGATATTTTAAATCTTATTTATATATAAATTTAACTGTGTTTCATTGTTGCTATAGCTTATTTATCTTCCTAACTCTATTACAGGGAATTTATTAAGAAGGAATAGAATTCCATTTTTACCATAACTATCCTTAAAAATATTTGTCATTCTTTTAGCTCTTCTGAGCAATGCAATGATCTAAGACAATTCCAAGAGACTCATGATGGAAAATGCCATCCACATTCAGAGAAAGAACTATTGGAGTCTGAATGCAGATCAAAGCATACTATTTTCTCTTTCTTTTGATTTTTTCTTGTTTGTTTTTCTTTCTTGGATTTTTCCCTTTTGTTCTGATCCTTCTTTCACAACATAACTAATGTGAAAATATGTTTAATATGATCTTCCATGTATAGCCTTTATCAGATTACATACTGTCTTGGGGAAGGGCGAGTAGAGGGAGGGGGAAAAATTTAAAACTCAAAATTGTTTGAAAGTAAATGTTGAAAACTGGAAATAAATAAATAAACAAAAAGAAAAACATTTGTCACTCCTTGTTGACTGTATGGGGAAGGCATAGGAGGCAAGTTTGTTCAAGGTAATTTACATGTTAAATTAAAATAAATTATACATATATAACCAGGGTATCAAGCTTTTTTCCTTAGGATTCTCCTCATTGATGGAGAATAATTATTTGATGCTCCCAGCATTCATGAGGGATCATGTTTCAGAAAGGCTGGGAGAGGACAGGACAGGTAATAAATCTTCCAAGTTCTGACTTTGAAAGAAGACACACAGTGTCCCAGGTTTTATTTAGGGAAATGTACCAGGAGAAAGAGAAAGACTCTAGGAAGAAGTTATCTACAAAGGAATTGGAGGTGAAAAAATAATCTAGTATCTCTCTTTTCCCAATATCTTCCCAAGGCTACCCCTTAAGCAGCCGTGGAACATTGAGTTATCATTCTCCACAAATGAGGAAAATACCATGCAGAAAATATTGAGCCTGGTGTTATATTGATATAAATGAAAAAATAGGGCAGCCGCATTTCTCTTAAGATTACCAATATTTTGGAAGAGAATAAAATCTCTGGTGTGAGAAACTTTTCTATGAGTATTACTGATTCAACTTCTGTTGCTGTTCTAGGGGAAAAAATCACTAGGAATGAAAATCTTCATGGTTTCTGGACAAATCCTTCAAAATGAAAGTGAAAACTCATTTAAAATACATAAGGTCTGAGACTTCATAAAAGATTTTCCTAAAAATATGAAAAATATTTAGCTCTGCAGAAATAACACTATTCACAAAATATATTTAAAAGAACCAAAATAAATAACTCATACCTCACCAAGTGAGTAATACCGTCTTGGAATCTGGGAGTCTGGGTAAATGTTTTCTAGGTACCAAGAAAATGGCTTACACTTCAAATTTTCTCTTAGTGCTTTTCTGACCGATACATCTCCATAATCCACTTTGACAACACCTAGAATGTTTCAGAGAAACACAAAAATTAGTTTATACTCTCTTTGCAGCAAAAATAGCAAGAAAAAATGCCACTGATCACCCTTGCTATCATTTTTTAAATTAATTATTGTTCAACAAGATTCAATTGTATATGCACTTGCTACTATGGTTGACTCTTTTATTGTCATCCAATTTAGCAAATTAGAATGGAAAGTTTCTTTATTAGTTAGAATTTGCATTTTCTCTCTGATACATATCTTTAAGAAACTTTTGTTTTGGGGAAGGATCATTAATTAAGTGAAAATTCTTTTTAATTCAGTAGCTTAGAATCAAAGACAATTGTATTCCATTATGATTTCTTTACATGAAGCATTTTCACAAAACAAGCATTTCATAGCTTTCCTCTTATTTTTCTATAATACCATAAATCTTCCATTTTTAAAATTATTCAATATGTGGGATAGTAGGAAGTGAGCCAGGCTGGAAGTTAAGATGAACTAGAATCAAATCATGTCTCTGACACAAATTGGCTGTCACTTAACTTCTCAGTGTTGTAGGCAACTCCAAAGAATGTAAGTTGCAGAGAAGGTGTGCTTACATTGGTAGACTGAGTTTAATTACCAAAGAATTTGATACCCCAATGAAATTACAGGTCCCATCTTTTGATATGTGATAACAACAACAACAACAATAATGGCAAACACAAATGTGAAGTAAACATATTTTTGTTGTTAAGTTGTTATCATTGCGTTTGACTCTTCATGACCCCATTTGAAGGTCATGAATTCAAATCCAGCCTCAGACAGTTACTAGTTATGTGATCTTTTATTTAGCCCAGTTTGCCTCAGTTACCTCATCTGTAAAATGAGCTGGAGAAGAAAATGCCAAGAAATCCAAATGGGGACATGAAGAGTCAGATGTGACTGAAATGACTGAACAAGAACACTATACACATGTATATTTAGATTGTTTTCATATTTTAAAAGTGTTTTACATATATATATATATATATATATATATATATATATATTATATATATATATATATATATATATATATATATTATCTCCTTCAGTCTCCATACACCATTGTATTCTCCAAGGTATGAAGTAAACGCAGGTGTCATTGGAGTGAGTACCCCCAATAGTAGATATTTTAAAGTAACAAAATACAAACATTTGAGCTATTCTCTCTCTCTCTTTCTCTCTCTCTCTCTCTCTCTCTCTCTCTCTCTCTCTTCTCTCTCTCTCTACTATCTATCTACTGGAATTAGATTTTTATGTCAATAGAGTTCTCATGTAGAAGGATAAAGAATAATGTTTCCATTTAAACTTGTAAAAAGTCACAGGTTGAAAAATACGTTAGCAAACACTTTAGTCTGTTAAATAAACATATGGAGAGTATGCTTCATATTTTGATATAATTGATGTCTAGAGAGATCAGCCTAAAATTACTTTCAGACCAAAATAATTGGATAATTCAGACAAAAGTATAACTTTCCCTTGGATTAAATGTGTAATTCCTTTCATTTAAGCATCTCAGGATGGCATTATGTCAAAATATACAGGATGTGAAACTAGAGGATTGTCTGGTTTATATAGCACTTTTTTACTATACCTAAATTAGGTACAAGAATCAAATAGATAACCCAGAAATTAGAATGAATTAGTAAATTAGTTCAAACACTTGTACTCTGGTTGTGTCTGTCACATGTGGAAAATTCTGGCAAGGGTAGAACAGAAGCATGTCCAAAGCTATGGGCATTTTCAGTTTGTCTTGGCCTATCTGATCAATGTTTATATAAGGCATTATGAGAAAAACTATTCCCCAGATATATCTAAGGAACTTTGCTCATAGAAAAATTAGCACTGAAGATCGTAGAATATGAAGATAAGTTGTATATATATGTGTATACATATATATACAAACACATATGCACCTATATATACACATATGTATATATAGGTGTATATGTGTGTGCATGTTTGTGTATGTGTGTATGCATATTGGTTTATGTGTATATACATATGAACAAGTATTTAAAATATATCCACAATATTATTTTAAATCATTTTTAACATTCTGTATTCTATTAAATTTTATGCATTTGGATCATTTGAATAACTATTAGGAAAATATGAGAATTCACGTATTATCATCTAGCCAGTTTAACTTTTTTCAGAATATAGCTACAAAGTTCAGTCAAAATATGTGAGGCAGATTCATAAAAATTTTACTGAAATGTCTTCCATTTGAGCTGAACCATATAAAGAAAAATTGTTGTTTCTCTTTCTATCATCCCATTTACCTAGCATAATACTTGTCTCATACTTAATACATGTTTGTTAGATTGGATTGAGTTGTAGTTGTGGAAGGAACACAGGATCATAGCTTTAGACCTGGATAGGACCTTAGAGGTCATCTAATCTGACCTCCTCATTTTACATACAAGGAAATAGAGGCTTAAAAAAATAAATTATTTTCCAAAGTCACACAGATGTTCAAAAGGAAAACTTAAATTTTAAACCAGGTACTCTGAATCCATTATGCTTACTACTCCTCTATGCCTTAGTGATTGATGATGTGCTAGGGATTCTATTTTATGAAAATTGAATATTTTGATGAAAAGCCTAATAAAATCTGATTCCCTTTGGGACCATGTTATCTATTTTCTCTTTAAAAAGTTTTACTAGTCATTTTGTTTTTGTCAGCTTTTGGGGAAATGTTCATTATTAGAGTCAAACAACATATAGCATAATTTTACTCTTTTCATTCTCATTGTTATAGTCAATGTGTATATTGTTTTCTGGTTCTGATTACTTTATTTAACATTTCATAACAGTTTTCTCTGACTTTGTCATATTCATTGTTTCTTACAGCAAAATGGTATTTCATTACATTTGTCAATTTGTTCAGCCATTTCCCAATGGAAAAGCACTATTTTGTTTACAGTTCTTTCCCATCACAAAAAAAAAGCACTGCTATGAATAGTTTGGCTTATAGGAGACCTTTATGTCTTTGTTCTCTTTAATGTATATGCCTGGGAATGCAGTCTTTGATTTTTGAGAAAATGATTTTATCACCAATGTAACTTAATTGAGAACAATTTCATATTTCTTCTGTCAATGTTCCTTGGGATATATAGTGAAGGTATCAGAATTAGCTAGCTTGTTGTTGTGAGTATACAGTATTAAAATATCATCAAGAGAACAGAAGAGTAGCAGGAAGAAGTTAAGTTCAGCTTCAATAACCATAACTCTGCAAAGATGTAGAAAATATATCAGACTCAATCATGACCAGGAAATCAAAGGGAAAAAAAAGCACACTGAGTCATTTTACTGCCGAAATAAGCTTAGGGGGGCAACCAGAGAAGTTTGTAGTCAATGGGGATGGATCTATTCAGGAGCACTCCCACAGGGCATTTCAGTACCTAGAGACAGAAGACAAGACTTTGCCATGAGTCAGAAAGTACCTGCCTTGAGGTAGGAAGAGGTCCCAGAGTGTCTCTGAACTAATGGAATGCAGGAATTGCTGTCATTTGGCAGTTCTGTCAGTTATTACCCAGCTTTGAATCATAGATTCAAGGTAGACTGATTAGGGAATCTGTGCCTAGAGTAATTGAGAAATGGTCATGGCACCTGTTTTCCGAGTGAAGTACAAGTTTGGAAGCAAAGAGTAACTGTGCAACTCTCACCATAGGAGGAGAGCAATAACTTAGTTTTACCCTCCAGCCTAGGTTGAAGCCCATCATGGAAAAATTAGGGCAGTAATCCCAGACTAAAGGGGACTTCATAGTCTGGCTACATGGAACCTTCCATGTGTCCCAGTGTTCTAATACTAGTTGAATGCAGAAACAGTCAATTGAAACTTTTAACCATGGACAAACCAATGGAAAGTTTCTTCACATGCAAACTTGGGACACACAGTTATAGAGTTCAATTAAGGAGGGAAATGAATGCACTTTTTCCAGATCTTTTTGCTTGGGAGCATGGAAAGCTTGAAGGTTCCTATCATGAGCTATCCATGATATTATCATCCAATGGTAAAAGGAAATGACAGAGGGATCTGAGGAGATAGAAATGTAGCTCATTCATTTCTCCAAACCAGAAGTACACAAAACCTAGTTCCAAATTAAAGTCAAGAAATATGTTGTAAGAATAAGCAAACAAAAAGAATCTCACAAAAAAAAATGCTCATTATGGTAGAGGGAAGGTGACCATAAAAACCAGAGAAGAAGAATATGATTCTGAAACATTTATAAGCAAAGACTCAAAGAAACAATGCAGCTTATGTACAAATTCAACCAGAATTTTTAGAAGAGACATAGCAATATGTTTTTAAAGAGAGTGCTTAAGTGATTTAAAAAAGCCAAAGGCAAGTTTTCTAGGAAAAAAGTAAAAATACGACCTATAGAAGAAAGCTTTGGAAAGAAATTAACAGCTTAGAACAATAGGTCCAAAATCCTAAATAAGAAAATAACTACCCCAAAATGAGAATTGACCAAATGAAGTTAACAATTCCAAGAGACACCAAGAAATTTTAAAAATGTTAAAAGACTGAAAATAGAAGAAAATACTAGTCACCTCAGAGGAAAGTTAGATGACTTGTAAAACAAATCAAGAGGAGATAATTTTTAAATTAATTAATCAATTTGTTTTAGTTTTCAACATTCACTTCTATAAGCTTTTTAGTTCTAAATTTTCTCTCTCTCCACAAGATGGCATGCAATCTGATATAGGTTCTAAATATACATTCATATTAAACATATTTTCACATGAATAACATTGTAAAAAAGAATTAGAACCAATAAGAAGAACCATGAGAAAGAAGAAACAATAGCAAAAAAGAGAAAGAAAGAGGAGAGAGAGAGAGAGAGAGAGAGAGAGAGAGAGAGAGAGAGAGAGAGACAGAGAGAGAGAGAGAGGGAAAATTGTATGCTTTGATCTGCATTCAGACTCCATAGTTCTTTCTGTGCATGTGGATAGCATTTTCCATCCTGAATCTTGTAGTTGTCTCAGATCCTTTCATGACTGAGAAGAGCTAAGTCTATCGAAGTTAGTCATTGCATATTGTTACTGTTAACTGTGTACAATATTCTCCTGGTTCTGCTCACTTCACAGCATCAGTTTATGTAAGTCTTTCCATGTTTTTCTGAAGTCTGCCTGCTCATCATTTCTTATGGAACAATAGTATATCACAATTTCTTCAGCCATTCCCAAATTGATGGGCATTTCCTCAATTTCCAATTCTTTGCCACCACAAAAAGAGCTGCCATCAATATTTTTTACACATGTGATTTTCCCATTTGTATGATCTCTTTGGGATACAAACCTAGAAGTGGTATTGTTGGGTTAAAGGGTATGCACTGTTTTATAGCCCTTTGGACATAGTTCCAAATTGCTCTCCAGAATGGATGAGTTCACAACTCCACCAACAATGCATTAGGATTCCAAAAAATGGGAAATAATATGCAAATAGAGACATCCAAATACTGATTGCTCATGAATATATATATGTGCATATATATATATACATATATATATATACATATATATATATATACATATATATATACATATATATATACATATATATATATACATATATATATATATACATATATATATATACATATATATATGTATATATATATGTATAGGCAATATAATAAAATATAAGAAATATAATATAATATAATAAATATAATAAAAATGAAATTCTACCCAAATTAATTTACTTATACCAAAGAATTACTCTATAAATTTTTTTTCTTGGAACAATGTTGGGAAGCAGTCTTAGATCAAAGAAGACTTAGGAGATTTGTTAGGTGATCAGTTTCTGGAAAATAATTACTTTTTACTTGTTTCAGACAAGGGAATTCAAGGTTTCCACTGATACCTGTTTAAAAAAAGAGAGGAATTACAATGATTTTCCTGAGTTTTGGCATACTCTGGGCACATCAGAATTGCCTAGGAATATAAGAGGCCATAAATTATTCAAGACTGAAGTAGAAATTCCATTACATAACGATCGGTATGTCTGGGACAATTCTAGAACCATCTGTTCTTCAGGAGTTGTAAGGGAGTCCCTTCAGCATCATATTACAGAGAGCATTTATAGAATACTCTGCATTATTCTACTCATGACATTGCAGAAGTGGCAAAATGGTTGTGGATTGGAAGACAGTCCAGAAAGAAAGAATTGAAAAAATCATGGAGATAAAGTTGGTTTGGTATCAGGGTAATATCTATAAATTCCTATTTACATTTATAGTTGGACCAACTCTGTGACTTTATTAACATGAGGAATTTTTGATGAGGAAATTACCTCTACCAATGTTGATTAATATATGCTCTGCAACTGAAAGTCTTAGAGAGTTCTCAGGAGTCACTGAGAAGTTAAACGACTTGTCCTGGGTCATACAACCAGTATATTCATTTAGATATAGGATTTTAAGTGAAATCTTCTTGACTCAAAGGCTGCCTTCCTGTTACCCATTGCATTTTGATTCGTCAGAATGGTAAAATTGGATCATAAAGAGAAACTATGTCTCTCCACAAAACATACATTTGTGCCACTATTACAGGCATGAGATGGTTACAGTATTTGTGGAAAAGAGCAAAGTTAACTGCTCCACATGAGAATTACACCAATAGGTTTTGTTTTAGATCTCTATATCCTAACCTGATGAGTTAACAAGTCCCTGTAGACTATAAAATAGTGATTATAATAAGTATAAAATTTTAAAATAGAGAAAGTTGAATAATTTTAAGCTGAGGATATTTACAACTAGCAAAAGGAAAGTTTAGGAAAACTAGGTATGTGCAAATACCTAGTATTCAAATATAGAATTCAAATAAGGAGGAAAAAAAGTCATTTCCCTGAATCTCCCTTCATATGGAGTAACTGAGACCAAAGGGATATGAACTTAAAAAGAAGAGTTTCTCTAGATAGCTGCTGCCTGCTTTTCAGACCAGAAGTGACCTAGACTTTAGATAGGAGCCTCAAGAAAACCAAACTAAACCAAATAAAAAAAAGCCACTCTCCCAAATGTATCCTCCCAGTACCACTAAAAACAAAACAAAACAACCAAAAATAACAACAACAATAACAACAAAACTAAAAGCAATTTGAACTCCAAAGAGCCATTTATTCTATTCATCTGGCAGCAAACAGTATATAAAGCAATATTTGACTTAAATTCAGAATTTGATGTAAACAGTAATTAGCATGTATATACCAGAATAATCAAAATAACTATTTGACATTTTTTATCTTCCAGAACACTATCAAGAGTTCACCGTGTTTATATAGCACTTTAAGGTGACAATCCATCCTTAAAAACGAAAGCTGATATTTACATAGAACTATAAGACTTGCAAAGCATTTACACATATTAACACATTTGATCCTCATAATATCCTTATGATGTAGGTGCTATAATTATCTCCATTTCAGAAATAAAGAATCTCAGGCTCAAAGAGATTAAATGACTTGGCCAGAGTCATACAATTAGAAAAAGTCATAGGCAGAGTTTTAATTTAGTTCTGTCTGACTCCAAATCCAATGCTCTGTCTATTGGGACACAGCTACTTCAGAACAAAAGAAGCTGTCAGAATGGCATGATGGATAGAGTGCAATATTTAGAATGAGGAAGACATGGGACCTGAAATAAGACACCTGCTACCTTTGTGATCACAGGAAATTCACTTAACAACTCTGAGCTCTGTATTGCTCATCTATAAAATGGGGATATGGCACATTTAGTACCTAACTTAACATGCTTGTAGTGAGTCTGAAATAAGAAAATATTTAAAAACACTGCAAATTAAAATGAACTGCATAGATCTACAAATGCCAGTTTATGCTATTTATAATTAATATGACATAACCAGAAATTTTAAAAAATCTTCAAAAACAGAATCTGTTAAAATTTTCTCACTCTCTTCCCACCCAGCAATTAGTTAAGGGTTTATATATCAAAAGATAGTACTGATAAATTCACAAGTGCATTTCTATCTGGGGGAGGGAGGGAGAGAGTGAGAAAGAGACAGAGAGAAACAGAGAGAGAGAGAGAGAGAGAGAGAGAGAGAGAGAGAGAGAGAGAGAGAGAGAGAGAGAGAAAGACAAGCAGAGACAGACAGACAGAGACAGAGACAGAGACACAGAGACAGAGACAGAGAAAGAACGTGTGTGTATAGACTTTCCCGCAAGGTTATTTGATCTCATTAGCAAAATGACAACCTAAAAGTAATTTGCAGTATTTATTAAAATGCTCTTGCTGCTTTAATGTATTGATTCAGCATTCTTTTTCAGCCAATCAGAGAATCTAATTATATTAGTGAATTGTGGTTACTAGTTTTTTTTTTTTAAAGCAAATACTACTCTGGAAGATGACTGTATCATATCTTATTAACTAAAATAATTTCTAAAATGATATTAGGTTTTTTTCATAGAATTGAAAGAATAAAAGCCACATATATTCAAGTATTAGTTTTCTTCGTGAGGAAGTCAGGAAAAGACTTTGTTTATAAATTAGTTTGGAAAACAGTTGTTAAAATGATTTGGTGATTAGCCTATGTACTCATACATATAATAATACAAATGCCTAGTATATAGGTTTTTGGAGGAAAATTCTGTTTTTCCCTAATAGTCAAGAAACATAGGAAATAATATAGGAAAGGCTTGAATACACACACACACACACATGCATGCACATACACATATACACACATATATTTTCATATATATGTACATCTTTGTATATATAAATTATAAGTACAAATGCATACACATGCATAGAGTATATATGTATCTACATGTTTATATGCACTATAATATAGGTATATTATATGTGTATATGTATACATAAAAAATTCACATGTAATGTATACATGCTTATTAGAAGCATCTATGTTGCACAGTGAATACAGCCCTAACTATGGAGTCAAGAATACTAGGATTCTAATCCCATCCTAGTAACTTATTATCTGTGTAACCTTACACAAGTCACTTTAATACCTGTTTGCCTCAATTTTCTCATCTCTTACTTTGGGATATCAATATCCTTACTTCAAGGACTGTGAGCATAAGATGATAAAATATTTTTAAAGCTCTTGTCACAGTGCCTACAACATAGTAGGTATACAATTAATGCTTGTTAAATTTATATCTATATCCAATCCATACTCACACTAATCCAAGAGATATTGGATGGGTTTTCATGTAAGCTTTCCATGTGATCTTAGCATTTGGTATTAGAAGGGATTGTTAAGATCTAGTTGAACTTGTTCATTTTATAAAAGAGGAACATGAGGCCCAAAGCAGGGAAATGATTTGCTTAAAGTCGTACAATAGTAGAACATTAACTTGAACTCAGGTGTTCTGTACTTGAAATCCAGTGTTCTTTCTATTTCATTATATTTCCTCTTTAAAAGAGTTTGAGGAAATTGCGAAGTAAAGTAGAGGACAGGTTTTTTATATAAATTTTTATACTAAAATGACTACATGTAATAAATGTTGGATAATAACAATTTTGTAGGGAAGTGGTAAAGCTGAAATTTTCTTATTTCAATCTGTTTAAATCATACGTTGCACCTAAGTCCCAAGGAGCACAATTTGTGAAAATATAATTGGGAATAAGGTAATTGATAAAATAAGTTATATGTGGATTTATTTAATTTAGCAAGCATTAATTAACTTCTACTACATGAAAGGCATTTTGGTTGACACTAGATAGAGCAAAAAAAAAATAACGTGGTCATTACACACAAGAAGCTTAAGTTCTTTCACTAGGATAGGCAAATATTTATATCTCAATCCCTACCTACTTGTATTTTTACCTCTGGCTCTCTATCTCTACTTCTACCTTTCTATTTTTGGTTGGACTTGTGATTTCATCATTATACATGAGGAACTTTCTCTACCAATTCAGATTGGTCCCTCCTTTGTAAGAGCTTAAGTGCTTGTACAAATGTCAAATGATCAATATGTCTCAGAAGTGGGACTTGAAATCAGGAATTACTGACTCCAAAAACAACTCTATTCATTATGCTTGCTTGCATAATGTCTGCTTGCATAAATAACAAAATATATCCAAAATAAAGTACTTAAGGAAGGAAGAGAACCCTTACAACAAAGGGCAAATAGAAAAGTTTGCACAACAGATAGTACCTGAACTAAGCCTTAAAGCTCCCACCCCTGCTGTATAATCTGACTTTTAGTACCCTCTGGTACTGACATGACATGATATTTCCTAGCAAGGCCAGAGTATTGCATTGCTAGTCTTTGTTATTTGGACGACAAAACTGTCTTCTGTATTTCCACAATATTAATTGAGAGGATATCTAATTTAAAGTAGACTGGCTATGGTGGATAATCTCCAAAATCCTAACCTGATAACTCTTGCCAAAATATCATTGCAAAAAGGCTGTGTGACCAAAATTCTTCAAAAGGAAGAGTAATAATACATACTTATATAGTACTTTAAAGTTTGCAGACTGTTTTATTCACGACAGCCCTGATATAAAGGTAGTACATAAATTAATATCCCCCTTTTACAGATGAGAAAACAGACTGAGAATTTAAGTGACTTATTCAAGATCAAACAATTAGTAAGGATTCGAGAGAGATTTGAAATACAGTCTCTCCATTTCCTGACCAGCAGGCTAATTCAACTTTTTCTGGTGCCTCCTGAAACTACATTTTTTTTGTTGGGTGAATGTAATATTCTAGGTTTTCTTTAGAATCTATCATTCCTTACAATTAAATAACAGTTATAGAGGACACGTAATTGCCACAGTCCATTCCCACCAGTCTTTATCCAAAGTAATTTTAACACAAAAAAGGATAACTTTTTTTAAAGGATTCTTAAAATAGTTCTAAATATTGTACGAGTAGAATAACTTTTCAGTCTAAGAGTGATGTTTCTCAGATCAGAGACGGAATTATGTTTTATTAGAAAGCAACTATTTAGACAAACCCCTAAAACTTCTAAATGGTCCTTTGTGCCTGATAGCAATCATCAGATCATGTTTTATTTTTTTCCCTCCTTTTTTATAACTGCTAATAATGACTAAATGGAAAGGGGGATTTAGGAGATCATTAGGTACCCCCAGGGATAACATACATGGCTGCTTCTGTGCAAAAAGTGCCAAAAGGCCCGTGATACTTCTGCCTGGAACAGAATCATGCTGCCTTTATTCTCTAGCACCTGCCATCACAAAGGATTAATGTGAAAACTAAAGGGGGAATTATTTATCTGGTATATATGGTGAAGTTCTCAAGTCAGGCTTTAAATTACTTGGCATGAGAGATGTTCCTGAAAGCTACTAACAGATAAACATCCAGCTCTGTTGTAAATTGAGCAAGCAAGCATGCCTTGCCATTCCAGTGCCCAATTATGCTAAGGAGCAAAGTGGAATGGAAGGAGTACTGGCCTGAGAATCAGAAGACCTGAGTTCTAGTCCTGATTCTTCCTCTAAAGACATAGGGTTTGGGGTGGGGGGAATAGTAGGGGGAGAAAGTATCTACATTCATTTAAATAATACTCAAGTTGGTTGTAATTCACTACACCAGGCAGTGGTGCTTCCCTCAGCCACATACAATTTGTTGTTGATGACAGTTTCATTACATACACAGACACACAATTACAACATTGCATTACTTCTTGTTGTTGTTGTTGCTGTTGTTGTTTTTTTGGTGAGGGCAATTGGGGTTAAGTGACTTACCCAGAGTCACACAGTTAGCGAGTGTTATGTGTCTGAGGCTGGATTTGAACTCAGGTCCTCCTGACACCATTGCTTTACTTCTGTAGGCCTCAGTTTCCACATAAATTAAACAAAGGAATTGCAGTAGAAAAGCTCCAAGTACTCTCCCAACTCTACCATTTATTGAATTCATTCTTGGTCATTTTTTTGTCTTTTCTCAAATTGTCATTGCACTAGGAGGCCTATAATGTCGTTTCTTCTGCCAAACATTCTGAGTCCATGGGGGAATTCAATCAGCTCTAAGGAGGGAAGGCTGCCAAATATTTATGAGGAAGTGGTACAATTGTAATACAGTTGTGTGGTTTTTGTTTGTTCAGAGTGTGGAAAACAACAAAGGCAAGTCATTTTGAACATTAGTGAAGTTTTGTTATATAGGCATAAGAGTACAACTTTGGAAGATTATCAAATGAAGTTTAAAACTGAATCTCATTTGACATGTGCCTGTCTTTAGGTTTCTTTCTTCATTTTCCTTATTCTTTGGTTTTACCTGATGGAAATGGATGAAATATAAATGAAGTTTATGAAGGGAAAAGGAGAAAAAAAGTTTTGTACTACCATTGGGAAGACTTTACAGAAAAATTAATGGAGTAAAATTTCAATCTTTAATATTAAGAGTATAACAAGATGCTTTGAATTCTTCCTTTTTTGTCTAGAATTAATGCTGGTGAAAAAAAAATCCATATCTTTAGGCCTCAGTATCTAGGAACTTCTGGAAACTATCTGGCAACTTATACATGACTTTCTTACTAGGCTAATTCAAATTATATTTGAAATGTCTTCTTTTTATTAACTGTTCCAGTTAGTCCTTGGCTTTTTTGCTAATATTTTAGAATGGTGAGTAAGGTTATTAAGGCTGATAATTTACCTTCAAGAAATCATCTTGTGTA
The DNA here is from genome assembly GCF_003287225.1 of Phascolarctos cinereus. Taxonomy (NCBI): domain Eukaryota; kingdom Metazoa; phylum Chordata; class Mammalia; order Diprotodontia; family Phascolarctidae; genus Phascolarctos; species Phascolarctos cinereus. Next base: position 237,815,932 of record NW_027556098.1, read on the forward strand.
CTCTTGCATAAACAAGGAACATATTTGTGGTAGAATATTGTAAAAAAAGACATTTTGCATTCTCCTTCAGAAGCGCCTCTTAGGTTCTAGCAATCATTTTGTTGAATCTGCCCTTATTGAGTTTGCATAATTGGACCATTAGATGTGAACCAATAATTTAGATAATTAAAGCCAAAGAGAATTCAAATCATATGTGTATTCATTTTTGGCAAAACATGTTTTAAGCCTCAAAATTAGATACTTTGTGTATTTGTATACAATTGTTTTTTTTAACTTTATTTTTAATTTATGGAATAAAGCAATCAATTCCATAACAGTACAATAATAATGATTGCACATGAAGCTGCAAATCTATTATGTACAACTTGCTACTCCTTTCAAATATACAATAAAAATATCTTGTAATTTTTTCATACATATATATACACGCATATATGTATATACATACATGCACACACACATATATAAATATGTAAAATTATTCTATATATGCTTCTATCAGTTCTTTTTCTGAATGCAGATAGAGTTTTTCTTCATATGTCCTTTACAGTTAATTTGGGTATTTATTTGGGTATTTATAATAGAAAAAATAACTTCTTCACTCAGTCATTCTTAAAACAATACTGCTATTACTGTATACAATTTTCTCTTGGCTCTGTGCTTTTTGCTCTTTATTATTTCATGCAAGTCTTCCCATATTTTTTCTAAAATCATTGAGCACATCATTTCTTATAGGACAGTGGTATTCCATCACAATCATATACCAAAACTTGTTAAGCCATTTATACACAATTGTAATGCCAATAAGTTTATATCCTTTATTCTTTACTATATAAAAATTACTCATGTTGTGGATAGATGGAAATTGCAACAGTCAGTCAATAAACATTTATAAAGCACTTGCTATGTTCCAAGTACCAAGTTCTGGGAATATGAAGAAAGGCAAAAGACAGCCCCTGAGCTGGGAGTCACAATATAATCAATCACTGAAAATATTTAAGTGACTACATTTTGCCAGACACTTTGCTTCAATTCATAAAAAGTTTCCTAATTGTTTCAGTCAATCAACAATCATTTAATAAACACTAAATATATGTCAGGAACTGTGCTTGATACTGGAGGTGCAAAGACAAAATAAAAAGAAAAATTCCTTACTTGAAGGGAGTTCATATTCCAAATGGGTAATTTAGATAGAGAGAATAAATTGAAAGTAATTAAATATAGAGTATATTTAAAAAGAATATCACTAGCAATTGTGGGGACAGGAACTTCTTGAAATAGAAAGTGGTGGTGCTCTGTATCTTGAAGAAAGAGATTTTATGACATGGGAGATAGCCTTTGAGAAATCATGGAGAGATAGTAGATGGTGTGTGGTATGTGAGGAATAGGGAGAAGGTCAATTTCGCTGGATCACAGGATAAGGAAACAGAAGTAATGTACAATGAGGTTGGAAAGATAGCATGGGGGAAAAATTGTGAAGGGCTCTAAAAGCTAAACAGATGAGTGCATATTTACAGTCTTTATATTATTAGCTATATTTATATTTACCTCAGGGCAAGTAATCCCCCATCCTTTAGTTTACTTCTTTTCTTTTTATATAATTCTACATATCTTGCCCACCATATTTTATTTTGCATATCCTGCAGTGTTTTCTGAATGTGTAGTTCTTGTTACATTAAGAACAACAACAAAAAAAAAAAACCCAAAGTATATGGTTCTCCATTCCTCACATGTGCAACACTATCCACTATCTCTCAAGTCCTTTTCATTGGCTATCGCCATCCCTGGAATATACTACTTCTTCAAATCCATTTCATATTTTTTTCTCTTTCTTCAAGATGTAGTTCAAGTGCCACCTTTTATTTAATGACTTTCCTATCCCCTCAATTGTCAGTGAAATTCCTCTTGAACTACCCTATGTTAGCTACTTGTATTTATTTGCAATCTCTCTATGTGACATTTTCATAGGACTGGAGTGATAATTTATATGAAAAAAAGAAATGCATATGCTCACTACAGAGTATAATTACTGATAGTTGCTATAAAGCAGCATCAGGACAAAGACTCTGCTGGCCTCAGTTGAGATTCAAAAATACTCAATATTAGATATTTTAATTTATTTATTTCTGTCAAGGCTTATCTTTACATCTAGAACATGTAGCAATCCTAGATCATTACTGCTAAGACTTTTTTATTCTTTAGGGGATGTAATGAGCATAAAAACTCAACAGCTGTCTCTTAATGTATTTAATACTTGGGAAAAATTAAACAAAGTAAAGAGACTGTATAATGGGCTATAATAGCAACATGTTATTCTTAAAGTTAATGCTACCAAAGGAATGCAAAAGCTTACCTGCTTTCTTACTGGCTTTAGATCTTATAAAGCCAGAAACAGAAACTACAAGAGGAACTATAAAGTGTCAAGATCAACTGATTCATCCCTATGAACAATATTCTAATGAATGGTTTAGCAAACATGAGGTTGTATATAGAATTCTATAGAGGGCTTATTTTGCTTGAATGCTTTGCATATCCTAATTTAAATAACTTAATGCTTAAGGTAAAATAAATATTTTATTCAGTCCTATTCATATGGAATGACTGGTGACAGGTGGCCCAGAGGTCTATACTGCCAGATTTTATTATGTTATGCATGTTTTAGACATAATTTTTACAAACTTGCCCATTGTGTGTGTATGTGTGTAGAGAATGTACTATTCTTGACTCTTCTCTTTTACATATACTAATGACTAGTATTAATATTTGTGCCCTAAAGAACTTTAAGCAAAGGGATTTTTTTTAAATCAACAAATTAGCAGATATAGTCAACTCTAATACTCAAGCCAGTGAAAAAGAGTTTTGATACATTATATCCCAAACCAGTACATAATACAAAATTCACTTATATCTGACTCCAGGATGCTTTATACAATTCAATTTATTTTGGTTGTAGATATCCTTTATTTTGTTTGAATCAGATTAAAGTTAAATCTAGTTTTGCCTTCCCTCAGTATACAATGATAGATTGCAGACAGAATGTTTAAAAATCACTTTACATAGCACATTAAAGGTCTGCATAGCATGTTCCTGAAAATAGCCCTGTATGATAGGTATTGCAAGTATTATTATTCTCAGTTCATACCTGAGAGTTAGAATGGTTAAGTAACAGAGTCTGGGATTTGTGATGCTAGCATGCTACTTACCACTGCCTCTGACTAAACTCAAAAATGTGTTGGGTCAACTGAAAAGTACAAATTATCTGAGAATAATGTTCAATCTTGTGCCATGACAATTAGCATGTATATAACACACACACACACACACACACACACACACACACACACACACACACACACACACACACATATATATATATATATAATAAGCCAAGGGGACAATGCCCCAATTATATTCTCTGCAGTTCCTCAACCTAACCTTAGTGTTAACTCTGGAATACCATAAAATACACCATCCAAAAGGTTATATTTATACTCATCCAATGATCTAAATGTCACTAATTTCCATGGGTTTGTGGTACAGAAACAAATGAACAAGAAAAAGTCAATGAGAAGCTTTTTTTAATGTCTGCAGCTATGATATACATTGTCATAATCAACTTAATAATTAAAATTTAATTGATTAAATGGAATTTGGCCTCACATGCATCAGGATCACTAATCTCTCATTTACTATCATACGTCTATCATTTAAAAGGTACTCATCAAGCAATGAGGCTAATTAGGCTAATTTTCATAAGATACATACAAGCACTCTGTATTAATAGTTATATTTCCTATATATCATGTGGTTAATTCTCTGAAATAAACTTCTTAGAAATAAAACTGAAAGTGTGGAGCCAAGAAAGCAAATTAGAGGCAGCAACCTAGCTAAACTCTCCCAATATACCTCTCCAAACAATTTTAACATAACACTTCAAATTGAATTCTGTCATGACATAGCTAACAAAAGGTTGAGGTGAGACATTTTTACAGCCTAAGAAACTTAGGAGGTTAACTGTCTGCAACACTTCTTTGAGAGTTGACCCAGAGCTCACATCATAGGAACACCAGTAGTGGCCCTTAGAAGACGTTGCTACAGTAGCACTCATGGTTTCAGGAGATCTCAGCACAGACACTGTAAGGCGACTCAACAATTGGCCATAAAGAAATTACAGGCAATCCTATGCTGGCATTGGTCACAGGAACAAGTGCTGTTGGGTAACTCTATTGCCTATATGCAAGGGTCACAGTTCAAGGACAGATAGCAACACTAATGCTAGCCTGCAGGGGAACAAGAGCCCTTCCTTAGTAAAGAACTTACCATAGACTAGGAGAACAGTAACACATCTATCCTCAAATGGTACTACTTTGAAAGCACTGAAAATTTACTGACCCCCAGAACTAGCTGCTCAAATATTAGCAGAAAAAGCCCTGAAGTTTTGGACAGAAACTTCCCATATCCAGGTGGGCAAAGCCTAAATTTAACATAAATTTAAAGTCAAGAAATAGGCTGAAAAAATGAGCAAAAAACAAATAAAAAGAATCATACCATAAAAATCTAAGATGGTAACAGAAAATAAAGATACAAACTCAGAAAAAGATGACAGTGTGAAAATAGCTGCAAATAAAGCCTCAAAGAAAAGTGAAATTTCACATATTCTCAACAAGAATCCATGTAGGAGCTAACAAAAGAGATGAAAGTGTTAGAGAAAAAGTTAAGAAAAGAAATGAGAATGATGCAAAAATTTATAAAAACAGAATTATTAACTTGGGAAAAGAAGGACAGAAAATTAGGAAGAAAATAACACTTTAAAAACAGAATTAACCAAATGGCTAGAGACACATGAAACAAATCACTAAAGACAAGAACTCCTTAAGAAGCAGAATTGGCAAAATGGGAAAAGAAATACAAGTGCAAAAGTTCACTCACTGAAGAAAATAATTCCTTGAAGATTACAATTGGGGAAATCGAAGCTAATGACTAGATGAGATATGATAAAAACAATTTTAAAAATCTAAAAGAATTAAAAAATTAAAAAAGTGAAATATCACAAATAACAACAAAAAAACTGACCCAGAAAATAGATCGAGGAGAGAAAATGTAAGAATTAGTGGACTACCTCATAAAAGACTGTAGACATCATATTTCAAGAAATAATAAATTAAAACTGTTCCAATATCTTAAATTTTGTTCTTTGAAGTTTGGATTCAGTCAAAGGGTTGCACTTGAGGCTGCATGTGGCCTGGAGGCTGCAGGTTCCCTACCTTGTCCTAGACCCATAGAACCTTATGAAAGAGATCCCCAAATGAAAACTCCCAAGAACATCATAGCCAAATGTAGAGCTCCCAGATACAGGAGAAAATATTTAAAGCAGTCAGAAAGAAGTTATTTAAACATCATAGAGCTATAGTCAGGATCACAGAAAATTTAGCAGCTCCCAAATTAAAGATGTAGAGATCTTGGAATATGATATTCCAGAAGGGAAAAAAGTTAGGATAGCATCCAAGAATAACCTACCCCCAAAAACTAAGTATAATTCTTTGGAAGAAGAAATTTACATTTCATGAAATGGGATTTAAAAGAATTAATGATGAAAAGACCAGGGCTGAATATAAAATTTTACATTAAAAAACAAGACTCAAGAGAAGTATATAAAGGTAAACAAGAAAGAGGAATCTTAAGAGACTTAACAAGGTTCAACTATTTACATTCGTATATGGGAAGAAGATACGTGCTCCTAGGAACTTTATTGTTATTAGGAAAGTTAAAAGGAATCTACATAGACAGTTGGCACAGGTGTGAATTAATTATATTGAAGTGATCTAAAAAAAGTAAAGGATAAAAAGAAGCTTGCACTAGAAAAGAAAAGAGAAAGGAACAGTGAGGAGAATTATCTCATGTGAAAGAGGTACACAAGGAAGAGCTTTTAATGTGGAGAGGAAAAAAACAGGCGGTGGTAGGCAATGCTTGAACTTCATTCTCTTTGGAATTCATTAAAAAAGGAAAATATTCATGCACACACAATTGGATTTAGAAATGTATCTTACCCAACAGAAAAGTAGGAGGAGAGGGTGATGAGAGAAGGACAGGGTGATGAAAGGTAGAGATGATTAAGGGAGGCAGTGGTCAGAAGCAGAACAGATTTCTGTGGTGGGATTAAAAGTCAGCAAGTGCAAGAAAAAAACAAAAAAAATAGGGTGGAAGAAAATACACAGTATTCATAACTGTAAGTGTGAATAGGACAAACACACCTAGAAAGCAGAAGCAGATAGCAGAATGGATTAGAAAACAAAATCCAACATGTTTACAAGAAACACGCAGAAATAGGAAGACACATTAGGAGATAAATAATGGACAGAAGTGGAATCTATTAAGCTTCAGTTGAAGAAGAAAATTTCTGGCTAGCAACCATCATCTATTTTGCTCAAAGGTACTACAGATAATGAAGAAATCTTGATACTAAATATATATGCATTGAAAGGCAGTAATCTAGATTCTTAAAGGAAAGTTAAATACAGAAGGAAAAAGACAGTAAAACTATACTAGAGGGGACTCTCAATTTTCCCCTTTCATAATTACATACATCTAAACATAATATAAATAAAAATAAGTTAAAGAAATTTTTAAAAGTTAGATATTATAAGGACAGCTGTAGGTGGCACAGTGGATAGAGTGCCATGCCTGGAGTCAGGAAGACTAATCTTACTGAGTTCAAATCTGTCCTCAGATACTCAGTAGCTCTGTAACAATGGGCAAGTCACTTAACCTTATTTATCTTACTCTCCTCATTTGTAAAATGAATTGGAAAAGGAAATATCAAGTCATTCCATTATCTTTGCCAAGAAAACCTGAAATTATGTCAAGAAGAGTCAGACATGACTGAAAAAAGACTGAACAACAACAACAACAAAAATGTGATAGACTTCTGGCAAAAAGTGAATGGGAGTAGAAAGGAGTATAGTTGTTTTTTTTCCCCCTCAGCTGTACATGGTGAATTCACAAAATTGTGCTATGTGTTAGGACATAAAAACTTCACAGCAAAATGCAGAAAAGCAGAAAAACTAAATGCACCATCTTCAGAATGTAATGCAACAAAAATTAATTTCAATAAAGACTTGTGAAAATGTGGATTAAAATTAATTGCAAACAGAATACTTTAATCCTAAATATCTAGTGAGCCAGAGAACAAGTCATCAAAAAACAATGAATAATTTCAGAAAATAGAATAATAAAAATGAGACAACATGCCAAAATTTATGGGATGTATCCAAAGCAGTACTTAGAAAAAACTTGTCCCTAAATGCTCATATTAATAGAAAAGAGAAAGAGAAGGTCAATGAATTGGGCATGCATTTTAAATAAACTTGGAAAACAACGTATAAAAGTCCCCAATTAAACATCAAAGTAGAAATCCTAAAAATAAAAAAAAGATAATAAAACTGAAAGTAAGTATATATATATATATATATATACATTGCATAAATAAAACTAAGAGTAGGTTGTACATGGAGAAAAAAAATAAAAGAGATAAAACACTGATCAATTCAATATAAAAAGAAAGAAGAAAAACAACCATTATCAAATATGAAAAAGATCAGTGTACCATGAATAGAGATTAAATTACAGCAATTATTAAGAGTTATTTTGCCCAATTATATGCCAGCAAAACTGACACCTAAGTGCAATGAATGAATAATTCCCAAAAATATGAATTAAGCAGATTAAAAGGAGAGGAAACAGAATATTTAAATAAGCCTATCTTAGAAAAAGAAATTGAACAAGCCAAAAATAAGCACCCTAAGAAAAATCCCCACGACCTGATGGATTTATAAATGAATTATATCAAATATTTAAAGAACAGCAAATTCCAATGTTTAAAAAACTATTTGAAAAAAGAGGTTCAGTCTCATCAATTTTTTTTTTATGATACAAATATAGTTTTGAAACCTAAACCAGAGAGTGCAAAAAAGAAGAGAAAAGTGTTTAGGCCAATTTCCATAATGAGTACCGATGCAAAAATTTTAAATTAAATATAATCAAGAAGATTACAGAAATATATCACATAGGTCATGCATTATGCTTGTGTAGGATTTATGCCAGTATTACAGGACTGGCTCAATAGCGGTAAAACAATAAATACAATTGATCATATCAATAAAAAACAAAAATCATATGATTATATCCAGAGGTACAAAAAATCGTTTAAATTTCAACATCCATTCCTTTTAAAAATATTACAAAACATAGGAATAAATGCAGCTTTTCTTAAAATAATAAATAGTATCTATCTAAATCCAAGAGCAAGTATTTTCTTTTGTGTATTAGGGATAAAGTAGAATCCTTCTCAGTAATATCAGAGGTGAAGAAACGATGTCGATTATCATTAATATTATTCAGTATCCAAAGAAATTGAAGTAATAGGAACAGGGAATGAATAAACAAAGCTGATGATATAATGGTATAGAGGATCCTTTAGAATCAAATAAAAAAACTGACTGAAACAACTAAAAACTTTAGTACAGTTGCAGGATATAAAACAAACCCACATACATCATCAACATTTCCATGTATTACCAAGAAAACCCAGCAGAAAGAGGTAAAAAGAGAAGTTCCATTTAAAACAACTGCAGGCAACATAAAATAATTGGAAGTTTACCTTTCAAGTAAAAAACAGGACCTATATAAAAACAATTACAAAACAAGTTTTTGTGCAAATAAAAACAGATCTAAGCAATTGGAGAAACATTACTTGCTCATGGGTAGGCCAAACCAACGTAATAAAAATGACAATTCTACTAATTTATTTATTCAGTGCCATAGCAATCAAGCTACCAAAGAATTATTCTATAGTTAAAAAATAATTTTAAAAACTTATCTGGAAGATCAAAAAGTCAATGAGGAGAAGAATGCCTTAAAAAGCAGAATTGGCCAGATGGAAAAGGAAGTCCAAAAGCTCACTGAAGAAAGTACTTCCTTAAAAATTAGAATGAAGCAATTGGAAGCTGGTGACTTTATGAGAAATCAAGACATTGTAAAAAAAAAACCAAAAGAATGAAAAAAATAGAAGACAATGTGAAATATCTCAGTGGAAAAACAACTGACCTTGAAAATGCATCTAGGAGAGATAATTTAAAAATTACTGGACTATCTGAAAACCATGACCAAGAAAAGAGCCTAGACATCATTTTTCAAGAAACTATCAAGGAAAACTATCCTGATATTTTAGGACCAGAGTGAAAAATAGAAATGGAAAAAATCCACTAATTACCTCCTGAAAAGATACCCAAAGGAAAACTTCTAGGAATATTGTAGCCAAATTCCAGAGTTCCCTGGTAAAGGAGAAAATATTGCAAGCAGCTAGAAAGAAACAATTCGAGTGTTGTGGAAACACAATCAGGATAACACAAGATTTAGCAGCTTCTACATTAAGGGCTCAGAGGTCTTGGAATATATTATTCCAGAGGTCAAAGGAGATAGGATTACAGCCAAGAATCACCTACCCAATAAAACTGAGTATAATCCTTCAGGGGAAAAGATGGACATTCAGTGAAACAGATCATTTTCAAGCATTCTTGATCAAAATACCAGAGGTAGTAGAAAATTTGACTTTTAAATACAAGGCTCAAGAGAAACATGAAGAGTTACACAGGAAAGAGAAATTATAAGGAATTTATTAGGGTTGAATTGCTTACATTCTTCCATGGAAAGATGATATTTGGAACTCATGAGGCCTTTGTCAGTAATAGGGTAGTTGGAGGGAAAAACAAGCATATGTATAGATAGATTGATAGATAGAGAGCACAGGGTGAATTGAAAATGAAGGGTGATATCTGGAGAATAAAATTAAGGAGTGGGAGAGGATTATACTGGAAGAAGGAGAAATGGAGGGGTAGAATGGGGTAAATTATCACATAAAACAGAGAAGAAAAGGGTCTTACAGTGGAGGGAAGTTGGGGAAGGTGAGAAGGAATGAGTGAATCTTATTCTCATCAGATTTAGCTTAAGGATGGAACAACATACACAACTCAATTGGGTAGGGAAATCGATCTTACCTTACAGGTAAATGAGAGGAAATGGATAAGGGAGCTAAGGGATGATAGAAGGGAAGGCAAATCAGCAGAAGGGTAATCAGAAGCAAACACTTCTGAGGAAGGACAGGGTCAATGGAGAGACTAGAATAAATGGGAAGTGGGATAGGATGAAGGGAAATATAGTGAGTTTTCCACAACATGAGTACTATGGAAGTGTTTTGCATGACTACACATGTATGAATTGTAAAGAGTTGCTTGCCTTCTTAATGAGAGAGGGTGGGGAGGGAGGAAGGGAGAAAATTTGGAGTTCAAAGTTTTAAAAACAAATGTTAAAATGATTTTCACATGCAAGTGGGAAATAAATTATACAGATAATGGATAGAGATAAAATATACAGATAGAAGTCTATCCTGCCCTACAGGAAAATGGAAGGGGAAGGTGATAAGAGAAGGGAGGGATAGAACAGTGGGCAGATTAGGGGAATGGGTATTCACAATGTATGCTGTTTTGGGTTGGGGGAAGGGACAAGATGAGGAGAAAATTTGGAAATTAAAATCTTGTGGAAATGAACATTGAAAACTAAAAATAAATCAATTAGCAATTTTTTTTAAAGTCATGCAGAGTAGTCTACTGAGAGGTAAACTAATATGTCCATGGTCACCCAGCTAGTATATGTCAGAGATATGATCTGAAACCAAGTCTTCTTAGCTCCAAGACTGGCTCTGTATGCATTATAAGTGATTACTTTTCATAATAAAACATCTAAAAGAAAAACAAATAACAAAACAAAAAGCAAAAAAAAAAAAAAGAAAAAGCCAAAGTGGTGATCACCCAAACAATTTGGTACTGGCTAAGAAACAGGGGAGTGGATCAGTGGAAGAGATTAGGTACATAAGACACAGTAGTAAATAGCTATATTACTCTAGTGTTTGGTAAATCCAAAGATCTAAACTTTGAGAATGAGAGTTCAGTATTAAAAAAAAAAAATCACTGGGAAACTACAAAGCATTTTGGCAGGTATAGACCAACATCTCACAAAGTTTACTAAGATAAAATCAAAATGGGTATGTAATTTACATATAAAAGGTTATTTCTTATGTTAATTAGGGAAGCATGAAAATTTTACATGTCAGATCTTTAAATAAAGAAATAGTTTATGACCAAGCAAAAGAAAGAAACGTCACAGGAAATAAAATGGATAATTTTCATTACATTAAATTTTAAAAAAAGCTTTTGGACAAACAAAACTAATACAGCCAAAATTAGAAGGAAAGCATGAAACTGGGGGGGGATTACAATGAGTTCCTCTTACAAACATCCTACTTCTGAAATAAAAGTATGAATTATTCAGCAACAGAAATATGGTGCAGGATATAAGGCAGTTTTCAGAAGAAGAAATCAAAGTTATCAATAATCACATGAAAAATATTCTCAGCAGAAATGGTTCTTTCACCATTGTTTAGAGATATGTAGATTAAAACAACTCTGAGTTACCACATAACACCTATCAGATTGGTTACCATGAGAGAAAAAGAAAATGACAAATGCTGGGGGGGATATGGAAAAATAGGTACATTAATGTACTGTTTCTGGACTTGTGAAATATTCCAAACATTCCAAATGACACTTTGTAATTGTGCCCAAATGGCTATACAACTCTGCATATCCTTTGACTCAGCAAAAAACAAATTAAAAAAAGAGGATCTATGTGTACAAAAGTATTTATTCCACCAGCAAAGATTTAGAAATTGAAGGGATTCACATCAATTGGTGAATGGCAGAGTGAGTTGTGGTATATGGTTGTGATGGAACATTATTGTGCATTAAAAAATGACAAGCTGGATGGTTTTGGGGGGAAAAAAAGCTAGGACAAGCTGTATTAATTGCTGGAAAGTGAAGTGAGCAGAACCAGGATATCACTGTATATAATAACAGTAATGTTGTAAGGATGATTGACTGTGAAAAAGTTAGCTACTCCAATAAAGTTAATTCAGGACAATTCCAAAGGACTTATGATGAAAATGCTATCCATCTCCAGAAAGAGAGTTATTGAACTCTGAGTAGAATTTAAGTACGATTTTCTTATTTTCTTTATTTATCTTGCTTTTTCTTTTACAATATGGCTAATATGGAAATATGCTTTTTTCCACAATTTTACGTGTATAATTGCTATATTGTTGACTTCTCAAAGGGTGAAGGAGGGAATAGAGGGAAGGAGAAAATTTGGAATTCAATTTTTTTAGAACAGTGTGAAAAATAAATAAATAATAAAATTTTAAAGAAAGAAAACAGGAGAGAGAATGCTAGGGAGATGGTGGAGTAGGTCAGAAAATTCCAAGTTCTCCAGATTTCTTCCACAAACATGACAAAATAGTGCCTCAAGGTCAATGTAGAGCAGCAAAAATAAAGAAGAGTTCAGTACAATGGTGGAACTCCTGGGAAAACTGGTGACAATCTGAAGAAAGATCCCAGGACAGAGGTTCTGCCCAACTGAAGTGTTAACACCTCCAGGCTAGTCCCACTAAAACAGCAAGCAGTGAGCACAGGGGGCAGCTGGTTTGAGAGGTAGCCTCGACCTCAGCCACAGGAATTTTCATTTCCCAAACAGTGTGGGGAATGAGGCATCTCAGCAGGGGAAGACTGAGGAGCCTCAGCTGACAAGGGATGCCAGGCCTTGCTGCACAGCTATACTGCCAAGTTGTGGTCATGCCTCAGAAAGAACCAGCACATGCCTGGTGAGTGTGGAAGTAGTGAGGGAACAGCAATGCTGAAGGCTTTGGGCACTTAGAGGAGAGCTGATTTCTTGATCTTGTTTCCAGTCCAGAGGGGAGAACTGAAAGTCATAGCCACTGAAGAGCTCTCAGAGAGTAAGAGCATTTCCAGCATAGTGTGCTTAGTAGCCCTAGCTGTGTCTTGGAGGTGAAAAGGAGTGCATAGATTGAGCCCAGGACAAAGGTCCAAGAATAACAGTAAGAAGGACCTACAGCTAGAGGTACCATCCCAAGGATTACAGGTAATTATAAAAATAAGCTGACAAAATTTAAAAAAAGAAAACAGCTAAAGGAGAAAGAACCCAATCATAGACAGTTGCTATGGGAACAGAGAAGATCAAGGTTCATCTTCAGAGAAAGTTAATGAAGCAAAAAAAAAAAAAAGGCTTTCTTACCCCAAACTGTAACTTAAAATTGTCATCTGCCCAAAAACAATTATAAGAAGAGTTCAGAAAAGACTTCAAAAATCAAATAAGAGAGAATGAGGATTTTTTTTAAAGTAATAACAATCCTAAAAAAAAAAAAAAGATTATGAAAAGAAAAGTCAACAAGCTGGAAAAGGAGATCCAGAATTTTAGGGAAGAATATGACTCATTGAAAATTAGAATTGGGCAAGGGGAATGCAGCAAAGTTAGGAGACCAAGAAATAATAAAACAAAACATAAAACAATGAAAAAAGTAGAAGAGAATATGAAACATCTTAGAAAAACAAATGATCTGGAGAACAGGTCAAGGAGAGAAAACATAAGAATAATCAGAGGACCCGAAAGCTACAATTAAAAAAAAACAATTCTTGACACAGTAATATATGAAATAAAGAAAATTATACTGAAGGGTTAGAATAAGAGGAGAAAGTAGAAATAGAAAAAAATCCAACAATCACCATCTGAAAGAGATCCTCAGCAACATCACAGTTAAATTCTGAAACCCCTAGGTTAAGGAGAAAATATTACAAGCAATAAGAAAAAAAATCAAATATGGCAGAGTCACAATTAGAATTACACAAGACCTGTCAGCGGCTACACTAAAAGATCACAGGTCTTGGAACATGATATATCCAAGAGCAAAGGAGCTGGGCTTATGGAAGAAAATATACCCAGCAAAGTTAAGTATATTCCCGAATGGAAAAAAAAATGATTGGGACTCAATAAGGACACATTGTTTACATTTTATTTGTAGAAATGTAAACTATGTCTAAGACTGTCATTAGTAATTCAGTATTTTGAAAGAAAGAGCAGGGTATGATGGGATTCTAAAAAGCAAAATTATATAGGAAAAGGCAAAAAGACTAATTATCTCATACAAATGAGGTGTGAGTATGAGAACTGATAAAAAGGAATTAGATGGAGGAGGAGGGTTGGTAGTTCTGGAGGTTGAGTAGTTCTGAAAGTTGAGTGGTTCTAGAACCCTATTCTCATTGGGAACTATATATATACACACACACACACACACACTGTATACACACACACACACACATATATGTATGTATGTATGTATGTGTATATGTGTGTGTGTATGTGTATGTGTGTAGTATTCTAAATTCAGAAAGAAATAAGAGGGCAAGGCATAAGGAGGGGGGAAAGAATAAGGTAAAGATAGGGAATAGGATAAAGGGGGTAAAGAAAGGTGTCTAAATTAACCCAAATTTGATAAAGAGGTAACAACATATATTTAGAAAGCTGTAAAACTCTTCTAAATTCAGAAATAAATGAGGGTAAGGGGATAGAGTGGAGGGAGTGGATAAGGATAACCATTCTTGGGGGGGATAAGTTAAGGAATAGGAGGTCAAGGTAGCAGGTAGAATTAAAGTAGAGGAGTGAAGAGGGATAAGAATTAGGTGATAAGGATAGTGACAAAAATAAGGAAGAAAATATACAAGTAATTATAGTTTAGAATGTGAATAAGATGAATTTACCCATAAAATGCAAACTGATAAGAGATTAAAAGTTTGAATTCTACAGTATGTTGCTTTTAAGAAATGCTATAAAAATGAGAGATACACACACACACATAAAAAAAGGTCAGGAGTAGAATTTATTATGTAAAAAGCATGATCTCAGTAATCATGATCTCAGAAAAACTTAAGGTTAAAATCAGATTTAATCAAAAGAGAAAAAAAAATTAAGGAAACTGGACTATGTGTCAGCCCACTAATCAATAGTTTCAGACCATATAAAAGTAACTGGACAGTATAAAAAATTTGAGTGCATGCCTGCCAAATCAGACACAGGAATTATATGAATGTAAACACAAAACACCTTTTATACCAAGTTAGATCTAAATAATTGAAAGTAATATATACTGTGCATAATTAGGCAAAGCTAATATAATAAAAATTACATTTTTAACTAACTAATATATTCATGTAACACCATCCCAATTAAATTATTTTTAAAAATCCTTACTGAGTGAGAAAAATAATAACAGGGTTCATTATGAAGGGCAGAAGATCAGGAACTTCAAGGAAACTGTGCAGGGAGGGGGATGTGAAGAAACTAGATTCAGTAGTATCAGACCTTAAAGCATATTGCAAGCTGAGAGTAGTGTTGAAGTGTAAAATGGATAATTTTGATTATTTTAAATTAAAAATTTCCTTTATAAGTAAAGCCTATATAGCCAAGAATAGAAGAATGAAAAAAAAAATTTGGAGAAAAAAGTCTCATGAATAATCTCCCAGGTAGCATGTGATTGGATCATAATATTGCTGTGTTGTAGGAAATGATGAGCTGATGGATTTATAAAACTATGGAAGGAACTGGACTTATAAAGGAAGATGCTCTCCACCTACAGAGAAACAGATGACAAGTCAAAATAAGCATAATGCGTTCTTATGTACATGCATTTGAATGTGTGTGTATATATGTGTATGTTTGTGGATATCTATGTACATCTATGTGTATGTATAAATGTATATATGTATTCATATGTATGTGCGTGTATATGTGTGTGTGCACATGAATGTACTGTATCCTACTTGGAGGGAAGAGGAAAAATAAAGTAAAAAGTGCACAGCAGAGGACAAATTAAAATATACAATGAAGCAAAGAAAAGATGGATAGCTTTGAAAATAATGCGTAGTATTTATTATATAGGTTTTCTTGAAATAGAAATTTATTGATTTACATTGAATTTTCTCATGTTCTATTGTGTACATGGCAGTTGTTTTTCTTTTCTCATTTTATGTGTAAATTCAAAATAAATTCAAACAAAATGAAAAGAAATAAAGAAGTAAAACTGGTCATGAAGTTTTTTTCCCCAGTTTTTGTAACAGTCACGTTCCTGGAATAATTATTTTATTAAGGAATTAAACAGAGTATTTTGTGACTAGGTTGGGGACACAAAGGAAAGCTTCTAGGCTTCATTTCAAAGAATCTATTTATGAAACTTAATCAGATGAAGTCCTATCACTACTTAAGACAGTCAGAGGAGAGGATTCCCAGGAAAAAGGAAAACTGTGTCATTGACTTACACAGAAAGCATAGAATGACAGGGTTGGTAGGATCCTTGGTAGCTATACCACTTCCTCCGCAACACATTTCTTTTCAAAGGTGGATAAAATAGATAGTGAAGAGATTTGACTAAGATGCCACTGTTAGGGGCAGGTGTGGGATTAGAGCATGTATCCTCAGAAGCAAAGAAGCATTAGTTCCTAGAGGCAGGTTCTCTAGGTTTGTAAGATTAAAAACTGAACTTCAGACCATGTCAGTAAGTTGTGTCATGAAACAATATTAAACTATCACTTGCATTAAATGCATACAATATGAATTCTAATTAAGTATGTAATTAAGGCCAGGTCTAGTCATAAAAAGTGAAATAACAAAGTAAAACAATTACATGGGATCATTCATTCAAACTAACCAAAAAAAGTGTCCACTCTATTTGACTCCTCTCTCTCTCTCTCTCTCTCTCTCTCTCTCTCTCTCTCTCTCTCTCTCTCTCTCTCTCTCCACACACACACACAAATACACATATTCAACTGCACATAAAATAAGTGGGGAAAAGTGTATATATTATTCATGTACATGTGTAGCCATATTTGTATATATCCATATATGTGTGTATAGATAGATAGATAGATATAGATATGCTTAACATTTAATTGGGAGTCTTTTTTTAGCTTGAATTATCTAAATAATTTCAATTTCATTTTACATATCACTTAGTCTAAAGCAATTGCTATATAAAACTTTTCCAGAAAATAAAAAAGATTCAAGTCATGAATTTCTATGAATGTGTGTAATCTTTTCATATGATAGTGTTTGCTTATAGCATCCTGCTTATTATTTCAATAAAAATCTAGTGTTTCTAATAAGATCCAATTTTAAAAAATTATTAAATCTCTAGGTTCACCTTATTATAAACTACAAACTTATTTTCAAAAGTTTAAATCTTGATGTACCCACTCTTACACATAACATCCAGTAGATGGAAGCATTTTCCTTTTAAATTAATAAAGACTTCAGCAATGAATTTTCTTCCTGATATCAGAATTGATAGAAACTGCAAAAAGACACATGCTATCCCAAATGTCACACATCTAAAACTGCAATTTACCTGCCTTTTTCAGAGAATTTCAAAATTGGAATATAACATTTTAGCTATTTTTCCTTCCTTTAAACCATCAGAAATAGGGATTATACTTATAATTTCACTGATATCAGAAACTTATGGATGATTAAATTCTTACAAATGTAGATCAGCATTTTCTCTGGAACTTAATCTTAAAGAGTTACCTAGATCCCTGAAAGATCAAGTTATTGAACCAAAGTCACACAGTCAGCATGTGTCAGATACAGAACTTGGACCCAGGTCTTCCTTATTTTTCTCTTAAGGAACAGAAAATGTAATTAATTGATTCATGAGCCAGTATATTGCTGTGGTTCTTACCAAGTGATACTTGCCTTTCCACATTGGTGTCCACTTTACTATTGACATTTTTATTTAAAAAAATCACAGCCTGCAGGAATCTTTCTTCATTTTTTTAACCATCTTAGGATGTGCAATGTAGGTATCAGTGAAGGTTACTTCTCTGATCAGAGAAAGCAGGAGTACTGCCCTTTTCTAGTGATCCCTTGATGCTTGTTTTCCTCTCTCCCAGGAAATCTCTCTCCACCAAACTAAATAACATTTATGTATACTTTCTCTAAAAACACACTGTTTTTCATATTTACTTTGCAATGAAAAAATCAACTGCCTCTCCAAACAATTGATAAGTTTTGATCACTAGCATAAATGAAATAGTCAGAAAGAAATTGGATTGGCATTTCATTGATCTGATTCATTGCTCAATGCTTAAATCCTGTAACATTTGGAAGAAGAAAAAAATAATTAATTAGTTTGGTGGAAATTAAAGAGATGTATAGACCTGCCTATAAATTTATTCTGAGTATAGAACTAACTATAGAATAGAGTGAATTGAACTCACTTAAAATTTTATTGACTCTTCAAAGGATCAGAAGAATTGTGGCTTTCTTCATTGAGTTTATAAAATAAACTAATGAATGTATACTCTGCCACAACCTGAAACAATGTGGTTAGGGTACCTGTAATCAAACTTGCCTCATACCCACTGGTACATTTCATGTTTAGATAATGGTTTGGACCTGTGCTTCAGTTCTGAAGAAAACAGTTAAGTTATAATTGAGAGGCTGAACTTTGATAATAGCTTTTAACTGCTCATTACTTTTACATGTATTAAACAAGCTTAATCAGCTCATATTTCATTGAAACTCTTTTGTCCATTTGGCCCTTATGCTTTTAAAGATAAAATGGTTATTATATTTAAATAAGTTTAACACAAAACTATAGGTGAAAAGTACAGATGCCTATTTTATTAAAGGGACACAGATATTAGGGAAAATGTGGATTATGTTTATAGAGTACTACCAGTTGTCCACATTAAGTGATTCCAGTACTTGTGATATTTGAATTTATGTTTCTCAGTCAGACACATCTTTGTTACTAATGTTGGGCACTTACAGACCTGTCGCACACAAATAAGCTCATCAGTCTATTTGTTTCACAGGCAAAGCTTTCTCTGGATCATATTTTCAATATGACTCTACCACTTGCCCAGTGACCAATGTGTGGAAATATTAGTGGATGAACTGAACCATTTCATTCTTGACAGAAAACAAAAGGGAATCACACATATATGGAAGAGTGGTTCACAGGTTCTCCTGGGAGGGGCAAACAAAGGAGGTGTTTTTTGTCACGTGTCCAACAGCAATGAGAAACATTTTCATGGGCACTTAGGTCATCTCATATGGCAGTGCTCATGAAAGCATTTGTAAAAATAAAATCACCTTGATTATAGTTGCAGCTTCTTACCAATATCTGTTGCAGAGGATGGAGAGATAAATAAATCTATGAAGAATTTCATAAAGCCATTTAAGTTAAATGAACTGCTAATTTAATATTTGACAACTTCAATATAAAGGTAGAGAAGGATAGCAAAAATATATTGGAAAACAGTTCAAGAGTGGAAAATGACAATATGCAAAGGCTTAGAAATTATTAAGAAGTTTCAGACATAGCAAAAATACTCCAAGAAAAATGTTACTATACAAGAAACACTTAACATAATAATGTATACATGACAATTAAAGTGATCATATTCTAATAGTAAGGAAAAGATTAATTACCAATGTGAGAGTCATTTCTAAATAAGTATTTTTGGTTCTACCACTTGGCCATCAAAAAAAAAAAGAGGAAAGTATGACTAAATTAGAAGAAAACAAAAATGAAAAGAAACAGGGCCTTCAAGTGAGGAAACTTCAATTTAAACAATTGATGACAACAAAAAAACCTGAAATAGATTAATGACAGACATCATAGTTTTAATAGATCTGAACCATTGTATTGAACAAACTGAGGTCCAGAGACACTGAGTAATTTGTCCAATTCGAACAGGTCATAATACAGATAAGATACCAGGGTTTTGAGACGTTCTTGAGGGTAAAGTTTGGGGAAGGATGCTGGGATGTGATGAGAATACATCACTTAATGGAGTCAATGGTGCGTGCACTAAAACTGTGTATACCTCTGCTTTCTATTGAGATAATCACATTATTATTTTGTTGCTACTATATTTAATAAACCAAATGAACTCACAGTTGCAATATAGAAACTTTGATTATTAGAAAGTAAATATACTCTTCCTTTCTTGTCCTGCTGACCAAGATGCCAAAAGGAAAGAAGAGTAAGGGGAATAAAGCGCTCCAGACCTTGCTTTTGTAAAGAAACAAGAGGCCAAGAAAGTGGTCAATTTTTTGTTTGAGAAGGGGTCCAAGAACTTTGGCAAAGGAACCTCACTAGATTTTTCAAATGGCCTTGATGCACCAGACTGCAGAATCAAAGGTCTAACCTTTATAAACACTTGAAAGTGCCACCAGTAATTAACCAGTTCACCTAGGCTTTGTTTTCTCAGACAGCTACTCAATTGCTTAAATTGTCTCACAAATACAGACCTGAGAGAAAGCAAGAGAAACAAAGGCTGCTAACTTGGGCTGAACAAAAACTCCAGGCAAAGGACATGTCCCTACTAAGAGATCACCTGTCCTCAGAGCAGGTGTTAACACTGTTACTACCCTGGAGGAATACAAGAAAACACAGTTGGTAGTGATTACACATGATGTGGGCACCATTGAGCTAGTGGCCTTCCTACCTGCCTTGTGATGAAAAATGGGATTTACTCACTATATTACCAAAGGTAAGGCCACAGAGAAAGACCTTCAAAAGCTTTGCCTTCACACAAATTAATCCTGAAGACAGGGGAGCCCTGGATAAGCTGGCAGAAGCCATGAAAAACAATTACAACTACAGATATGATAAGATCTGTTGGCAATGCTTGGGTCCAAAATCAGTTGCTCACAATTCCAAGCTGGAAAAGGCAAAAGCTAAGGTACTTGAAACCAAATTGTGTTAAATGTATGTTTGATTTTTCCCTACACAAAAATAAAAATTTAAACAAAATGGAAACAAAAAACAACATAAACCCACAAAATTAGAAAGTGTGGCTACTAGAAACAGGATACTGGAGTGAGTGAATGAAAGCTCAGTCTTTATAAGCACGTGCAGCATTCTTTACTAATTTAATCTTTACAAGGACTTTAGAGTATGTACAGCCATTGTTTCTGATTTTTTTACTGTATGAAGAATGCCAGCTTTTCAAATGCTTGTAGAGCCAGAACTGAGAATGCTCACAAAAGGAACTAAATGGATGATCACTTTCTCTTTCCTGCTTGATTTTGTTCAAGTGAAAAGTTCTTTAAGCCTCCAGGTGGAAAGAGAAAACTCGAGAAAACCTGGCAATTCTTTTCCTCTTTTGTTTCAGTCTGTAACTGTACAGCCATATTTTGCAATTTGCTTCTTTTACTAGTCAAACCATTCTTTTGAGATAATTTTTGTAGATTTCTACAGTTTTGAATATTTAATTATA
The DNA here is from genome assembly GCF_003287225.1 of Phascolarctos cinereus. Taxonomy (NCBI): domain Eukaryota; kingdom Metazoa; phylum Chordata; class Mammalia; order Diprotodontia; family Phascolarctidae; genus Phascolarctos; species Phascolarctos cinereus. The sequence goes on from NW_027556098.1 coordinate 237,837,174, forward strand.
TGTAAATATAATTGTCTAATTAAATGACTTCTGTTATATTATAAATCCTGTACAAATATTGATATTGCAGCTACTATGAGAAGTATAGATTAGCCTCAATAAAATGCTGGTGCTTTCCTGATAAATATAAATATTTTTGGTTTGTTGGACCTTTGCTTCTCACTAGGCTTGGCTGATTTCAAAATCAATCATGGACTTCTGCTCTCCAACTTCTGGAAGCTCCTTTTCCTTTTTCTTTTGAAACTTACAAGGCTGCAGCCTTTGTTGATAATGTTTAAACTAATATTAGTAAAGAATGCACCCAAGGGAGACAGAAGCTAGGGCATAGCCATGTGCTCATTGGTCACATGCTGGCAGGTTTGGGTGGGAAGGCCCAAGGTCTCTTCCTGCCCTCCTCCATTCCCTAGAGTTTACAGTAATCCTCATTTGAATGCAATTGGATCAGAAAGGGGTCTGATTACTTAGGGCCTTTTTAAAATATTCTCAGTTTCATGTCATCAACCAATTAAAATGTTCCTCTTTTTCAGTGGTAAGCAGAACAGAAATAATTACTGTCATGTCTCTGAAGTTCACATAGGGATTGAACCAAAAGAGCATACCACACATTCTTATAAAGACTGGGCTCTCATTGGCCATTCCCAGTCTCCTATTCCATACAGATGAAGATAGAAATACAGTAAAATCTTCGATGCTAAACGGTCTCTGTTCATACAAGAAATATTGAAAAATGACTTTCAAAAGTAAGGGATATAACCTACATTAACAGACCAAATATGAATTTTAGATTAACTACTTATCAGTGACTAAGACCTTTTTTGAAATAAGAATAAAGAAATAATATAATTTAATTATTTAATTGACTTTGACATATCAACTACATTCCTCACAAATGCTGTAATGTACATATTTTTTAAATATTGTATTGGGCAACAATATGTTGATGTATTATTAATTATTAATGAAGAATAATTACAATTACAAAAAAAAAAAAAAATTATAAAAAAAAAAAACCCTCTTTAACAGTCTTTATCCTTGATGGTGGATATTTACTTCTTTTAAACTAAGGTATACGGATGAAAACTTTGTCTTTCTTCTGAGTATCATTGACTTTACATTAATGGACAGAGACCTATGTCTTTACCACCAATCAAAATATGATTAGTTTTCTCTAATATGTTTGTGTGTATGTGTCAGTGTGTGTGTGCGCATGTGTGCATGTGTGTATGTCTATGTTGGGGGGTGATGGAAGGGGTGATCAAGGGGATATGACTCTACATTCTTTTTGCAAGATTTGATTGCAAAGGAGGATTTCCTTCTAGAGGACATTTGCCATTAGGCACTGAAAATATTTCAAGCTGTGGCTATAACTTTTTCTGTCCACAGAAGTATAAAGTGAATCACCTATCTTTATTAACTCTCAGGTAGAATAAATCAATCCCAGTCAACTCATCTTTTGATACCCTTCAGAGTGTTCTTCATTTTACACAATGGATTCACTATGGGTCAATACAATATTACTAGAGTTATTTATGTTTTGTTTTGTTTTGTAGAAAAGGTTTGTTTAGAGGTGTGGGGAGAAAGAGAGAAGAAAAGATAAACAAAAAGAGAGATAAAGATATAGAGCCAAAGAGAAAGATAGGAGAAGCAGAGAGACAGAGAAACAGACAGACTATGAAAATATTTTTTTTCTTTTTCAAGTTGACTCATAGACTGTATGAGAGTAAGATTCAAGAGACAGTTTATGGGAAAGACCTGACACCAAAATCAAAGTTAAGTGAGTAATTTCAAATATATCAAATTTATTTTAATCTAATTTACACAAGCCCATTTTCACTATTCTCTTGGTTTGCATGAAACGTACTCCAAGCCTTAATGCTTCAAAGGCAGGGACACATCTCTTTTTTATAAATTTTGGTATGCTTTAACCCTAACATATTGTACCTAAAATAGGGTCGAAAGCTATTTGGGTGATTGTTGAGTATAGTTTCCTCTACCTATGTACATAAATTCAGACTTTTAATGTACATTTTAGTTTGAGAATACTATTCTTCCATATTTTAGGGGGTCCAGAGCTATTATGCTATTTAAGATAACCTCATGTGAAAAAATAGTGCTGCTTACAAAATGGCAATCACTAAAAGTACAATGAAGGTGATTCTCCTGTTTGACAGCTTGGCATCTTTTAAAACCCTTGCATAACTCTCCATAAGTTTTATAGCATTCCAGAAGTTTGTCTGGTATCTGCTAACTGCTACATCCACTCAAAGCCAGAAAGAACAATCATGTTTATCAAAATTGCTAAATTGGTGAGTGATACTGAAATTTTTATGAGGTTATGCAGAGTAAAGTATATGTAGTCTTTGCCAATACAGCCTTTTTGCTATTTGGATCTAAAAACTGGGCTACTAAAACAGTTGATCATTTTGTATAAATATAATTTGCATTTATTTCTCTGAGTATATGCTGTGTGTACACAGATACAGTCATAGAGAGTATTATAAAGTATAGTAGGCTCACTGATGGAAAGGAATGTTGAAAATAACAAAACATTACAGTGGGAAGGGACATCAGTGGTCATGTCGCTTAACTCACACAATGGAAAGAATGTGTACTATGATATGCAATATAAGTTGTCATATAGACACTGATTGAATGCCTCCCAATGAGGGGGAACCCAATACTTCCTGAGTCAGCCCATTTCACTCATGGAGAACTCTGTTAAGAATTGTTTTTAATGTGTTTTATTGTTTATTTTTTATGTTATTATTTCTTTTTTATGAATATTAAGTCTAAATTTGCCTTTTGGCAACTTCTTTCCCTGCTCCTGTTCCTGCCCTTTGGGGCCAAACAGAAGAATGAAATCGTTCTTCTATAAAATAACTATTTAAATATTTGAAAATAGCTAGTATGGCCACCTTGTTTCTTTTATTTTCCAGACTACACATCCTCAAGTCCTTCCACTTCTTCTCACATGATATGGACTCAAGGACTTTTAGAATCCCACCTGCCCTCTTCTAGACGGTCTTCTACTTATCAGTGTCCACCAGAACATGAATACAATGCTCCAGATTTTCTCTGACCAGAAAACAGTGTTGAGAGATTATTATACCTCCTTCTTCCTAAGGCTAATTTTCTTTTAATTCAGCCAAAATCTAATTAGTGTTTGGCTCACAATAAAGATAGAAAAAATGATATGTAGCCCTTGTAATTATTTCCACATAACAAATTGTTGCTTGCCTAACATTGTGACATTGTGAATGCTGCTCTGGCAGCACATCTGAGTCCAGATTGTGACCCAATATTGCTTACTGGTCATATGACCTAGTCATATAACTGGTGATAGCCACTTTGCCTCTCTCTCCCTTAGTTATCTCATCTATAAAATGGAGATCAAAATACCATCTAACTTGTAGAGTTGTTGTGAAGATGAAACTGCTGGTATTCAGTAATTTTTCAATTGTGTTCAACTCTTTGTGACCCCATTTGGGATTTTCTTGGCAGAGATTCTGATGTGGTTTGTCTTTTTCCTTCTCATTTTAAAGATGAGGAAACTGAGGCAAACAGGATTAAGTGACTTGCCTAGGGTCACACAGCTAGTACTGTCTGAGGCCAGATCTGAACTCACAAAGATGAGTCTTCCTGACTCCAGGCCTGGCACCCTATCTACTGTGTCATCTAGCTCCCCCAAAGATGAATTCAGATAGTATATATTAAGTACTTTTCAAACTTTAATGCATTAGATTTATTTTATAATCATCATCATCATCTTGATCTCTGGAAGAATAAACCTCCATTTCCCCTACTTTCTTGAAATGCTTTTCATTGTATAGTTTACACTATATTGCTTGCATGAATTTCTCCATATTTAGCATTTATTTTTTTACTCACAGATGATGAATTTTAACTACTCAGCACCTCAGGAAAATGAATTGTATACTTGTTGAAAGTCAAATAACGAAGATACCTTTTTTATTTTGGACACATATTTAGTTTGATTTGGTGACGATAAAGAGATTTAAACCTAGATGCCAATCCATTGAGCAGGGCTCCTCTGATTCCTTTGTTGATGAAATAAAGCACGAGTGTGATACTTTCCTGGCTGAATGAAGACATTGACTTAAAAATACAATTGTATAAACAGGATGTGGAAAGCATAGGCCTAGGGAACCAATTCAATGTTTTTATTAACTTTAGTCTTTGTCTTCTTTATTTATGCTAAGATAAATACCTTCAGTTTAAAAAGAAAACTCAACAAAGGATCTGTCTAAATTTAAATTCCACACCACAAAGCTAACCTTCCCAATTCAACATGTTGTTCTACATTATTTGACTCATTCATGGTTGAAATGGAATTTAATTTTCTTTCATTGTTGCAAAGGTCAGAAGATGCAGTTGCAATAGTACTCAAGTTAAGGTCATAGGATCATAGATTTTTGAGCTGAAAGGGAACAGAAAGTTCATTTAGTCTGACATCCTCTTTTTACATATAAGAAAGAAGTCAAATAATTTTTTTAAGATCACAAAAAGAGTAAATCTTAAAATTTAAAATAAAATATGCATTTTATCTTGAACCCTGGTCAATTGTTATAGAAACTCAATTCACCATTACAGTGCACTCAAATTTCTAACTGCTAATCCAAAATAATAATTGATATATTAGAACAGCTTTTTTCAATCAATTGCTGTATAGGATAAAGCAGGAGATAGCAAGGGATTCTGTAGAGAATCACACAATATCACAAAATTTGAGTATTGGAAGAGACTTTTGGCACCCACATATTCCAATCCTTACCCAAGAGGTATTTCCTCTATAAAACAGCCTATAAATGGTCATCACGTCTCTGTTTAAGCACCTCCAAAGAAGGGTAATTGAGCACTTCTTGAGGAAGCTCAATGTGTTTTTGGACAGCTTGAATAGTTAGGAAGATTTTCCTGATACCAAGGCTAATTTTTCCTTTTTGCAACTTCCTCCCATTGCTCTTGGTTCTGACTTCTAGGGCCAAAGGGAACAAGTCTAAACCCTCATCTACATAATAAACATTCTGATACTTGTAGACAATTTTATTTTTCTGTTGAGTCTTCCTTTGTCCAGGCTAAACATGCTAAGCTTCCTTAACTGATCTTCATATGCCATGAGCCCCCACCACCATCTTGGTTTTCTTCCTTTGGACACATTCCATTTTATCAATGTCCTTTTTGATTTTGAGTGCCAAAATAGAGATAGGGGCAGGGATAAAAGGGTAGGGTTAAGGTTAGTAATAGGGATGGTGTTGGACCTAAGATTTCAGCGGCGTAAGGAACTCTTAGGTGAGGGAACATTACTTGCCATTGTAGTGTTCAAATATTTTCTTATAAATTAAGATGTTGTGTACTTCTAGAGCTATATATCACAGAGATCAAAAATATGGGAAAAGTACCCACAGGTACAAAAATATTCATAGCAGCTCTTTCTGTGGTGGCAAAGAATTGGAAATTGAGAAGATGCCCATCAATTGGGGAATGGCTGAGCAAGTTGTGGTATATGAATGTAATGGCATACTATTGTGCTATAAGAAATGATGAACAAGCTGACTTCAGAAAAACCTGGAAAGACTTATATGGTCTGATGCTGAGTGAAGTGAGCAGAACCAAGAGGACTTTGTACACAATAACAGCCACATTGTGCGATGACTAATATCGTTAAACTGAACCCTTCTCAGCATTACAAGGATGTAAGACATCTCCAGAGGCCTCAGGATGTAAAATGTTGTTCACATACAAAGAAAGAACTATGGGAGTCGAATAGCTATCAGTTATTTTTACCTTCTATTGAGTATTGTTTCATCTTTCTGATGGTTCCTCCTACTGGTTTTAATTTTTACTTACAACTTCACTAATGTGAAAATATGTTTAATAGGAATGTAAATGTAAAGCCTATATCAGATTGTGTGCCATCTTGGGCAGGGGTGGGGGGAAGGAAGGAGGAGCAAAATTTTCAACTCAAAAGCATATGGAAGTGATTGTTGATAAATCAAAATAAATTAATAAAATTTAAAAATTAATAAAAATAAGTAAATTAAGACATTTCCCAAAGCACTCTGTGATTAATTGACTTGTACATGGCATCACAGCCAATAATTTTTGGAAGTGTGAATTGAATCTTCTTGACTTCAAGGCCAGCTCTCTACTCACTGTGCCATGCTGCCTCTCTTTGTTGACCAGAATTAGCCAAATTGTTTCAAGTGAATTTTGACAACAGCAGAAAATTGTGAGACAGTAACCTCTCCTCAATTAATCTCAATACGTAGCATATTTTTTTGGCTGTCATACCACTTGCTGACTCATACTGATTATCTGATCAGTGAGGTGGTACAGCGGATAGAGCGCCAGGTCTGGAGTCAGGAAACATAAGTTCAAATCTAGCCTCAGACACTTACTAGCTGTGTGATTCTGTGCAAGTCACTTAACCATTTTGCATCAGTTTCTTTAACTGCAAATGAGCTGGAGAAGGAAAAAGGCAAACCACACCAAAATCTCTGACAAGAAACCCCAAAATGAGGTCACAAAGAGTCAGGGGTAACTGAAAAAAAATTATTGAATATTGAAATTAAAGCCCTACAACTTTCGGGTTTTTTAAATTTTATTAATTTATTTTGATTTATCAATAATCACTTCCATATGATTTTGAGTTTTAAATTTTTCTCCCTCTTCCTCCCCACCACCTTCCCCAAGAGGCACACAATCTGATACAGGCTATACATTTACATTCCCATTAAACATATTTTCACATTACTGAAGTTGTAAGTAAAAATTAAAACCAATAGGAGGAGCCATCAGAAAGAGGAAACAAAACTCAACAGGAAAATGAAATGATAGCTATTCAATTTCCATAGTTTTTTCTTTGGATGTGGATAGCATTTTCCATCATGAGGCCTCTGGAGATGTCTTAAATCTTTGTAATGCTGAGAAGGGTTAAGTTTATCATTATTAGTCATCGCACAATGTGGCTGTTATTGTGTACAAAGTTCTCTTGGTTCTGTTCACTACATTCAGCATCAGACCATACAAATCTTTCCAGGTTTTTCTGAAGTCAGCCTGTTCTTCATTTCTTATACCACAAGAGTATTCCATTACATTCATATAGCACAACTTGCTTAACCATTCCCCAGTTTATGGGCATCCTCTCAATTTCCAATTCTTTGCCACCACAAAAAGAGCTGCTATGAATATTTTTGTACATGTGGGTCCTTTTCCCATTTGTATCATCTCTTTGGAATATAGCCCTAGGAGCGCTATTGCTGAATCAAAGGGAATACACATTTTTAAAACCCTTTGGGCATTGTTCCAAATTATTCTCCAAAATGGTTGCATCATTTCACAACTCCACCAATAATGCATGAGTGTTCCAATTTTCCCACATCTTCCCCAACATTTAACATTTTCCTGTTATGTCATGTTGGTCAATCTGATAGGTGTGATGTGGTGCCTCAGAGTTGTTTTGATTTGCATTTCTCTAATCAATAATAATTTAGAGCATTTTTTTTCATATGACTATAGATGGCTTTAATTTCTTCATCTGAGAACTGTCTGTTCTTTTCCTTTGACCATTTATCAATTGGGGAATGGCTTATATTCTTATAAATTTGTTTTCATTCTTTATACATTTTAGAAATGAGGCTCTTATTAGGGGACTGGTTGTAAATATTCTTTCCCAATTTTATACCTTCCTTCTAATCTTATTTGCATTGGCTTTGTTCGTGCAAAAACTTTTCAATTTAATGTAATCAAAATTATCCATTTTGCTTTTCATAATGTTCTCTATCTCCTGTTTGGTCACGAGTAGTTCTGTTCTCCGTAGATCTGATAGGTAAACTATTCCTTGTTCTCCCAATTTACTTATTGTATCAGCTTTTATATCTAAGTCATGAACCCATTTTGGCTTTATTTTGTTATATAGTGTGAAATTTGGGCCTCTGCCTAGTTTCTGCCATACTCTTTTCCAGTTTTCCCAGCACTTTTTTTTTCAGAGTGGGCTCTTATCCCAGAAGCTGGGATCTTTGGATTTATCAAATAGTAGATTATTATAGTCATTGACTACGGTGTCTTGCATACCTAACTCATTCCACTGATCTACCGCTCTATTTCTTAGTCAGTACAAAGAAGTTTTGATGATTGCTGCTTTATAATACAATGTAAGATCTGGGACTGTGAGGCCACCTTCCTTGCATTTCTTTTCATTAGTTGCTTTGATATTCTGGATATTTTGTTCTTCCAAATGAATCTTGTTATTATTTTTTCTAACTCTATAAAATAATTTTTTGGTAGTTTGGTATGGCACTGAATAAGTAAATTAGCTTAGGTAGGATTCTCATTTTTATTATATTAGCTTTGCTACCCATGAGCAGCTGATGTTTTTCCAAATATTTACATCTGATTTTATTTGTGTGAAAAGTGTTTTGTAATTGTGTTCATAGAGTTCCTGGGTGTGTTTCAGTAGGTAGTATCCTAAATATATTATAATGTGTACAGTAAGTTTAAGCACATTTTTTCTTTCTATCCCTTGCTGTTGGACTTTGTTGGTAATATATAGAAATGCTGAGGGGCAGCTGGTTGGTACAGCATATAGAGCACCGGCCCTGAAATCAGGAGGACCTGAGTTCAAATCCAGCCTTCGACCAAACACTTGACACTTACTGCCTGTCTGACCCTGGGCAAGTCACTTAATCCCAACTGACTAAAAATTAAAAAAAAATGCTGATGATTTATGTGGGTTTATTTTATAGCCTGCAACTTTGCTAAAGTTGTTTATTATTTCAAGTAGTTTTTTACTTGATTCTCTAGGATTCTCTAAGTATATCATCATGTCATCTGCAAAGAGTGATAGCTTTGTTTCTTCTTTGCCTATTGTAATACCTTCAATTTATTTTTCTTTTCTTATTGCTAAAGCTAACATTTCCAGTACAATATTGAATAACATTGGTGATAATGGACATCCTTGTTTCACCCCGATCTTATTGGAAATGCTTCTAGCCTGTCCCCATTACATATAATGCTTGCTGAAGGTTTTAGATATGCTATTTATTATTTTAAGGAAGACTCCATTTATACCTATGCTTTCTAGTTTTTAATAGGAATGGGTGTTGTATTTTATCAAAAGCTTTTTCTGCATCTATTCTGGTGATCATGAGGTTTCTGTTGGTTTTGTTGTTGATATGCTCAATGATGCTGATAGTTTTCCTAATATTGAACCAACCTTGCATTCCTGTTATAAATCCTACCTGGTCATAGTGTATTATTCTTGTGATAAGTTGCTGCAATCTTGCTAGTATTTTGTTTAAAATTTTTGCATCTATATTCATTAGAGAAATTGGTCTATAATTTTCTTTCTCTATTTTGACTCTTCCTTTTAGGTATCAACACCATATTTGTATCATAAAAAGAATTTGGTAAGACTCCTTCTTCACCTATTTTCCCAAATAGTCTATATAGTATTGGAATTAATTGTTCTTTAAATGTTTGATAGAATTCATGTAAATCCATCTGGCCCTGGAGATTTTTCCCTAGAGAGTTCATCAATGGCTTGTTCAATTTCTTTTTCTGAGATGGGGTTATTTAAGTATTTTACTTCCTCTTCTGTTAATCTGGGCAATTTATATTTTTGTAAATATGTATCCATTTCACTAAGATTGTCAAATTTGTTGGCATATAGTTGGGCAAAATAATTCCTAATTATTGTTTTAATTTCCTCTTCCATGGTGGTAGCTTCACCCTTTTCATTCTTGATACTAGTAATTTGGTTTTCTTCTTTCTTTTTTTAATTAAATTAACCAAAGGTTTATCTATTTTATTGGTTTTTTCATAAAACCAGCTCTTAGTTTTATTTATTAGTTCAATAGTTTTCTTAATTTCAATTTTATTAATTTTTCCTTTGGTTTTCAATATTTCTAATTTGGTGTTTAGTTGAGGATTTTTAAGTTTTTCTAGTTTTTTTAGTTGTATGCCTAATTCATTAATCTCCTCTTTTTCTATTTTGTTTATGTAAGCATTTAGAGATATAAAACTTCCCCTAAGAACTGCTTTGCTGCATCCCATAAGTTTTGGTATGTTGTCTCATTATTGTCATTCTCTTGAATGAAATTATTGATTGTTTCTATGATTTGTTGTTTGACCCAATCATTTTTTAGGATTAGATTATTTAGTTTCCAATTATTTTTTAGTCTATCTTTCCATGGCCCTTTATTACATATAATTTTTATTGCATCATGATCTGAAAAGGATGCATTTAATATTTCTGCCTTTCTGCATTGGATTGTGAGGTTTTTATGCCCTAGTACATGGTCAATTTTTGTGTATGTGCCATGTACTGCTGAGAAAAAAGTATATTCCTTTCTATCCCCATTCAGTTTTCTCCAGAGGTCTATCATACCTAACTTTTCTAATGTTCTATTCACCTCCTTAACTTTCTTGTTTATTTTGTGGTTAGATTTATCTAGTCAGAGAGGGGAGGTTCAGGCCCCACTAGTATAGTTTTGCTGTCTATTTCTTCCTGTAACTCCCTGAACTTCTCTAAGAATTTGGATGCTATACCATTTGATGCATATATGTTTAGTAATGATATTACTTCATTGTCTATGGTGCCTTTTAGCAGGATGTAGTTTCCTTCCTTATCTCTTTTGATTAGATCTATTTTTGCTTTGCTTTGTCTGAGATCAGGATTGCTACCCCTGCTTTTTTTACTTCAGCTGAAGCATAATATATTCTGCTCCAGCCTTTTACCTTTACCCTGTATGTGTCACTCTTTTTCAAATGTGTTTCCTGTAAACAACATATTGTAGGATTATGGTTTTTAATCCATTCTGCAATCCATTTCCTTTTATGGAGAGTTCATCCCATTCACATTCACAGTTATGATTACTATCTGTGTCTTTTTCTCCATCCTTTTCCCCCATTTATGCTTTTCTTTCTCCTTTTCCTTTCCCCCACTAGTGTTTTGCTTTTGACCACCACCTCCTTCAGTCCCTCCTCCCTTTTATTATCCCTTTCCCTTTTCTTCCCTTTCCTTACTGCTTCTTCCCTCCCTTCTTTCCCCCTCCCTTTTCTTTCCCCTTTTCCCTCCTACTGCCTATAGGGCAAGTTAGATTTCTATACCTAACTGATTATGTTATTGCCCTTCTTGAGCCAAATCTGATGAGAGTAAGGTTCAAACAATGCTCTCCCCCCCTTCTTTCCCTCTGCTGTAATACGATTTTGTGTCTTTTCCTGTAATGTAATTTAACCTTGTCTGCCTCCTCCTTTCTCAGTACATTTTCTAAGATCAGATTGATCCACTTATTTGGATCCATTTAACCCACTTGATTAGATTTTTTTTATCATTACATCAAAGTCAACTAATATCCACCCTTTTATGTATACTCCTTTAACATGTAATAACAATACAGTTCTCAAGGGTTGCAAGTGTCATATTCCCTTGTAGGGTTTAAACAGCCCCCTTATTAACAACATATTGTATCTTTCTGTCCCATTTACCTTTTTAAGTCCTTCTTGAGTCCTGTACTTGAAGATCAAATTTTTTGTTGAGCTCTGGTCTTTTTATCAGGAAAGTTTGGAAGTCTCCTATTTCATTGAATATCCACCTCCTCCCTTGAAAAATGATGCTCATTTTTGCTGGGTAATTGATCCTTGGCTGCATTCCAAGCTCCTTTGCCTTAGGAATATCATGTTCCATGCCCTGGTCTTTTAATGTAGAAGCTGCAAGGTCCTGTGTAATCCTGACTGTGGTTCCATGATATTTAAATTGTTTCTTTCTGGCTGCTTGCAGCACCTTCTCTTTCATCTGGTAATTTTGGAATTTTGCTATTATATTCCTTGGTTGTCAATTTGGGATCTCTTTCAGGTGGTGATCGGTGATTCTTTCTATGGTTATTTTCCCTTCTGGTTCTAGGACTTCAGGGCAGTTTTCCTTTATGATTTCCTGAAAGATACTGTCCAAGCTGTTTTTTTCATCATGATTTTCAGGTAGTCCAATAATTTTTAAATTGTCTCCTGAATCGATTTTCCAGGTTGTTTTACAGATGAAGTATTTTACATTTTCATCTATTTTTTCATTTTTTTGTTTCTGTTTGACTGATTCTTGCTCTCTCATAGAGACATTAGTTTCCATTTGTCCAATTCTAGTTTTTAACAGATTGTTTTCTTCTGTTAGTTTTTGTACTTCCTTCTTCAATTGGCCAATTGTGTTTTTAGGGACTTGTTTTCTTCAGTATTTTTTTCCAATTGGCCAATTGTTTTTTGAAGGACTCTTCTACCTCTCTCATTTGACTTTAAAATCCTTCTTGAGCTCTTCTAAGAAGGCTTTTCAGGCTTCAGACCAGTTCATATTCCCTTTTGATGTTGCAGATGTGGGTTTGTTGACAATGTTGTCCTCTTCCGAATTTCTGTCTTGATCTTCACTCTTCTCATAATATGAATCTATGGTACATTTCTTTTTATACATGGTGCTTCTTTATTCCCTGCCCTTTAAAGAGATTGATCTCTCCTGCTGAGGAACAGAGGGCACTGACCCTAGCTTCTTGTGTTGGGAGCCTAGGTCTTGGTCACTGGCTTTGTGTGCTGGGGCCTCTTATGTTGGCAATTGGAGGCTGTAGGGTTCTGGCAGCTTACCTCATGTTGGGCTGGAATCAGCAAGGCTGGAACTTTGAGGCAATTCTAGATTGCCTGTTTTCCTTTCCTTTACCTTTCTTGAATTCCTTTAGATGGGTGCTTCAGGGTGTTTATCTGCCTGGGGCCCCTTGCAGTGTTGCCTCCCTCATTTCTGCTTATGCACTGGGAGATTCCTTTGCAATAGAGTGCCTAGGCACCTGGTCATTTTCTGACTGGTTTCCACCAGTTCCACCTACCGTCACTGAGGCACTGTGAGGTCCAGTTGTTGGTGTTTGCCTGCTCTACCACCTGGCCCTCAGTATCTCTTCCTGGTTGATAGTTGGAGGCTGTAGGGTTCTGACAGCTCACCTGGTGGTGGGTTGGAATCAGCAAGGCTGGGACTCTAGGAAGACTCTAGGTTGCATTCTTCAGCTCCTTTCAGATGAATGCTGCAGGGTGCTTATCTGCCTGGGGCCCTTTGTAGTGCTGCTTCCCTTATGTTTGCTGAGGCACTGGGAGACCTGTTTCCTGGGCTGTGGCACTGCTGCTCCCCATCTTTCTTCTAGTTCAGTTGTTCCAGTGTTTTTTTCTGAGATGATATTTTCTGGGTTTTTAGAGGTTGATAGGGGAGAGTGACACTGACTACCATTTTACTCCACTATCTTAGCTCCCGGAACCAATCTTTTTTTATACCACATTTTACCTACACATGCTTTTCCCATTTTACTCCTATGAAGGGATTCTTTTTGTATCAAAGTGTAAGACTTTGCATTTATCCCTATAATTTCATTTTATTAGCTTGAACACAATGTTCCACTAAGTCAAGATCCTTTTGGATATATTAATAATACCTCTTCAATGTGTAGTATACAAAAACTTGATGGGAATATGCCTTTCTCAAAGTCTCTGATCACAATGGTAAACTTCATAGATCCTTCTTGGTACCTCACTGGAGACTTCCTGCAATATTGATATTGAATCAATGCAGTTCTCAATCTATCTGAGTGCACTGTCATTTATGCTGTATCTCTTGATTTTCTCACAAGCATGCCATTTTAAATAAATAATTCTGGAACAAATAGCAAGCATTTACTCAGTAAATGCTGAATTATATTGATTTCGACTGAGAAGAGGAAAAGGCAAAATAACATACAAAAATGTAGTTCAGGACTCAAGCCTTAGTCACTTACTAGCTGTGATCCTGGACAAGTCACGTGACCTCTATCTGCCTCACTTTCCTCTTCTATAAAGTGAAAATATAAGTCATATCCCATAAATTGTATTGAGAATAAAATGAGATAAAATTTTGTAAAGCACTTTGCAAACCTTAAAGTGCTATATAAATGCTATCTCTCTATCATACAGGTATATCATAGAGTACTCATTCTGTGATCAAGTCTGCTCAGAATCAATAAGCAGGTGATATTATTAGGCTTTTTTTGCATTGAATGGGCCTACATATTTAACAGAAGCCATAATCCAGAGTACTCCATACAGAGGCAATAGGAGAAAAGTGGATGAAGACGTCAAGTGTAAGGCAATGACATGTCAAATAATGAGTTCATGAATAGGTAAAATATCGACATAGATAATGAGGGGAAAAAAGCTATTGCTTGATATAACTGATACATCTAGGCACTAAAGTGAAGGCCTAAAATTCATCATAAAATCTGCACTCTTAAGGAGTATCGCCTATTCCAGTATCTATTGGCCTAGCCTAATACAGCCCAGAAAAACAGAAGCCCCTAGCAGAGGAGAAGAAGGCAGAGAATTACCACCTCCTTTGCTTCCAGGAATAGGTATAGTTGCTGTATTTCTTTCCAGAAACAGGAAGGAGGAGCTGGATAATTCATAATACAGAAAGGTGAACAAAAGTTATACACTAAATATATGCTCTGTCTTGTTTGTTTGTTTGTTTGTGGTTGTTGTTTACCATACATACCATACAGAGCTGTGCTTTCCTTACATTAGCAAACTCCCCACATGGGAAGTCTCTCCATTTCAGATTATAACCCAACTATGAGTTAGTAAATAAGCCTTAAGGAAAAGCCTATGGTACACAAAGGTGTTATAGCCATTTAATGTGAAGGCAGAATCTAATCCTAGGCCTGGCTCACTGGAAGCCTAGCACCCTATCCATGTTGTTACTTTTATACTATATACAAGGAAATATATTTTAGTTTTGTCCTTTATAAGTCATACCATCATCACTCTCATATCAAAACAAGTTCAATGTTTAAACATATATACATACATGCATGTGTATTGTGTGTGTACACACAGACACAGACAGACACACACACACACACACACACACACATATACACACATACACATACACACATCATGTATTCACACATGCATGGCCTCCAATTCAGTAATTTTCAGTGATTTAAATGGAAATTATCAATATTTCCATTTCAGTTCATTTCTTGGCAGGACAAATTCCTTTTTTTCCTTACTTTTTTCTTTTCTTTTTTTTTTTTTTTATAGATTTGCAAACACTCAAACATAACATGGCAAGCTCATGTGGGATTTTTACTTAAGCACAGAAAATTACAAGGATTTGTTTTTGTTAGGTTTGAACTTTAAGTATACATCTTTAATCAGGTCATCTTAATTTGTTGCCTTGCACAGTATTCTATCCCATTAGCCTTAAGAAGAAAAGAATCCTAACTTATAACAAGTTTTATTTGAGAGTAGCAATCTAATTCCTATTGATTATGAGTAAACCTTTTCCATATCCATCTGCTCAGGTTTATGCTAGGCCAGTACAAATCAATGCATCTGTAAGCATCAGCATGCACTAAAAAATCAATGAAGAAGTGAAATCATTATTTATTGTTCAGTGATGTTGTTTACATTTAAAGGAAATGAAAACGCATAGTGAAAATGCACACTATACTTTAGGAGTAAGGATAAATGATTCATGAGGCAAAATCAAGTATGGTTTCCTAAGACTCTTGCAAAGAAATAGAAAGAGACGAGATGCAAAAAATCTAGAAGTTTTTGTTATCTGAGAGAACTAAGATGAAGGTCATGAGGATCCTCATTTGTTTGATTTTTTAGACAATGTGATCATGATAGATTATCTTCAACTGAAGAACCAGGCTAGAATCACTTGCTGTGGTTCACTAAAACAGCTCTGTAAGCAACAGAATGAATATTTCTGGGTCTGTCACATTGCTTAGTCAAAGAGATGGGTTTCAGTTAAATGAACTGGTATGTTCTAGACATGACATGCAATATGAAAGAAATAGCAACCACAAATTGTGGAATTGTTTTGGTAAATCTTACTGTAGATAACATTCTCATAATGGCAGAAATGCAAGCTCTTTTTTTAAAATTTGTCATAGTTATTCATAAAGTAAAATGATGGGAGACATCACTATGGCTGGTTACAATGAATAGTTATAGGGAACTGGGAAAATGGGGGCGTGGGGAGTCCTAGGCACGGTAAAATCATTTTCTCCAAGAATTTGCAGCTTTTGCATAGTTGTTGGGAAGAGTTCAAAAATAGCAGTTCTGTAAATCTGACGCTAAGCAGTTGAGTTCTTATTAGGAGTTAAAATTACTAAATGTTGCCATGTGAAAATTTAACTGAAATATTAATACAATTCTCCTTACCCACTTGGAGACAAAAAAGGTGACACGGCGTAAGATGGAAAAAAATGGAGATTAACTTTTACACAAAGCCTCCATAAGGAAAGGAACTTCACTTTACATTCTTATAAAGGAACATATGTATATTTAAAGATTAAAAAATAAAGAGATCCGAACAAGACACCCAAGAAGGCACTAAATCACTAACATATATAAATGACATTAGATTTTTGCAGCCATTTTTCTGTAATGTCTGCCTCTTCATGAGTCCATTTGGGGTTTTCTTTGCCAAGATACTGGAGTTGTTTGCCATTTCCTTCTGTAGCTCACTTTACAATGAGGAAACTTGAGGCAAACAGAGTTAAGTGACTCGCCCAGGGTGACACAGCCAGTAAGTAAGGTCATGTTATTAAGGTCATATTTGAATTCAGAAATGAGTCTTTCTGATTCCAGTCCAAACCACTGTGCAACCTATCTGCCCTTGAAATTATAATACATATCATATAGTTTCTCAAGAAAATAATATTTTACAGATGCAACAAAAAAATGATGAAAAAATCAATATTAAGAATAACTAGGATATTTTGAGGGCAAAGAGGATGGTCCTCTCAATACTTAAAATAATCTAATCCTGATGCTTAAATATACTGACATATTATAATTCATAGACAATAAAGAGAAGCTTAGAAGATGTATTCCTGATTCTCTATGGGCTTTTTTTTTAGTAGCAATACAAGACCATATTTATTCAAGTTAATAAATATTAGAACAAGAGTTTGTTTAGAAAAATAGCTAATTTCTTATTTGTAGATGGTCAAAACTACAATTCTTTTTTTATAAGTCGGCATTTATTATTTAAGTTGAAGAATATGTTATGAAGGGGGTGGAGGGAAGCCCTAGGGGAAAGAGGAGAAGGGAGGAGACAGGGAGAGGAGAGCCTCTCCTCTATGTCTGCTCTCGATGGGGTTAAACCTGATTTCTGAGCCTTGGTCCAGGGCACACAATGAAGTACATGGTAAGATGAGGTTCCAGGGGCTACATGTTCAGAAACATCAAAAGGTGTCCAAAGTTACATATCCAACCAGAGGTGAGGGCTGGGATTTTCCTAGGATAAGCAGCACCATGTCCTTTTAGGAACTGAAGCATAGTGATAAGTTCCATCCCACTTATTTCAGCTCTTATAAAACATTCTTGTAGTTAAAGACTTTGTGCTAATGAATTCTTTCATCGCCTCTCTAACTTCTTGTAATTTGCTTCTAGCTTCTTTGAATATGCATCCAACTTGTAAGCTGCCTGCTCAAGACCTGCTACTTGCTCCTCTTTTATTGTTTTTTTTAAATATAAATTTATTTATTTTTAGTTTCCAATATTCACTTCCGCAAGTTTTTGAGTAACAAATTTCTCACCCCTCCCCCCACCCCAAGATGGCATGCATTCTGAATACCCCTTCCCCTGGTCTGCCTTCTCTTCTATCTCTCCCCCCTCCCTTCTCTTAACCCCTTCCCCTTCTATTTTCCTATAGAGCAGGATAGACTTCTGTACCCCGTATCCTGTATTTCTTATTTCTCAGTTGCATGTGAAAACATATTTTTTAAACATGTGTTTTTAAAACTTAGAGTTCCCAATTTTCTCCCTTCCTCCCTCCCTACCTACCCTCATTGAAGAGGCAAGCGACTCAATATAGGTTGTACACGTGCAGTTATGCAAAACACTTCTTTAGTAGACATGTTGTGAAAAACTAACTCTATTTCCCTTAATCCTATTCTGCCCTCCCATTTATTCTATTCTTTCTTTTGGCCCTGTCCCTCCTCAGAAGTATTTGCTTCTGATTGCCCTCTTTCCCAATCTGCCCTCCTCTCTATCACCCCCCTGCTCTCTTGTCCCCTTCTCCCCCTATTTTCCTGTAGGGTAAGACAGATTTCCATACCCAATTGAATGTGTATGGTATTCTCTCCTAAAGCCAAATCCTATGAGAATAACATTCCCTCATTCCCTCTTACCTTCCCCTGTTTCCCCTCCACTGTGAGAGACTTTTCCAGTTTTTTTTTTGTGAGATAATTTACCCCATTCTACCTGTCCCTTTCTTCTCTGAGTATCATCCTCTCTCATCCCTTAATTTTATTCTCCACATATGACCCCTTAATCTTCAACTCACCCTGTGCCCTTTATCTATCTATATATACATACATACAATTTATTTCCTTCAACTACCCTAATACTGACAAAGTTCTCATGAGTTACAAATATCATCTTTCCATGCAGGAATGTAAACAGTTCAATATTAATAAGTCTTTTATGATTTCTCTTTCCTGTTTACCTCTTCATGTTCCACTGGAGTCCTGTATTTGAAAGTCAAATTTTCTGTTTAGCTCTGGTCTTTTCATCAGGAATGCTTGAAAGTCCTCTATTTCACTGAATGACCATTTTTTTCCCCTGCAGGATTATACTCAGTTTTGCTGGGTAGATGATTCTTGGTTGTAATCCTATCTCCTTTGCCCTCCGGAATATTATATTCCATGCCCTGTGGTCCTTTAATGTAGAAGCTGCTAAATCTTGTGTATCCCTATTGTGTTTCCACAGTACTTGTATTGTTTCCTTCTGGCAGCTTGTAATATCTTCTCCTTGACCTGGGAACTCTGGAATTTGGCTATAATATTCCTAGGAGTTTTCCTTTGGGGATCTCTTTAAGGAGATCTGTGGATTCTTTCAATTTCTATTTTGCCCTCTGGTTCTAAAATATCAGGGCAGTTTTCTTTGATAATGTCTTGAAAGATGATGTCTAGGCTCTTTTTTTGATCATGGCTTTCAGATAGTCCAATAATTTTTAAATTCTCTCTCCTGCTATATGGGCTTTTGGAAGTTGTGGTTTTCTATGAGAAAAACTTTCTAAAGATAATCTCCTCTGCCTCAGAAAAAACAAGTGGATTTGAAAAATCACAAAACATTTTAATTTGTCAGGAGTAGGAAGATAGATGGCTCTGTGGATAGAGTTCTAGGCCTGAAGTCAGGAAGACTCATTTTCTTGAGTTCAAATCTAGCCTCAGATACTGAGTAGCTGTGTGACCCTAGGCAAGTCACTTAACCTTGTTTGTCTCGGTTCCTCATCTGTAAAATGAGCTGGACAAGGAAATGTCAAAGTACTGCAATATTTTTTGTCAATAACACCTCGAATAATGTCTTAAAGAGTCAGGCAGGATTGAAACAAATGACAAATAAATACTGAGTTTGGAGTATGGAGAGTCATTTACTTTTAAAACTTTATAGACTCGGGACTACCAAGAGCCAAGATGGCAGACCAAGCAGGAAATCAACTGAACTCTTCCATATTCACCTGAAAACAACTATAAAACAGCACCCCAAAACAAATTCTGAAATGGCAGAACTAACAAAAAGAAGGTGTGAAACAATTTTCTAGCAAAAGACAATTTGGAAGTTCAGCAGGAAAGGTCTGTCCTAGGTAAAAGGGGAGCACAGTCCAGGGCTGGAAGCATGTGGAAAAGTCAGTAGCAGGATTTGCCTCAGCAAGCCAGCATAAGGCCCTGAGCTCCCATGTAGTACCAGGGGAATAGGTAGACACTAGCACCACCACCCCTCCCCCTCAACTCAGCACAGCAACAGAATAAGAATGGGCAGATGCCAGCACCAGGCCTTTCTCCATATTCCTCAGCTCATAACTAGGTAATCCACCAGATAACAGAGGCCCCATGCAGCAGCAATAACCTCTCTTATCATACCTTTGCCTCAGTACATCACCAGACCCCCATAGCCCTGGCTTAGCTTGAGGATCCCCCATGGGCCTCAGGATACCACCAGGCAAATAGCTAGAGCCTCTAATGCCCAGCACAAGAAGCTTGGGACAGTGCCCCTTCCACCCCAGGAGCAGAGCAACAAAATAGATTGAAAAAGATGAGCAAAAAGGAAATAGAAAAAAAATGACCATAGAACATTATTATGGTGAAAGGGAAGGTCCAGACACAAACTCAGAAGAAAACAACAATGTTAAAATATCTACATGCAAATCCTCTAAGAAAAATGTATATTGGCCTCAAGCCCAAAAAGAACTCCTGGAAGACCTCAAAAAGGAGTTTAAAAACCAAATAAGAGAGGCAGAAGAAAAATTGGGAAAATAAATTGGAGTGATGCAGGAGAATCACAAAAAATGGTCAATGGCAAAAAAAGTCAATGACATGATAAAGGGAGCACAGAATTGGAAAACTATGTACAAAGATTTACTGAAGAAAACAATTCCCTAAAAGGTAGAATTGGCAAATGGAAAAGAAGGTTAGAAAGCAAATTGAAGAAAATAACTCCTCAAAAATTAGAATTGGACAAGTGGAAGATAATGACTCTATGAGGCATCAAGAATCAATCAAAATCAAAAGAAGAAAAAAAATTGAAAAAAATATAAAATACCTCATTGGAAAAACAACTGACCTGGAAAATGCATGCAGGAAGGATAATTTAAGAATTATTGGACTACCTAAAAACCATGATGGTTTTCAAGGTTCTGGACATCATATTCTAAGAAATTATCAAAGAAAATTGCTCTGACATCCTAGAACAAGAGGGTAAAATAGACACTGAAAGAATCCACCAAACAATTACAGAAAGAGATACTAAAATGACATCTCCTAGGAATATTATAGCCAAATCCCAGTAGTTCCAGGTCAAGAGGAAAATACTGCAAGAAGCCAGAAGGAAACATCTCAAATATTGGCGAGCCACAGTGAGGATTACACATGACGTAGCAGCTATAACATCAAAGAATCAGAGGGCAAGGAATATGATATTCTGCAAAGCAGAGGAACTGGGACTATATTAAAGAATCATCTACATAGCAAAACTGACCATAATCCTTTAGGGTGAAAATGAGCATTCAATGAAATAGAAGGCTTTCAAGCTTTCCTGATGTAAAAATAAGAGCTGAACAAAAAATTTGATTTTCAAACGTAAGACTCAAGACAAGTATGAAAAGGTAAAAAAAAAGAAAAAAACTTGCCCAGGGTCACACAGCTAGTAAGTGTCAAGTGTTTAGTCTGAGGCTGGATTTGAACTTGTCTTGACTTCAGGGCCAGTACTCTATCCAGTGTGCTACTCTACTGCCCCTATATTTGTAATTCTTAAGAATTGTACCAGTATTAGTATAGTTAGAAGGAGGATATATAGACAGAGGTATGAGATGATTTTGAGGGGAGAATATAAAAAGAAACTAAGGGGGGAGAAAGAGGATTTCCCTGGAAGCAGAAGGCAGGGAGAGAGAGAAAGTTGTAAATTATCTCACATGAAATGGTGCAAAAGACCTATTACAGTGGAAATGGGAGGGTGGGCAATGGTCATGCCTTCAATCCTATTCCAGAGTTTGGTGAAAGATACATACACAATCATTTGGGTAAAGAAATCTATTTTACCCTACAAAGAAGTAGGAAGTGAGTAATTTATTAAGAGGGGTGAGGACTAACTGACAGGAGTGCAGATTGGGGTGGCAGTGGTCAGAAATAAAACACTAGTGAGGAGGGAAAGGGTGAAGGGAGAGAGATAAGAATAAATGGGGGGGAATAGGATGAAGGGAAATACATAGGTAGTAATCATAAATGTTAATGTGAATAGGATAAACTCTGCCATAAAATGGAAATGGATAGCAGAGTGGATCAAAATAACAAAATCCTAAAATATCTTATTTATAGAATCACACTCAAGGCAGAGAGATGTAAACAGAGCAAAGTTAAGTGGCTGAAGCAAAATCTATTATGCTTTAGTTGAAGTAAAAAAACAAACAAACAAAAAAGGGGTAGAAATCATGATCAAAGCAGAAGCAAAAATAGATGTAAAGAAAAGAGATAAGGAAGGAAACTACATTTTGTGAAAATGTACCATAGAAATGAAAAATATCAATACCAATCACATATGCACCAAATGGTATAGCATCCAAATTCTTGAAGAACTTAAGTAGTTACAGGAGGAAATAGACAGCAAAGCTATGCTAGTGGGAGACCTGAACTTTCCCCTCTCAAAACCATATTAATCTAAGCACAAAATAAATAAGAAAGAAGTTAAGGAAGTGAATAGAATAAAAGGTAGATATGACAGATGTCTTGAGAAAACTGAATGGGGAGAGAAAAGAATATTCCTTTTTTCAGCAGTACGTGGAACCTACACAAAAGTTGGCAATGTATTAGGGCATAAAACCCTCAAAATAAAATTCAGAAAAGCAGAAAAAATAAATGTATCCTTTTCAGGTCTTTATGCAATAAAATTACATTCAAAAAAGGGCAGTGGAAAGACAGATTAAAATTAATTGAAAAATAATTAATCCTAAAGAATAAAAAGGTAAAAGAATAACTATAGAAATAATTATTAATTTCATTAAAAATGAAAATAATGAGAAACCATACCAAAAGTTATGGGATGAAGCCAAAGTAGTTTTTAAGGGAAATTTTGTTTCTCTATGTTCTTAACATCAATAAAATAGAGAAAGAATAGATCGATGAATTGGGCATACAACTGAGACAACTGAAAATAAAAAAAAAAGAACAAATTAAAAATCCCCAATTTGGATATGAAATAAAAATCCTAAAAATCAAAGGTAAGATAAATATAATTTATTTATCTAACTAAAAGATAAAACTAGGAGATGGTTTTATGGGAAAACAACAACAACAAAAACAACAACTAACAGAATAGATAAACCACAGGCAATTTGATTTAAAAAAAAGAAAGAAGAAAATGAAATATCCAGTGTCCAAAATGAAAACTGTGAATTCACCACCAACAAAAAGGAAGTTAAAACAAACATTAGGAAACATGTTGTCTAATTATGTACCAATAGACCTAGCAATCTAAGAAAAATCAATGGATATTTATAAAGATATAGATTGCCCATATTAACAGAAGAGGAAATAGAATAGTTAAATAACAGCATCATAAAAAAGAAATTGAACAAGAAATAAACTAACTTCCCCCCACCCTGCAAAAAAAAAAAATCACCAGAGCCTGATGGCTTGATAAGCAAATTCCACCAAACCTTTAAAGAGCAATTAGTTCCATTTCTATATAAACTATTTGGAAAAATAGTTGAAAAAGAATTCCTCTCAAGTGCCTCTTATGACAAAAATATAATGTTGATACCTAAATTAAAAAACAAACAAACAAACCTTAAAATGAAGAAAGAAAACTATAAACTAATTTCCCTAATAAATATTGATGCAAAAATTTTAAAAAAATCACTAGCAAGGGGATCATATTAATATACCACAAGGATCATACACTATGACAGGCGGGATTTAAACCAAGAATGTAGGGCTGATTTAATGTTAGGAAAACTATCCCCATAATTGACCATATCAATAATAAAACAACCTTAAATTATATGATTATCTGAATAGATGCAGAAAAATATTTTGGCAAAATACAGCAATAGCTATTAATCACACTATGAAGCATAGGATTAAATGGAGATTTCCTTAAAATGATTAGGATTATTTAACTAAAACCATCAGCAAGCATCATCTGTAAGGGAGATAACCTAAAAGACTTTCCAATAAGATCCAGGGTGAAGTAAGGGTGCCCATTATCATCATTATTATTCAATATTGTAGTAGAAATTTTATCTACAGCAATAAGAGAAGCAAAAAAAAAATGAAAGAATTAGAATAGGCAATGAGGAAACAAAACTATCACCCTTTGCAGATGGTATCATGGTATATCTAGAGAACCCTAGAGAATGAACTAAAAAGTAATTGAAATAATTAAGAACTTTTATGAAGTTGAAGGATATAAAATAAGCCCAAACAAATTATCATCATTGCTATGTATTATCAACAAAGACCAGCAGAAAGAAAAATTTCCATTTAATATCACCATAGACAATACTTGGGAATCTACTTGACAATACAAATCCAGGAACTATGTGAATACAGCTACAGAACAGTTTTCACATGAATGAAAACAGATCTAAACAATTACAAAAATATCAGTTGCCAATGGGTAGGCCAATCCCATATAATAAAATGAAAATTTTGCTTAAATTAATATACTTATTCAGTGCCATACCAATCAAACTACCAACGATTATTTTATAGAGCAAGAAAAAAATAACAAAATTCCTCTTGAAGAACAGAAGTTCAAAAATTCATAGGGAATTAAGTTTTTAAAATGCAAAGGAAGATGTCGTAGATATACCAGATATCAAACTGTATTATAAAGTGGTAATCATCAAAACTATCTGGTAGTGGCTAAGAAATGGAGTGGTGGATCAGTGGAACAAATTAGGTACATGAGATATAGCAGTAAATGACCATGGTAACCTAGTGATTGATAAAACCAAAGACTCCAGCTTCTGGATTAAGAACTCACTTTCTCACAAAAAACTTGTGGGAAAACTGGAAAATGCCATTGCATAAATGAGTCATAAACTCATGTCTCAAAACATATACTAAGATAAGGTCAAAATGGGTAAATGATTGAGAAATAAAGGTTGATGCCATAAGCAAATTAGGACAGAAAGGAATCATTTACCTGTCAGATCAATGGATAAGGGAAAATTTTAAGACCAAAGAAGAGATAGAATTATGAAATGTAAAATAGATATTTTTGATTATATTAAATTAAAAATTTTTGCACAAACAAAATTAATGCAACCCATATTAAAAGGAAAGAAGAAAACTTGGACTCAATCTTTACAAGAGTCATTAATAAACACCCCATTTCTCAAACATGTAGAGAACTGAGTCAAATGTACAAGAATACAAGCCATTTCCCAGTTGATAAATGGTCAAAGGATGAATAGTTTTCAGATATAGAAATAAAAGCTACTCATATTCATATGAAGAAATACTCTAAGTTATTATTGATTTAAGAAATGCAAATTAAAACTCTGAGGTACTACCTCACTGCTATCTGATTGGCTAATACAACAAAAAGGGGAAAATGATAAATTTTATGAAAGGATATGGGAAAATTGAAACATAAATGGAACTCTAATGCACTAATGGTGGAGTTGTGAACTAATCCAATAATTCTAGAGAGCCATTTGGAAATATGCTCAAAGGGCTAGAAGACTTTGACCCAGAAATAGCACTACTAGGCTTGTATCCCAAAGAGATCACAAAAGGGGAAAAAGAAATACTTGTACAAAAGAAAAAAAATATTTATAGAAGCTCTTTTGTGGTGGCAAAAAATTTGAAATTGAGGGTATGCCCATAAATTGGGGAAAAGCTGAACAAGTTGTGGTATATTAATTTAATGGAATACTATTGTGACATAAGAAATGATAATCAGGCTGATTCCAGAAAAACCTAGAAAGACTTTCATGAACTGATACAAAGTGAAGTGAGCGGAACTGGGAAAACATCATAGACAGTAACAGCAACTTTGTGTGATGATCAACTTTGAATGACATCTCTTTTAACAATGCTATTATTTAAGACAATTCCAGAGGACTCATGATGGAAAATGCTATCCACATCCAGAGAAAAAACTGATGGAGTCTGAATACAGATCGAAACATAAAATTTTCACTTTATTTTTTTCATGGTTCTTTTCTTTTGGCCTCTTTTTTCTTCCCCAACATGACTAATATGGGAATATATTTACATGATTCCACATACATAACCTATATTAAATTGCTAATCATATTAGGAAGGAGTGTTGATGGTGAAATGAAGATAATTTGGAACTCAAAAACTTTTTTAAAATGAATGTTAAAAATCATCTTTATATGTAAATGGAAAAATACAATAAAATATTTATAGACTTGCTGGGAAGGGGTTGTGAAAGGAATAAGCATTTGTATAAAACTTACTATGTGTCTAATACCATGTTAAGTACTGTACAAATATTACCTCATTTGATCCTATGAGAGCTTTCTGAGTGTTGTCATTATTCTCATTTTACAATTTATGAAACTGAGGCAAATTGTTTTCTGAGGAAGGATTTTAACTCAGCTTTTCCTGACTTCAGGCCCAGAGTTTTATGCACTGTACCACCTTCAGGCAAATTAATTATCCTCAGTATTTGGCCAATAATGCTTAGCAGGCAAGAGAGAACCAA
Organism: Phascolarctos cinereus; assembly: GCF_003287225.1. Lineage (NCBI taxonomy): Eukaryota > Metazoa > Chordata > Mammalia > Diprotodontia > Phascolarctidae > Phascolarctos > Phascolarctos cinereus. The sequence continues at coordinate 237,863,442 of NW_027556098.1, forward strand.
CTTGCAGTAGTATTTTGCATATTTTCCTCACCAGCCCAATTTCTTTTAAATGAAACTGGAAACTCTATTCTTTTTTGGATAATTTGGAGATTAAAAAAAATATATGCGCTCTTTTTCAGTATAGCAGCAAAATTGTCCTTTCTTCCATTTTCCGTTCTGAAATTTTCTCTATGTAGTCTAGATTTTCTTACTATTCTTATTAGTAACATCGTTAAAATATATTTTAGTGATTGTGTGTATTTTGTGTCTGCTTTCAGTACTGTCTCCTTTTGAATCTCCTAAAGTTTCTCTGCATTCTTTATGTTTGTCCTTCATTGAAAGTCCAATATCCAATTATTTTTATGTATTGTTCTTCATCAAAGCATTCCTAAGTTTTTGTAAATATGAATAGTTTTAGATTTTTCTGTTAACAAATACTTAGTGTAATGAAATCTTCAGGTTTATATATATGAATACGCTAGGTTTTCTTTTAGCTTTTATTGCATGTTGCCATATTGTTTTCCAAAAAGGTTAATTAATTCATACTTTTACCGTAAGTGAAATACATCTCTTTTTGAGTAGTTCTACCAGATTCGATTTTGATGATTTTAAACCATCTTTGCAATTTGATGAATATAATGAAGTAAGATTACCTTTAATTTAAATTTCTCTGGTTACTAAAGAATTTGATCAATTATGTAGGCTGTTGTTGTTAATTTATGATTTTTCTTTTGAGATTTGTCTCAATATAATTTATTCAGTATATCTTATTTTTATAAAATGGAATCAAATGCACATAATTTTTTTTAAAATGACTACTCTTCTGGCTCCAGAATGAATATCTAACTTCACTCAGCTTATTTTCAGACGAAGTCCTATATCTTTTAATGTTCTATCTATCATGATATTGAATCTCATTTCTATTAAACATTTATATTATCTGAATGAATTCTATGGATATTTTTCTTCTTAATTATCATTTAATTGTGAAGTTCAATAATGATGTATCTGGGTGAGCACAATTTGGGTTTTATTATTGTTGGCCTCTTGTAAATTGGGTTATTTTCCAATGTCTCTTTCTATAATGTTTCAGATCCATTTTTTATAATTTCTTGAAATGGTGGGATTCATTTCTTGTCAGTTTTGTTCTTCATAAATCGTCTCCTTCCTCCTTGCATGTTAATTTTTGTCTAGAAAATTTCAAATCTTTTTTTTTCCAGCAGCATAATTTCATGGATTAATCTTTGTAATTTTTTTTGTTTCTGCCATTCTATTCTTTAGTGTAACAATAGTGTTTTAAATTTTTCTATTGCTTCATTTATTTAGAAAGGTAGCATGGTACACTAGATAGAGAGCAAGACTTAGAGTTTGGAAGACCTAGATTCAAATCTTGGGTTTGAGCTATACAGACCGCATTAATCTTAGCAAGTCATTTAAACACTCCCTGGAAATTTCAGGGAAGAAGCTAATCTGAATTAGTAAAAGGTATTTCCTCCCCCAGGAGGTTGATCCAAATAATAGTTTCATTTATCTATTTCTTTGGATAGGCAGCTATGTGTCACAATAAAATAAGCACTAGAAGACCTGAATTCAAATCCAACCTTAGACACTCAGTAGTCTGTGATTCATTTGAACTCTGCCTGCCGCATCTGTAAAATAGAGATAATAAAAGCATTTACCTCCTAGTGTTCTTGTGAGGATAAAAATTTTCAAGATGTTTTACACACATTAAAGAACTACATGAATGCTATCAATGTCAACAATTATATTTCTAACTTTTTTCCCTTATTTTGTCCTAATTTTTGTTTTTAGGCAATTGGGGCTAGCAAATGTTACGTGTTTGGTCTGAGGCCAGATTTGAACTCAGGTCCTCCTGACTTCAGGGCCAGTACTCTATCCACTGTGCCACCTAGCTGCCTCCTAATATTTCTCAGTCAGAAACAGTTACATCATTTTGTAATCTCATGTTAATTGTGAGAGTTTAATTTTTCATATGTTCCTTTAGAATTTTTGTTATCTATTTTATTATTTTTTGAGAAGAAAAATTTCAATTTCTTTTTTTGGTGCTTCTGTTAATCCTATTTGGGTTTATTTTTCATCATGTGTTTTTGTCTCTATCTCCAAGCACCTGCCAAAATGATATTTCTAAAGTACAAGTCTAATCTTGCCCATTTTTCAGCACAAAAAGCTTCAGTGCTTTCCCTTCAATATCATATTCCCTTAGGAAAAATTAACAATTTCTCAGTTTGCCTTTTAAAGACATTCACAATTGGGATCTAGCCTATCTTTACAGGTTTATGATACATTAGTTTTCCACATATATTCTACATTTGAGCCACACAAGAGTCTTTGAAGTTCATTGAATACTACATTCCATCCTATACCTCCATGTCTTTTTATAGACCATTACCAGTGCCTGAAAGGGTCTCCCTCCTCACCTTTTACTCTTAGAACTCCATTTTCTTCAATACTTAGTGCTCAAGTGCTACCTTCTTCAAAAGGTTTTTTTTTTATTCTGCCAGTTAAAGGTAATCCTAATTTAAAGGTCCCTAATCACTGTGTATGATTTTAACTATGTCTTGTACTTACTTTTCTGTGAACAGAAATACTCATTTGGCGCAAGGTAAGTGCCTTATGGGCTTGGACTGGTTGTCCTTTTGGTTGTTGTTTCCAGAACACCTTGCAGAGAGTCTGACATAAAGTAGGTATTCTTTAAAGTTTGTTTATGGAATAATTGACTGCGATAGCCCTGTTTTGTAGACCCACTTTTGCAATGTATGTATGTGGGGGGGCACCCCTAGATAACACAGTTTTTTTTTCTTTTCAACCTTCAGAATTACTTTTATTTTATTTTTTCACTTGGATTAATTAATTTATTTTCAGTTTTCAACATTCACTTCCAAAAGATTTTGAGTTCCAAATTTTCTCCCCACCTCATCCCTCCCATACTCCAAGAAAGCATGCATTCTGAATACCCCTTTTCCTAATCTGCCCTCCCTTCTATCTTCCCCTCTCCCTTCTGTTATCTACTTCCCCTTCTATTTTGCTGTAGGGCAGGATACATTTCTATGCTCCATTGCCTGCATATCTTACTTTCTATTTGCATGTTAAAACAATTTTTAAGATTTCTTTTTAATACTTTGGGTTCCACATTTCCTCCCTTACTCCCTCCCCACACATCCTCAATGAGAAGGCAAGCAATTCAATACAGGTTAAACATGTGTAGTCATGCAAAACACTTCCACAGTAGTCATGTTGTGGAAAACTAAAATATTTCTCTTCATTCTATCCCATCCCCCATTTATTCTACTCTCTCTTTTGACCCTGTCCCACCTCAGAAGTGTTTACTTCTGATTACCCCATCCACCTCTCTGCCCTCCCCTTTATCATCTCCCCTACACTCTCATACACTCTCCCTCTATTTTCCTGTAGGGTCAGATATATTTCCCTATACAATTGTGTGTGTATGTTATTCTTTCCTTAAGCCAAATGCAATGAGAATAAGCTTCACTCATTCAATCTCACAATCCTGCACTTCCCCTCCACTGTAAAAGCCTTTTCGTGTCTGTTTTATGTCAGATAATGTATCCCATTCTACCTCTCCCTTTCTCCTTCTCCCAGTATAATCCTCTCCCACTACTTAATTTTATTCTCCAGATATCACCCTTCATCTTCAACTCACCCAGTGCTCTCTATCTATCAATCTATCTACACATATGTTTGTTTTTCCCTCCAACTACCCTAATAGTGACAAAGGTCCCATGAGTTACAAATATCATCTTTCCATGTAGGAATGTAAACTGTTTAGCCTTAATAAGTCCTTTATGATTTCTCTTTCCTGTTTACCTCTTCATGGTTCCCTTGAGTCTTATATTTGAAAGTTGAATTTTCTATTCAATTCTGAGTCTTTTCATCAAGAATGCTTGACAGTCCTCTATTTCACTGAATGTCCATTTTTTCCCAAAGGAGTATACTCAGTTTTGCTGGGTAGGTGCTTCTTGGTTGTAATCCTATCTCTTTTGAACTCCAGAATATTATATTCCAAGCCCTCCAGCTCCTCAATGTAGCAGCTGCAAAATCTTATGTTATTCTGATTGTGTTTCCACAACATCTGAATTGTTTCTTTCTGGTTGCTTGCAACATTTTCTCCTTTACCTGGGAACACTGGAAGTTGGCTATAATATTCCTAGGAATTTTCCTTTGGAGATCTCCTTCAGGAGGTGATTGGTGTATTCTTTCCATTTCTATTTTACCCTTTGGTTCTAGAACATCAGGGCAGTTTTCCTTGATAATTTCTTGAAAGATTATATCTAGGTTCTTTCTTTTATCATGGCTTTCAGATAGTCCAATAATTTTTAAATTCTCTCTCCTGGGTCTATTTTCCAGGTCAGTTGTTTTTCCAATGGTATATTTCACATTGTCTTCTATTTTTTTCATTTTTTTGATTTTGTTTTATAATGTCTTGATCTCTCATAAAATCACTAACTTGCAATTGCTCTGTTCTAATTTTTGAAGAAGTATTTTCCTCAGTGAGCTTTTTGACCTCCTTTCCCATTTGACCAATTCTGCTTTTTAAGGCATTCTTCTCTTCATTGGCTTTTTTACCTCTTTTGCCATTTGGGTTAGTCTATTTTTTTAAGGTGTTGTTTTCTTCAGAATTTTTTGGGTCTCCTTTAGTAAGATGTTGACTTGTTTTCATGATTTTCTTGCATCAGTTTCATTTCTCCTCCCAGTTTTCCCTCTACTTCTCTTACTTGTTTTTCAAAATCCCTTTTGAGATCTTCCATGGCCTGGGACCAATTTATATTTTTCTTAGAGTCTTTGGATGTAGGAGCTTTAACTTTGTTGTCTTCATCTGAGTGTGTTTTGATCTTCTTTGTCACCAAAGAAAATTCTATGGTATGACATTTTTTGTCCATTTTGCTCATGTTCCCATCCAATTACTTGAATTTTAAACTCTTTGTTGAGGTAGAGGTCTCCTGCTAGTGTGGAGAATGTACTGTCCCAAGCTTTGGGGGTTTTGTGCAGCTGTTTTCAGAGATGCTTCTAGGGACCTGTAAATTTTCAGTTCTTCCAAGGTGGTACAATCAAAAGCAAGGTGTTTACTCCTTTCTTGGCCTGTACTTTGGTCTATGAGTGATCACAAGCACTCTTTTCTCCCTTGGAAATGTGAGGAGGATTTTCTCTCACCACCACTACCACCACAATCTCCACCATGCCAGTGCTCCTCCTCACCCCAGAATTACCACCCACAACTGTGACCCAGATTCCACATAGGCAAAGCAAGAGATTCCTGCTTCAGCACCAGCAAAGAGATCACTGCAATTCCCTTCTATTCAGCCACTCAATTCTCCCTCTGTCTATGGGTCTAGAGCTCTGGAGGCAGTTACTGCCTCTGGGCTATGCTGGTATTGGGCCTGGGACCTAGCTTGTCTCTCACCATGGTCACAAGTTTTTTCTTACTGAACTTTTAAGTTGTCTTTGGCATTTGTGTGTTGAGAAGTCTGGCAACCTTTAGAATTCTCAAATTGGTTTTCAGAAATATCTGGTCTTTTCAGAAGTGATTCCTTGCACAAAGTCACAAATTCTTCCACTACCCTCCTTTCAACTAAATGGACTAGTTCTTTTTTCTGTTGCTATAGCTTTTTATTCTTCATTGAGATAGAAGTGCAACAATATTAATAAAGGCCATTTCCTTAAATGTTGTCCATCACAATATCATTAGTTTCAGTTCCAGTTGAATTGCTTTTAGACCAATAGCCCACAGGCAAGTTGGTTTAAGAAAAATTTACCTACAGCCAGTTTATAAAGGTTAACCTTTAAAAATTTAAAAAGAAAACCTTTCTGTGGACCAAAACACCTATTATTTTTAATTTAGTGAAGCATGATTGTGTGACAGTTAAGCCATAAAGATTCTTATACATAACTCACAAAATGATCAATATGGCTAGAAGCAGTGAATTAGCCGTAAAAACTGGAAGTAGTGAACTTTACCAGTTGTGTTTACTTTTCCACAAACTGTATAATTGGACCTTAAACAAAGTCTAAGTTTATTTAATGGTGCCCTCTTTTGGAGCTCAGAATGACAAATTTATATTCAATGAAGAAATTTCTGACCAGTAGATGACCTTTTAAAAGGTTTGTCCTTCAGGATGGATTTTTCTGTTGTAGATTTACAAATGGATTTATTCATACTTTTATGTTGTTTACCTTTTGTCTATTATTAAGGACAATTCAAATTCAACAAAATATATATTATAGTTCTAATAGTGATATAAATCTTCAAAGAAAATTTATGTTTCAAATATTTTTGGAGGGTTGTTTTATACTAATTTTTCTAATTGTGTCATCATAGTAAATACAGCATTCTAGAAAATTATTATCCAGTAGGCTAATTGATAATAATGATGGCTTCACACCAGTGAGGGTTAATGTACTATAGAAATAGAAAGATATGCCCAGTTCTTCAGTGAACTTTGGAATTACTGCTAAGAGATGTGGCAATTCTTTGGTGACTCAACCTGCCATGGAGAGTGGAGATTGGAAAAGGAGCTGGAATACATATGCTATATAAGGGGAGGGACTTAATAATATTTATAGCTATTCAAAAATAGAATTGACTACCATAAAAGACAGTGAATTAACCCTCATTGGGTTTCCGAGTAGAGGCCAGATGATCATTTGCTGGGTATGTTGTTAGAGCAGTTCTGAATCACAAATGGGGACCTAAATCCCTGTTGGTCAACTTATGGCACCACACAAGTCAGTCTTTTTCCTTTAAAAAGCCATGTTTTCATGAAACATTCTTAACATTTAAACTCATAAGATAATGATTCAAAGATTTAGTAATGATTAATACAAATTGAATGCAATTATAATATACATGTATAGTGAAGAATTGGCCAATGAGACCCTAATATTGAGAAGCATTAATATTGTGCTCTGTTTGATGTAATAGATGGATGGATCTAATGCATGGATCTTTATTTACTGAAATTTATCCTGAGTGTCTTGCAGTAAAGTAAAATGAGAGGACCCAGTTCTTCACTTCAGAACATACGTAAAAATTATGTTTTAGATATATTGCTGAGTTGGAGTTGGGTGGGTATATACAGGACATACTAACTGGGCAAATCATGCTCTTTTTCATGATGGTGATAAAGACAAGAAAACTGTAAACCTCTGAGATGGAAGACACTGTGACCTTATCTGCCAATTCTCCCTATAAGGGCCAACTCATGTCCATGAACAAGATGTACTGTTTTTATTTTTTATATCTCTATTGTGTTGATTCTTCCCTGCTCTTGGGTGTAATACTGGAGATATCTATGAAATGTTTGAAAGATCAAAAGAGCCAAAAATCCAAGGTTCAGTAACGGAGGTTCATGCTGAATTTTGCCAGTAGCTGAACCTCATGTTCCTGTGTAGCCCTAAGGAACAATGTGCTTGAACTACCCCATCAAGGGAGTAGCTTTCACCATCATCTTTGCACATTAAGAAGTGAACTTGGCAGGACTAATGATTTGTAGCATTTGCCTTAAAGTTTTAGTCCATTCTCCCTGGAGACCAAGGTGGTATATAGAGAAGAGTGTGTCCCTGCTTCTTGGGGAATTTTGTTTTTCTACTTTAGCTCTTGCTATATCTTCTTCATTAAATATTCATTTCTAATTGATGCTAATTGGTTAAATGATATTGGGGTAATATTCATTAGGTCATTAAATTAATTGGATAAGATACTAAACATAACTGCAGAGAACACAATGGGGAGGGGGTTGAGCCTATAACACAGGAAATACATCTTCAACCCTTCAACGATACTTCTAGTACCCTAAGAGAGCAGATTTAGACGTCTGCAAAACTCAAATTGATGACGCATTTGGGGGTTGAGATAGTAAGTCCAGAATATCATTATACATATATGTTAGCTGAGGTGAGTTATCATCCATAGAGTTCACTTTAATAGAGTTGTTTAATTGAACATTCCCTCTGGATTATAATATATCTGTCTTATAGAATTTCAACCTCCCATAATCACTTATATAAAATATTATACAAAATGAAATAGTTTTACCTTCCAGCTATATTGATTTTAGGATGCCAGTAAGTAATGATGACATTCTTAGTTACTTATGCTTTTAAAATTATGAGAAGAAAAATGTTGACTAGCTACATATTAGAGCTTAAATAAAAATATAAGGTATTAAGTGAAGATTAGAATGTGATTAGAAAATTAAAACACATTACAGATGCATGCCACAAGGAGCATTCCAGTGGAAGATTTAAGAGTATGAGTGGGAGATGCTTTAAGATTAATTTGTAAAGAATCATTAGATAAATCATCAGCTAACATGATTTTGTTAATAACAAAATCAATATTCTCCAAATATTTCTTAGGATCTTAGTTCACCAATTAAAGAATGAAATTTCATAATTCTGTGTGATACTCCAAGAAAATGAGGCAGTGTGATATAGATGAAAGAATACTAATTTTTAAGGACCTGGGCTTCAGACCCATCTCAGATGCTCAATTGTTCCAGTCACTTAATCATTTTGGACCACAGTTTCTTTATTTGCATTCATCTGAACTTCTTCATCATGCCTCCATGTGATGGACCTCTCACCTCCCCACTTTTCAGCTTTTTTATGTGAGTTATTTTTTCCATTAGACCATAAGCTTCTTGAAGACAGAATGTGTTTCTTTTTTGTTGTACCATTCATTCCCAACTCTTAGCAGAGTGCCTGACACTTAAAAAACTTATTTTTTTCTCTTGTCTATCCTTTGTAGGTCAGTTTGGTCCATATGCAAAAAGCAAATTTGCAGATTTAAGACTCAATTGAAGTAACTGATAAAAAAAAAAGAGATAAATAGCTCAAGGCCAGAAACAGATCACTGTAAAGACCTCTTTCCAAATTGACATTGATATATTTTTAATGACTACTCTTTGGGTCCAAATATTTAATGAATTTCAAATGCACATATGTCTATTGTCTAGTCCTCATTGCTTTATCTTGTCCATAACTATTGCAACAGAAACTTTGCCAATTGGTTTATTAAAATAGATGTAAAACATATATACCACATTTCTCTACCCTACAAGACTAGTTACCTCATCAAAAAGAAAATGAGGTTGGTTTGGCATGACATGTTCTTGATGAAACTGTATGGGACTTTTGTGATTGCTTTTCTGCTCTAGAAATATACTAATCGAGGAGGGCAGAGGCAAGATGGTGGAGTGAAAGTAGTGACTTGCTTAAGCTCTCCCCCAAACCCCTCCAAATACTCATAAAAAATGGCTCAAAACAAATTCTGAAGCAGCAGAACCCACAAAAAGACAGAGTGAAACAAATTTCCAGCCCAAGACAACCTGGATGATTGATCATAAAGGTGTATACCACTGGGGTGGGAGGACAGCAAAGTGTGGATACGCAGGCCACAGGGAACCTGGAGCAGGCCTAAGAGGACTGAATCACGGTCAGCTGTGGAGGTTTCCAGACTCCTCAACCCACTAATGCCAAAGACAACTTAGAAAGTCAGTGAGAAAAGTCTGTTTCTGTCAGTGCTGAGAAAGGAAGGCAGGGTTTCAGCTCCATTCCCCAACAGCGTGGCCCTGAGGGGGGCAGCTGCTTCCTGAGCTTCCAGCCCACAGACTGAGGGGGAATCCAGTGGCTGATCAGAGAGGGATTACAGGGATCTCTTTGTCAGTGCTGAGGCAGGAATCTCTTGCTTTGCCTGTGTTTGGATCTGAATAACAGTTCTGGGCAATGGTGCTGGGGTAAGGAGGAGCGCTGGTGTGGAGGAGCTTGTAGTGGCTGTGGAGAGAAACCCCTCCTCACAGTTACAACACAGAAAGGAATACTTGTGGTCACAGGCCAGGAAAAGAGTAAACACCTCGCCCCTTATCATACCACCTTGCAAGAACTGAAAATTAACAGGTAACCTACAAATATCTCTGAAAACAGCTATACCAACCCCTGAAGCTTGGGACAGTGCATTCTCCACAGTGGAAACATACTCTTACCTTAATAAAGAGTTTAAAACTCAAGTAATTGGCTGGGATCATGAGCAAGCAGCACAAAAAGAGTCACACTATATTATCTTACTTTGGTGAAAAGGAAGATCAAAATATACGACCAGAAGAAGACAACAGTTCAAAGCTCCTACATCCAAAGCCTCCAAGAAAAATATGAATCAGACCCAGGCCTTGGAAGAGCTCAAAAGGGATTTTGAGAAGCAAGTAAGGGAAGCAGAGGAAAAACTGGAAGAGAAATGAGAGTGATGCAAGAAAATCATGAAAAACAAGTCAACAGCTTGCTAAAGGAGACCCAAAAAAATACTGAAGAAAATAACACCTTAAAAAGCCTAACCCAAATGGCAAAAGAGGTCCAAAAAGCCAATGAGGAGAAAATGCCCTAAAAAGAAAATTGGCCAAATGGAAAAGGAAGTCCAAAAGATTACTGAAGAAAATACTTCCTTAAAAATCAGGATAGAGCAATTGGAAGCTAGTGACTTTATGAGAAATCAAGACACTGTAAAACAAATCCAAAAGAATGAAAAATTAGAAAACAATGTGAAATATCTCATTGGAAAAACAACTGACCTGGAAAATAGATCCAGGAGAGAGAATTTAAAAATTATTGGACTATCTGAAAGCCATGATCAAAAAAAAGCCTAGACATCATCTTTCAAGAAATTATCAAGGAAAACTGCCCTGATATTTAGAACCAGAGGGCAAAATAGAAATTGAAAGAATCCACAGATCTCCTCCTGAAAGAGATCCCCAAAGGAAAACTCCTAGGAATATATAGCCAAATTCCAGAGTTCCCAGGTCAAGGAGAAAATATTACAAGCTGCCAGAAGGAAACAATTCAAGTACTGTGGAAACACAATCAGGATAACACAAGATTTAGCAGCTTCTACATTAAAGGACCACAGGGCATGGAATATAATATTGTGGAGGGCAAAGGAGATAGGATTACAACCAAGAATTACCTACCCAGCAAAACTGAGTATAATCCTTCAGGGGAAAAAATGGTCATTCAGTGAAATAGAGGACTTTCAAGCATTCCTGATGAAAAGACCAGAGCTGAATAGAAAATTTGACTTTCAAATACAGGACTCAGTGGAACATGAAGAGGTAAACAGGAAAGAGAAATCATAAGAGACTTATTAATTGAACTGTTTACATTCCTGCATGGAAAGATGATATTTATAACTCATGAGACCTTTGTCAGTATTAGGGTAGTTGGAGGAAAAAAATTAATGTGTGTATATAGATAGATAGGTAGATAGATAGATAGATAGATAGATAGATAGATAGATAGGTAGTTAGGTAGGTAGGCACAGGGTGAGCTGAAGACTAAGGGGTCATATCTGGAGAATAAAATTAAGGAATGAGGGAGGATTATACTCAGAGAAGAAGAAAGGGAGAAGTAGAATGGGGTAAAGTATCTCACAAAAAAACAGAAAAGAAAGTGTCTTACAGTGGAAGGGAAGCAGGGGAAGGTGAGAGGGAATGAGTAAATCTTATTCTCATAGGATTTGGCTTAAGGAGGGAATAACATACACATTCAATTGGGTATGGAAATTGTCTTACCCTACAAGAAAATAGGGGGAGAAGGGGACAAGAGAAGGGGGATGATAGAGAGGAGGGCAGATTGGAAAAGGGTGTAATCAGAAGTAAATACTTCTGAGGAGGGACAGGGTCAAAAGAAAGAATAGAATAAATGGGAGGGCAGAATGGGATTAAGAGAAATAGAGTTAGTTTTTCACATGTCTAGTATGGATGTGTTTTGCATAACTGCACATGTACAACCTATATTGAGTTGCTTGCCTTTTCAATGAGGGTGGGTGGGAGGGAGGAAGAGAGAAAATTTGAAACCTAAAGTTTTAAAAACATATGTTTAAAAAAAAGTTTTCGCATGCTATCGGGAAATAAGAAATACAGGAAATGGGGTACAGAAGTCCATCTTGCCCTACAGGAAAATAGAAGGGGAAGGGGATAAGAGAAGGGGGGAGAGAAAGAAAAGAGGACAGACTAGGGGAATATACAGAATGCATGCCATGTTGGGGTAGGGGGAGGGTGAGACAGGGTGAAAATTTGGAGCTGAAAAACTTGTGGAAATGAATGTTGAAAACTACAAATAAATAAATTCATATTAAAAAAAGAAATATACTAATCATAAATAATAATACATTGTGAAATTCTTTCAAGAACAAAAGTCAAGCTTACTGGTGTAAAATCTCCAGAATAGAGTGTCTTGATGTTTTTGAAAGCTGGACATCTGTACTTCTCTGAATATTCAGTACTCTTATATTTCCTACATTTTTTTCAAAGACTAATGACAATGACTTATCAATCATATCACAGATAGATTTTTTCCAGATGTTTAAGATGCAGTTCTGTTCTATACATGGTGAATTCAACTTCTGAAGAGCAGGTAGGGGCTTTCTTCTCATTTACTTCCTTAAGCTATTACTTTTCTACAAAATATTTTTGCTTTCAGTTTGCTTTTCCAAACCAAGAGCATGTTCCTTACAGAGAAAATAGAGGTAAAATAGTAGTTGAGCAATTGTGCCTTCTCTCCATTGTCATCTTCCCCATCTACCCTTAGCCATACCCATATCTCTCCTTCAGTTGCCCTTTTTTACCTAATCTAATTAAAGCAGCTTTTTTTTGTTTATCTTAGTTTTCATCCTCCTCCTCAGCTCATTCTGATTTTTAGACCTCTGAAACTACTTATCACAATGTGTACTTTTTCTATATTCTCCTTTCTGCTGCCCTTGCTCATGTTTTGTAAATGTCTTTTAGTTCCTAGTATATCTACATCATCCTTCCAGACATCCTTTAAGTACTTTATTTTTTTTTTGCTTCTGTTTGGAATTGTTTCTCTGTATGACATTAGAATGTCATTTTTGAGAGTTTCCTATGCTTTTTGGGATGACTTCACTTAAAGAATTTTAGTTCATGGGATCTTCTCTACCCTTTCTCATTGGGTCTACTTCCTAAAATCTAGAGCATATTTTGGCAGTCATCTGGTTTTTCTTTCCTTCTCTACTACATTTCTAAAATGAAGTAGTAACTTCTTCAATCCTCCCTAAGTTTCATGTAGAATATGTAAAGCCAGACTATTTCTAATACCAACTAACCTCTGATGTCAATCAGATAAAAGTAGAAACTGGAGAAAAGCAAATAACTCAACTTAGTGGCACAAAGAAAGGCAAGAAACATGAGACTAGAACTTCTGCCATACAGTAACATCTTCTAAAATTTTATTTCTCTTTTCTCTTGACCTAATTCCAACTCATGAGCTTCTTCTTTCAATAAAATTCTATTATAATTATTTTCTTAGCACTGGCTGGTGATTTATTTATTTATCATCTGCTTATACTATTAAAAACCGCATTACCCATTTTTCTAAATTTTGTATTGGGTTACTGTCAATTTAATGTTTTAAAACCAAGAGGCAATGCATTATAGGGGATGGAATACTAATACTGTAGTCAAGGAGACCCAAGTTAAAAATCTGATCATGCAACTTATTAGTTATATCACCATGGAAAATAATTTAAACTTCTTTGAGTCTCAGTTTCTTCAGCTATAAAATGAGGATAATTATAACTACAGTACCTACTTCAGTGGATTGCCATGAGTCTCAAATGAGAGAATGCATGTAAAATGTTTAGTGAACTTTAAAGTGTTATAGAAATGTCAGATATTACTTTATATTTCTGAAACAAGGAGAAGAAAGAATAGAAGCATATTGTCACTTCTTCCCCATGATTTACTTTAGAGGAAAATAACTTTTAAAGTTTTAGACATTATTAGATAGATAACTTTGTGTGAATGGGTGTATGTAAAGGATTCATTTTTGCATTCTCAGTCCATGGGAGGTCCTGGAAGATGTTATTCAGTTTTTATTATTACATTCATAAATAAGGCCAGTGGTTATTAAATTATGGTGCATTAAGATAGTGAAAATAAACAAATAACATTTCACATACCTATAATAGAAGTATATTAAACCTTAAATTCTTATAAAATAATGTACTAGAAATGGGATAGATTGTATGGTAACATATCATTTGCATCACAAGCATCATCCACTAGGTGCACATTTAATCTTCCAAAGAATTTTGGCAAAACCAATCACTATTATTTATGTAGTAGGTTTTGCAATGTGAGGCTACATTCATAGGAACAGGAAGATTATCAGGTAATATCTATAAAGGATATAATATTTCCATGTGGAATTAAAGAATGAGAAAAAACACTTGTTAAGTGTTTACCACAATGACAGGCAGTGTGCTAAGTTATGAATATATACATTAAAAAGAAAATTAATTTGTGTACTCAAGGATTGTCCACGTCAAATGGTGGAGCCATACAGGAGAATTCGGAAGTGAAAATGAAACTACTATTCAGCAGACTCTCAATCTGTATCATATTTTAAAATTTGGCTAATTCCCTACCATCATTCTTTTTAGAAGTATATCTTTCATAGTAGAACAAATCAATATTTGTCCTAATCCTGATATCTACTACTTACTGCAATAAGTACCTTCCTAGTGTAGCAATTATATAGTGCCTTAAGGAATCATTTTATGAATATTATATCATTTCGTCCTCATAAAAGCCTTCCAGTATGTAGTTGCCATTATTACCCTCTTATTACAGATAAGAAAAATAAAGAAGAAATATGTTAAATTACTTGCTCAGCTAACAAGTATCTAAGGTGGGATTTGAAATCAGTTCTTCTTGCCTCCAGGTACAGAGCCCTATCTACTATACTAGCTATCTTCCTAGAAGGTTAACTAGTATTCCTTTTTCAGGAGACTGTACACATGATTAATGACTAAAATTTGGTTTAGAGATTTCTGTCTAGACTCTGAGCATATAGTATAATGAGAGAGATAGTATAAAAAAAGTTTAGCTTTCCTATTTGAGGTAAGGTTTTCTTATTACTGAATATGGTTTATGTGAGTACAGTGTTAGAGCCATTTTGTGACATCTCATATCCCTGGAATATGGGCAACAGCATGAGGACTTGCCTATCTGAGGATTCAATTTTCTTTTGCTTCCTGTGTTAGCCCCCTTTTTTAGGAGCACCACAAATATTTAGGGCTCATCTGACTTTTTTTTTTCCAGAGAGCCTCCTTATACTATCTTTTGTACCACCATTTTGAATATCTTCTTGGTTTCAGAGAAATCCATTCAAGCAAAAAATATTTTCCTAAGTACTGAACAGAACGTTCCCTGAAGATATTTTATATTCTGACTGTCATACATTAAGAAAATTAAGTGAATTGGAACATACAACCCAGTAAGTCATATAGCTTAATTTTATAGAAGCTAAGTTTTCCTGAGTATATATACTACAAAGTATTAGTCAATGCCTTTTAATAGATTTCACCTTTTTAGAATGCGTAACTATTAAGATGCTTTAAAATGTATTCAAATACTTTAAAATAATATCATTAGTAAAATGGAAAAATCCAACTTTCAGGAAGATATTTAAGACATTGCTCTCTACCGTTCTGCTCAGTGGAGTCTATTAAATATAAAATATTATTTAATCTTTTGTTCTGTTTAAAATATAGGAAGTTTTAATCAAGGGAGAATTCAAGAGAAGGAAAATCTGTCTCGATTTTTTTTTACCATGAAATAGCAGTCAAATAAAGTGCTATCTTCAATATCTATTCTAATACAGTAGTTTCTGCTCTAGCTCTCTAGTCATAATTATTCCATTATTTAAAAATATACTTCACATTTCATGAAAAGGAGAAAATGTCACAGTAAAAAAAGAAAAAAACAAAGTTAAAGTGATTTTCAGACTCTTGGAATAGGAAAATGTTGTAATTCTAAAGCTAGAAAGTTAAAAAGCAGACATATGGAAATTTTTTTTCTTTTATATCCCATGCCAAATGCAATATTTCATTTCCTCAATAAAAGAAGTAGACTAGAATTCACAGTAAAATTTTAGTTGCCAATAATAACAAAGATGACCAAATAGAAAGCAACAACCATTTCCTGTATGAGTTTGTATACTAATAGACTAACCTTAAAAATCAAGAGAATATATACCAAATAATGGGGGTCACATATTGGTTTCTATATGGCAATAAATGAATAGGGGTTTTAGCTGGTGCTTTATCATTCAACTGCTTGGTCAAAATACCTCTGTGAGACTGTCTTATCCATTCAAAATGACAGTTAAAATACCTTTTATGTTATATCAAGAATTCTATTGTGCTTAATGTCAACTTTGAAAATATTTAGAGATTTAATCATAATAAAATTTAATCACAATGATTTGACCATATATGTGTCATAAAAAGAATATGGTAGGACTCCTTCATCAGTTTTCCCAAATAATTTGTATAGTATTGGGATTAATTGTTCTTTAAATTTTTGGTAAAATTCAATTGTGAATCCATCTAGCACTGGAGATTTTTTTGATAGGGAGTTTGTTGATGGCTAATTCAAGGTTTCTTTTCCTAAAATGGGGCCAATTAAGTATTCCTCTTCTGTTAATCTAGGTAATTTATTTTGTTATAAATATTAATTGATGAGAGGATTATGGAAAGACTGTGGAGTGGGATAGAAAATTTCAAACTCTTAAGATTTTCCTCCACAAAAGAAATAAAATAGGGCCTATGGGAAGACACAGTGCTATGAAAAGAAATAAGAGAAGGGGCAGAAGAGGGCTCCTTCTGGGACAATTGGAGATCTGAAGAAAAATCCTGGACAAATTTTTCTCCCTGTGAAGAGTAAACACCTCCAGGCTAGTTTCCTCTTCAACAACAAGTGACAAGCTGCTTAAACAATAAGTAGCAAGCCCTGGGGTTAGCTGGCTTGGCAGGCTGCCTAAGCCCCAGCCACAGGAATTTTTACCCCTGACAGTAAGGGGAGTTGGGCATCTGACCTGGAGAAGATTTAAGGAAGCTCCTGTGACAAAGAATGTTAGATCCAGCTGTGCTGCAGAGAGCAGCCCAGACAAGAAAGAACCAGCAGCCCCCTGGAGAGTGCAGAAGCAGGGCATGTGGACACCTCTGCTGTGGCCACTTACAGGTTCCTGGAGTTCTTGGTTTGAGTTCAAGGTGAGAAGGGTGAACTGAAGAGGATTAGAGGCACCATCCCATACCTCAAGACTAGAGGTGACTAAAAACCTAAATTATTACAAAAATAAATGCACAAAGGAGAAAGAATCCAACCATAGAGAGCTATTATGGGAATAGAGAAGATTGGGGTTCATCTCCAGAGGAGAATACTAAAGTAAAGAAACCCTCTTCTACCTCAAAGATTATGTCAATTGGTCACTTGCCCCCCAAAAAACGCCTCATTGAAGAACTTTAAAAAAGACTTTAAAATTGAAATGAGAGAGACTGAGGAAAAACTAAAATAAAAAAAAGAATAATTAAAAAAAAAGAAGATTATGAAAAGAAAGCCAACCAATTAGAAATGGAGATCCATAATCTTAAGGAATAAAATGACTCCTTGAAAATAAGGATTGGGCAAGGGGAAGGCAGCAAAGTTATAAGAGATGAAGAAATATATAAATAAAGAATTTTAAAAAATAGAAGAGCATGTGAAACATCTCAAAAGAAAAACAAACTATCTAGAGAATAGATCAAAAAGTGAAAACATAAGAATCATTGGGCTACCTGAAAGTTTTGATCAAAAAAAGAATCATGATACAATAATGCAAGAAATAATTAAAGAAAATTTTCCTGAAGCATTAGAACAAGAAGGAAAAGCAGAAATAGAAAATAATACTCTGATCACCATCTGAAAGAGATCCTATGAGGAAAACTCACAGGAATATTATAGTCAAATTTTGAAACCCCCATATCAAGGACAAAATATTATGAGCTATAAGAAAAAAAAACAATTTGGGTACGATGTTACCATGATTAGAATAACACAAGCCCTAGCAGTGTTGACCCTAAAAGATCATAAATCTTGGAACACTATATCAAAGATAAAGAGAACTGGACTTCTTGCTGAAATTATAATACCAGCAAAGCTGAGCATAATTCTGAATGAAAAAAAAAATGGATATTTGATCAATTGTCAGACTTTCAGGCTTTTGTCAAAAAACAAACAAAAAAACCCTGAATTAAATGGAAAATTTAATGTACAAGAGCCAATAGAAATATAAGGTACATACCAATGACCAATTACAAGGGAGTAAATAAGTATAGAATGTTTACCTTTTATTTATGAAAAATGTAAAATCTATGTCTAAGATTGTTACTAGTAATTGGGTGTATAAGGAAGATTGGGGGAAGCCTGAGTATGATATGACTTCAAAAAATGAAGTTAAAAGAGTAATTATGTTTTTACAAATGAAGTGCAAGAGGAAGAAGCAATACAGAAGAATTAAATGAAGGAGGGTGGCTGTTCGGGAAACCTACTCTCATTGGGAATGGGTTAAGAGGGGAAAATACATATACATTTAGAAGAGTATAAAATTTCTAAGTTTAAGTATAAGTTTATGTGTATATTGATAACTATATATATATAAATATATCCAATGCTCAACAGTAGCCTTGGGATGGTGAGTAGAGGGGAGGGAGGGGGAAAAAGAAGAAAGTGAAAAGTATACAGCAGAACACAAAAGAAAACCTGCAAGGAAGCAAAGATGGACAGCTTTCAACATAATGAACAGTATTTAACATATAGTCTTTCTTGAAATGAAAAGTTATCACTATAGAATTTGAATCCTCTTCTATGTTCTTCTGTGCACATAACATTTTTTTGTCTTTTTTTCTTATTTTATATTTAAGTTTCCAATGTCTCTTTTTCTTTTCTTATTAAGTTTTAGCATATGTCTAAAAAAAAAAGAAAAAATATTCATTGATTTCACTTAGATTGCCAGATTTGTTGACATGTAATTGAGGAAAATAGCTCTAATAATTGCTTTAATTTACTCTTAATTTGTGGTGAATTCAACTTTTTCATTTTGATACTGGTAATATGGTTTTCGTTTTCTTTCTATATTTTTAACCAATTTAATCAAATTAACCAATGGTTTATGCATTTTATTTTTTTCATAAAACCAGCTACTAGTTTTCTTTATTAGTTCCATGGACCCACATGTACAAATATATTTATAGCACTCTTTTTGTGGTGGTAAAGAATTGGAAATTGAGGGGATGGCCATCAATTGGGGAATGGCTGAATAAGTTTTGGTATATGAATGTAATGGAATACTATCAAGCTATAAGAAATGATGAGCAGGCAGACTTCAGAAAAACCTGGAAAGACATGTATAGTCTGATGCTAAGTGAAATGACCATAACCAGGAGAACATTATACACATTAATAGCCACATTGTGGGATGACTGACTTTGATAAGAGTTGGCTTTCCTTAGCAATGCAAGGATCTAAGACAACTCCAAAAGTCTCATGATGGAAAATGCTAGTCATATCCAGAAAAAGAACTATGGAGTCTGAATGCATATAGAAGCATACTATTATATCTCCTTTTCTTTTGTTAATTGGATTTATTCCTTAATTTTTTGTTTTTCCTAGCAGTTCTAATTATTCTTTATATCATGCTTAATAGGAAAATACGCTTCACATGAATATGTAAGTAGAGCCTATATCAGATTACATGTCATCTTAGGGAGGAAGGAGGAGTGGGAGATGCAGACAATTTAAAATTCAAAACCTTGTGGAAGAGAATGTTGAAAACTAAAAATAACTTATTTAAAAAATAAATATGTTTTCTATTTTTTTATCATGGCTTTCAAATAGTCCAATAATTCTTACATTTTCTCTCTTGGATGTATTTTCCAAGCCAGCTCTTTTTCCAATTAGATATTTCACATTTTCTTCTATTTTTTTTTAATGCTTTTGACTTTGTTTTATTGCTTCTAGATGCGTTATGGCATCATTAGCCCCCACTTATCAATTCTAATTTTTAAGGAATTATTTCCTTCATTGAGCTTTTGGTCAATTTTACTCTTTTTAGGATTTGTTTTATTCAATTAATTTTTGTACATTGTATGTGTGTGTGTGTGTGTGTGTGTGTGTGTGTGTGTGTGTGTGTTTCCTTTGCCAAACTGTTGACTCTTTTTTTCATGATTCTCTTGCATAATTTTCATTTCTTTTTCTCAGTTTTTGTTCTACTTCTCTTATTTGATTTTTAAAATCCTTTGTGAGCTCATCCAATTCTTTTTGGGTTTGATATCAATTAAAATTTTACTTTGGGGTTTCACATCTAGCTGTTTTAATATTGCTGTCCTTTTCTGAGTTTTTGTTTGGATTTGCCCTTTCATCTTTATAACTTTTTATAATCAGGTTATTTTTTTTCTATTTTGCTCATTTTCCAGTCTATTTCTTGACTTAATTTTATGTTAAATTTGTGCTCTGCTCCTAGGCTAGAGGGGACAGTGTTCCAAAATTTAGGTTTTTCATGCTGCTGTTGTCAGAGCTAGTTCTGGGGACCTGTACGTTTTTGGTTCTTTCAAGGTGGCATGCTTTTCTGGCTTGTGCTCTGTTCTGTGAGTGACAACAAGCTATCTTTTCTTCCCTGGATTTGTGACCAGGATTCCTGCTCCCCTGTGACTAAACACTATAATGCTGGAGCTCCTTCTCACCCTGGGACTGTGAACTGCTCTGTGAGGTGGATTCCCATTTGGGCAATTCAGTAGAGTCCTACATCCAGTGCCAGCAAAGTATGCCCTGTAATCTTCTGACCAGTTGCCTGCCCCCATTACCATTCATGGAAAGAAAATTCTGGGAGTTGCTACTGCTGATTCAGTTGCTCCCAAAGCCTGCCCTAGCTTGCTGTGGCAGGGCCTTCTAATGGCTTGCCCAGGTTGCCTGCCCTGGACTCCATCCTCACCCCAGTGTGATCTTTTCTGTTGTCTGGGTTTGAAAAATTCTTTCATGCTCTCTTTTTGTTAGTTGTTTGCTAGTTTGGTCACTCCAGAATTCATTATGAGGAACTACTTTAAAGTTGTTTGCAGGGTAATTTGGGAAAGCTGAAGTAGGTTCCTTCCTTAATCCACCATCTTGGCTCCAGGAGTCTAGATTATCTCTTTAATGATGAAATTTCAGGCACTGTGTCAGGCTCTGTGGAAGACAATTGAGAAAATGCCCTACAAATTGCATCACAGGTGACTCCTAACTTTAGTCTCCTAACTGTTATTTCATTTACCAAACTCAAATCAAGTATGTAAACTTAGAGTAAGAAATACACATACTCACACATATTAATTTATATCTGTATATATGTGTATATGACATATATGTGCATGTACAAATATATGTATTCATACGGATATATGTATATTAAGTTTATGTGTATATGTATGTATAATCACTCAAAGGAAATATATCAATTATTTTTCCACAGTTATAAGACTTGCAATCCAAAATGTATAAATAACTTTAACTTCATGAGTTATAGTACACGTAGTAAGGGATCTGTTTCCAAGAAAAATGAGATCAGTGATAAAATTACTTAAAGTCCATATATGATTAATATGTGTGTATTACTTCTCTTTAAGGATTTCCCTTCTTCTTACTCTATATTCTGATGCAAATTTGTTTTGCTAACTTGTCTTATTGACGAATAAGTGTTTAGAGACTATATTTTCAAGCTGTAAAGATGCACAGATCAATAAGAACTTTTGTGAGATTTATTTGTGTACCAAAATTTGAACAAACTCATAAAATATAATTCATATGCCCAACCTTCAAAGTTCACAATTGAAAATATAAAAAAAAAACATAAAATATGAATGGGATTCAAACTTTGTTTGAAAAAGGAAGTGCCAATGCTTTGTTTGGTGAAATAATAAATAAATAATGCATAGTCCTACCATATTCATCTAAGACCACAGGAGTTGACAAGGGGATACAAATGATCATCTGAGTCTTTTCCAATTAACATTGAAATTACAGAATAGGTAAGAGATACAGTGTGAAATGATGATTTGCCTTTCAGATTTTAAGACTAAAGAATCAAGTTATAAGTGTGTAGCCCTTGTAATTTTAGGAGAATTTTCCTTGTACATTGGCTAGTTGTACCTCCAAAGAATCTATCCAGTGTGTGTCTTGGAATGAGAAGACTACTCAGAAATGGTACTCATCATTTTGTACCCAACCATGCTCAGATTAAAACATTTCAAATAATGATTTGCTCTTATTCTATATAGTTGAATTACTATTGTTTGAATGACATAATCAGTGATTCTGGTAGTCCCCACTATAACACATGGTCATATAGGCCAGCTCTGATGAATTGGGCTGAGCAAATATTTCCATACTGTTCGATACAGTCAAAAAAAAGAAGGTCCAAAATTACTGATAATTGTTCACTTCAATTTACATGAATACCATTCCCACTTTTGATCACTCTCCTCCCTTATAACACATACTTTAGCTTACATACTTAAAAAATAGCTACTTAATAACATAAAGTATATGTTTTTTCTTCTCTATATTTCTATTTTTAATATTTCTGCTTAGGATCTAAGATATCTCCAAAAGTCTCATGATGGAAAATGCTATCCACATCCAGAGAAAGAACTATGGAGTTTGAATGCAGATTGAAGCATACTATTTGCTCTTTTTTTCCCTTCTGTTTTGTTTTGTTTCTTCTTTCTTGTGGTTTTTCCTATTGGTTCTAATCCTTCCTTAAAACATGACTAATATGAAAATATGTTTAATAGGATTGTCTATATAGAGCCTATATCAGTTCACACACCATCTTGGGGAGGTAGGGGCAGAGGGAGGGGGAGAAAAATTTAAAACTCTAAATTGTATGGAAATGATTGTTGAAAACTAAAAATAAATTTTAAAAAATTATGCTAGTGAGGAAAAGAACTTATGCTCTTCCCACATCCACATCTTAAAGATCACATAAACATTATTGGTTCTGCCTCCACAACAATATTCACCCTGCACTAAAGGTTCTTTCTGGGTGGTAGCATCTGAGGAGAGCTTCACATGCATGAATCTGGGTTTTGGGGATATTATTTAGGCAATTGTACGAAGGATGGGTTAGAGAGAGAAGAAACTGGATGTCAGCCAGAAATCCAATGAAAGGATATAGCAATGGTCTCAGCCAGAAATGATGAGGGTCTAAAGCAGGGTGATGATCATATGAATATAGAGAAGGACATGGACATGTTTTGTAGGTAATATTTTATATGCATTGGATTTCATGATTTGGTAGATATGGGGCCATTAGAATACTTAAGGATGTTTACTTGGTGGACCAAAATGTAGTGGTACTCTCAAGCCCAATTATAGAGTTAAAAAAAATAAATGGGAAGAGATAAGTTACAGGAGAGGAGGGTAGATATGTAACTTTAAAATCATGGGAATGAAGAGTTACAACCAGCAGGATCTTTAGAGGGCATCTAATTCAATCCACTCATTTTACAGATAAAGAAACTGAGATCCAGCAAGATTAAATTAAATGTCAAAGGTCAAATAGTGAGTGGAATCACTGAGATTAAAACACAGGAAATTCTGGCTCCAGAGCCTTGCTACAAGGAGATTTATTGTGAAGAACAGAAGAGAGATGCAAAAATCTTTTTATTTTAATTCATTATGATTGTTAACCAGGTACTAGATAGTCTATGAAAGTGGGTGAATCAAAACTTCTTTTTTCTCTTTTACCATTATAATTTCTGTTTATATGAAAGATTTTCCCAGCAGCTGTATCTCATTTTTCAGATAGTGGTAAGGACCAGATACAGGCAGAGAGGGTAAAGGATTGGCATATCCTCTGCAGAAACATTAAGGTGGTTACCAGGGCACTGATCAGGCTCAGGCTGAATGAATGTGTGCTTGAGTTTTCCCTACATCACCATGCATTTGGTGGGGGTGAGAGAAAAAGGAATGGACAGAAAGAAGCACAAATTAGGTGGAGTATCTAAAGTATTCCAAAGTGGTCCTTTTCCTACTACCACATTTGAGGTGATCTGACACAGAAGAAAAGAAACAAGACCCTTCCAAGATCACAAGGAATGGGGGAGGGGGATGGGGCATGCTTGATACCTACCAGAGGCTTTAGAGAGTTATTACTTTAGGGTACTATTCTCTCTTGTGTCATACAATCCTGTACAGATTATTTCATGTTTCAGTAATTAAGGTACTGAAAACCTTTGTCACTGGAGGACATAGGCTCATTCCTTACTGACAGGGACTTCAGGGGTCGACTAATTTAACTTCCTCTTTCAACAGATGAAGAAACTCAAGCCAAAGAAAGTTAAGTGACTTGCCCAGGCTCCACAGAAGAAAGGTTCAAACTTAAATTGTCTAGCCTCAAATTCGGTGTTTTTTCCATTATATCCTGTATAAAGCAAGCAAATCTGCTAGAATGGCTATGTGTCAGGGATATTATGGAAAACGTTGGGTATGCAATTTGACTAAATGATCCTCATTTTCCAACTCCAAGGTTTTGTGATATACATTAAAAGCTCAGCTTAAACATGCATGCACATTTACATGGCATCCACGTGGCATAGTGAGTAGAATGCTGGACCTAAATTCAAGAAGACCTGACTCAGACTTTTCATATCTATATATCCCTGAGCAGGTCACTTAACCTCTTCCTGTCATTTTTCTTATCTGTAATATGGGATAATAATAGTGCCTATGCCCTTTGATTGTTGTGAGGAAAAATTAGATCATGTATGTAAACTACTTTGCAAACTATAAAGTACTATATAAATAAGAATTCTTCATCTCCTCCTCCTCCTTCTTAACAATTCATCATCATCATCATCATCATCATCATCATCATCATCATCTTTTTCTTATTAGTAGTAGTAGTGATGGTATTCAAAAAGTTTAAAAATGAAAAGAGTAGCTCCCAGGCATTTACACTGCAGGTAAGGGTGAAGTGCACAACTAAAATTAAACTTCCAAGAAACTTAGGAAAACCATAGAGAGCAAGGACTAATTTAGCTATACCAGAGGGAGAGAACAATATGAAGGATTCCCTTCTATTTTTCCTTTATGTTATATAATCCAAATAGATTATATTCAGAATAACTCATTCCTGGGCTACATTGATAAGGAGTTTATCTTTGGTATCTTTCTAGTTTTCCTCTCTGGGATTATCTACTTTGTTAGTTCAAAGATTGAAAGGATGAAAGTGCCAGAAACATAATGGTTTATTTAATATCCTTTTTAGAGTGGTCAATAAACAATAACTGATACTTTTTGTGAGAGAAAAAGAATCATCTGATCCAATTTGCTTTTTGTTTTATTAATCTGCAGTGGTTTATAGGAATCCAAATGCACTTATTTATTTATTAAGGTGATTATCCAATTGGTCACTGTGGTTTCTCGTTATGTTAGGCCCTGAGTCTGGAATTGGGTTTAATTAAATGATTAATTAGTTCCTCTCTTCCTGATAGAGATTTTTGCCAAGATTATAAATAATGTATAGTATTTTGAAAGACATTCTAGGAAAAAAAAATCAATTTTCAGCTAAGAAGATCCCTGAACAAAGTCAGCCAGGACCAGTTTCTATATCTCTATGCTGTTAGTAAGCTGAACAAAATGATAGATGGAATGATGATCAATAAATTCCATGGTGCAGCCATGGTGAGTGACTTCTTCAACCCCAGATAGTAAAGAAAGTCACTTCAAAGAATTATTATATCAGCGAAATAGGTTAGATACACAAGGCACAGCAGTAAATGTCTACAGTAATGTACTGTTTGATAAACCCAAAATACTCCAGCTTCTGGAATAAGAACTCACTATTTGACAAAAACTGCTGGGAAAACTAGAAAATAGTATGGCAAAAACTAGACATAGACCACCATCTCACACTCTATACCAAGATAAGGTTGAAATTGATACATGATTTAGACTTAAAAGTTGATACCAGAGGAAAGATGAGAAATGCAAGGAATCATTTACCTGTAATATCAATGGAAAAGGGAGGAATTTATGATCAAGTAAGAGATAGAGAACATTATGAATTGCAAAATGAATAATTTTGATTACATTAAACTAAAAAGGTTTTGCACAAACAAAAAAAATGCAACGAAGATTAGAAGGAAAGCAGAAAGGTGGGAAAGAATTTTTAAAGCCCGTGTTTATGATAAAGGCCTCATTTACAAAATATATAGAGAATTGAATCAAAATTATAACAATACAAGTCATTCCCCAGTTATTAAATGGTAAAAGGATATGAACAGACAGTTTTCAGATGAATAAATTAAAGCTATCTCTAGTCACATGAAAATGTTCTAAATAACTATTGATTAGAAAAATGCAAATTAAGACAACTCTGAGGTACCACGTAATACCTATCAGACTGGCTAATATGACAGAAAAGGAAAATGATAAAGGTTGGAGAAAATGTGGGGAAATTGAAATACTAACACATTGTTGGTGGAGTTGTGAACTTATCCAACCATTCTGGAGAGCAATTTGGAACTATTCCTAAAAGACAATCAAATTGTCCATAACCTTTGATTCAGCAATACTGCTACAAAGTTTGCATCCCAAAGAGATTATACAAATGGGAAAAGGACCCACATGTACAAAAATATTTATAGCAGCTCTTTTGGCAAAGAATTGGTAACTAAGGGGATCCCCATCAATTGAGGAACGGCTGAACAAATTGTGGTATATGAATGTAATTAAATACTATTTTTCTATATGAAATAATGAGCAAACAGATTTCAGAGACACCTAGACTTGCATGAGCTAATGCTGAGTGAAGTGAGCACAAACAGAAGAATGTTGTACATAGTAACAGCAAAACTGTACAGTGATCAACTTGATATACTTAGATCTTCTCAGCAATGCAATATCTAAGGTAATTCCAAAAGACATGAGGTGGAAAATTCTATTCACATCCAGAGAAAGTTCTATGGAGTCTGAATGCAGATCAAAACATAATATTTTCACTTTTTTTCCAAATTCTGTTCTTTCCCTTTTGTTTGGATTGTTCTGTCACAGTGTGACTAATGTAGAAATATGTTTAACATGAGTGTGCATGTATAACATATATCAGATTGCTTGCTGCATTGAAGAGGGGAAGGAAAGGGAGAGAGAGAGAAAAAAGTTTGGAACTCAAAGTCTTACAAAAATGAATGATGTCACTTAACCCTAATTGCCTCACAAAAAAAAAAAAATATTAAGAATTATCCTTTGGAGTCAGCTAGGTAGCATAGTGGATAGAGCACTGGGCCCTGGAGTCAGGAGGACCTGAGTTCAAATCTAGCATGAGACATTAACACTTACTAGCTGTGTGAATTTGGGCAAGTCACTTAACCCCATTGCCTAGCCAAAAAAAAAAAAATTAATGATGAAAATTATCTTTACATGTAAATGGAGAAAATACTATATGATGCAAATAAAATAATTATTGTATAGCACCCCAAAATATAGCCTAGAATGAGAAAACAATTCCCTAAGGACAGCAAGAGGACATTCTGCAAGGACTGAAAAATAACTAGAAGAAATGTTGTAAGAGTTTAAAAACGAAATCAATTCATGGAGAAAATAATTAGGAAGTTAATAAAAGTTCAGAATAAAAAGTGTTAAATGTTACTCAAGGAATGGATTCCTTGAAAATTAGAATAGATCAAAACAGGTATAGGTAACTCCATGTGAGTGTAAGAAGTTTCATAACAAAATCAAAAATGAAAACAAAGTAAAAAATGTAAGGTATTTGGTATGAGACACAATTGCATAGTAAATTTGAAGCTTCAAGTGTAATCATCTTTTTTATTGTACTATATTATAGAAATGCTTGTTTTATTTTATAAATTGAAAATAAAATAAATCAAAATTTTAAAAAGTCATGGACAAAAAAAATTCCCATATAAAACAGGTTAAGGTGAAAAAAAATTAAGAATCATTTGACTCCTTGAAAACCATAAAAAATCCCCAACAAAATTGACATCTTGATTAAAATAGAGGAAACAAGGATAATAGAATAAATCCACTTGTGACAAGAATTTCAAAGAAAAGGTCTGGAAATGTTATAGCCATAATTCTGTTCTTCTTTGTTAAAGAAAATAAAAACTGCATGCTTCCAGAAAGGAGTTCAGATATGGAGGAACTAAAGTTACAATAACAAGACCTTACAGCTTCTTCCCAAAACAAAGCAATTTCTTTCAATAAAATATCCTATAACAAAATTTTAGAATACAATATTCTGAAATGCAAAAGATAGAGCCTTTCAGTATAATATCTTACTCTGAAAAGTTAAAGACAATCCCAAATTCAATAAAATTGGACATTTAAAGGGATACAGGCCTTTTGAGTATTTCTGATGACATGACTTATACTGAGTAGAATCCTTGAAATGCAAGCACAAGACTCAAGTGAAACCTGGAAAGTAAAAGCTGTATGTTGATGTAGTACAGAGGGAGAAGAAACAAATACCCATTTAGCATTTTCAAATAGTTTGAGACAACTAAATCAGAAAATCAAATGACCTGGACACGGATTTTTTTTTTAATTTCTGCTATAAGGGTTTTAGAAGGTAAAAGAGAAGGTAGGATAAAAGAATAAACTAATGCAGAAAGGATGAACAAGAGGTTGGAACTTATTTCTTATAATTAGAATATGTGTAAAAGAGAATACCAATACAGAAGGGATGGGGGGAGAAGCTTCCTGGACAACCTCATTATTCTCAGAACTAAGCAAAGGAAGTGTACAACATACACAGACACACAGACCTACAAACACATGTGCAAATTTAGGTACAGCAAGACAGTGAACTCAACAGGGAAACAGGAAAATATGAGAGTGAGAAGAGGGAAGATAATACCAGGGAAGTAATACTTACAAGAAAAACAAACTTTCTGGTACTGACAAGGAAAGAAAAAGACAAAGGAAAAGTGAGAGGACACATGAACAAAGGAATGTGAGACAAAATGACTGACTAAACAGTTAATCACTTTCCCTCTCCCTTTGTGACCTCTTAAAAAAACCCAGAAAATAGCACCACAAAAAAATAAAAAACCTGGAATAGAGGAGACAGCAGAAAGATCAGGCAGAGCTGTCTCTCAGCCTGGGAAACTTGGAGGATTAGCAAGAAAGGTCCATTTCACTAAGGTACAAAGACAGCATATCTCAGGAGAGGAAGTGTACCAGCAAGTTGGTGGCAAGCACCACCTCAGCAAACCAGTGGTGGATTCTCAGTCCCAGAATGGTGTATCAGGCAAAAGCCAGCACTAGGACACCCCACTTGCCTTAGCATAGCCAGGGGATGACAGACTCCAGCTTGGAAAACCACCATGTGTTCTGGTGCAGCCCTGGACAGGCAGGCATCTTCCAGAAGCCAACTTACCTATGTTGTCCTGGGTGGCTAGGTATCCTGTATCAACTGGACCTCCATGCACTTCAGCACAGCCAAGAGTAGGCAGGTACCTATCAGCAGCTAAACCTCCCTGTGCTTCAGCAATGCTCCAGAGAAATGCAGAAAACTCCCACCTCACCTCAGCACATGCCAGAGCCCACCACCAGGACACCATCTCAGCACTAGGTAAGCAGCCAGATCCCTAAAGCCCCCACCTGCCAGCACCTGAGGACCCAGCACACAAAGGCAGTGACCACGACCCTTCCCCCCCACCCAGCACAAGTGCTCCAGGAAGAGAGCTGAAATATAAATGCCAAAATATAGGCAAATATCATGAGCAAGAAGCAGAAAAAAAATCATGATCATAGATTATTATGCTGACAGGCAAGATCAAAACACAAAATCAGAAGAGGACAACATTGTCAATATACCTATGTCTGACATCACAAAGGGAAATATAAATCGTTCCCAAGCCCTAAAAGCCTTCTTGGAATATCTCAAGGAGGATTTTAAAAGACTAATAAGAGAGGTAGAAAAAAATTGCGAAAAGAAATGAGAGGTTTGCAATAGCTTGGAAAAGGAAAGACAAAAATTTTCTGCAGAAAAAAAAGCCTCCTTAAAACATGCAATTGGCCAAATGGAAAAAGAGATACAAAAATCCACTGAGGAGAAATAGAATTGGCCAAATGGAAAAGGAAGTACAAGAGCTAACTGAAGAAAATAATTCATTAAAAATTAGAATTGGGCAAGTGGAAACTAATGACTCTATGAGATATCAATAATCAGCCAAACAAAATCAAAAGAATAAAAAACAAATGGAAGAAAATATAAAATACCTCATTTAAAAAAAAAAAAAAACAATTGACCTGGAAAATAGATGCGGGAGAAATAATTTAGAATTATTGGTCTACCTGAATGCTATGATCAACAAATCAGCCTGGACAACATCTTTCACAAAATTATAAAGGAAAACTGCCCTGAGGTCCCAGAACCAGAGGGTCAAAGAGTCATTGAAAGAATCCACCAATCACCTTCTGAAAGAAATCAAAAAATGAAATGCCAAGGAATATTGTAGCCAAAATCCAGAATTATCACATCAAGGAGAAAATACTGCAAGCAGCCAGAAAGAAACAATTTAAATGTCATGGAACCACAATCAGGATTATGCAGGACATTGCAGCTTCTACATTAAAATATCTGAGGACTTAGACTATGATATTCCATAAAGCATAGGAACTTGGATTACAACCAAGAATCAAATACCCAGCAAAACAGCATAATCTTTCAGGGGAGGAGATGAATATTCAATGAAATAGGGGACTTCCAAACCTTCCTGATAAAAGGACAAGATTTCAACAGAAACTTCGATTTTCAAATACAAGACTCAAGAGAGGCATAAAAAGGTAAGCAGGAATGGAAAAAAAAAAACATGATATCCAATGAGGGTAAACTGTTTACATCCCTATATGGGAAAATGATACTTTTAACTACTGAGAACTGTGTCTCTATTATAAGATTTGTAAAGGGTGTACATAGGGGCAGCTAGGTGGAGAAGAGGATAGAGCTCCAGCCTTGGAGTCAGGAGGACCTGTGTTCCAATCTGGTCTCAGACACTTGACACTTAACTAGCTGTGTGACCCTGGGCAAGTCACTTAACTCCAATTTCCTCACCAAAAAAAAAAAAGAGTATACATAGAGAGAGGGTGTGGGTATAAATAGACCTTGATGTGATGATGAAAGATTAAGAGGAGGGAAAAAAGGATTGTACCGGGAGAAGAGCAAAGGAAGAGACAGAAAAGGGTAAATTACATCACATGAAGAGATGCAAAGACATATTACAGTAGAGGGAAAGAAGGGAAGGGAGGTGAGCCTTGTTTGAACCACCTCTCAGAGAATCGGCTCAGAGTCGGAATAGCATTTAGGCAAAGAAATCAAACTTACCCTATAGAAAGCAGTAGGGGAAAGGGGGAAGAAAAGGTTGGGGTGGACAAAAGGAAGGCAGAAAGGAGGGAAGAAGTAGCAAGGAAAAGCAGAAAAAAAAAGTGAGGAGTTGCTGATAGCAGGGAAGGCAGATTGATTGAGGGAGGTGATAATGAGGAGTGAAAGGGAAAAAGAAAATTGAAAAACATAAACAGGGGGAAAATAGGATGGAGAGAAAGACACAGTTAGTAATCATAATTGTGAATGTGAGTGGGACAAATGAAACAAATAGCAGAATGGATTAAAAACTGTAATCCTAAAATATGTTGCTTAAAAGAAACACATTTGAAGCAGAGAGATACACACAAAGTAAAGGTAAAAAAACCACAGCAGAATAATTACACTTCAGCTGAAATAAAATAAAAGAAAACAAAAAACCAAAAACAAACACAAAAACATAACAAAAAAAAAACAAGGGTAGTGTTCCTGATCTGAGACAAAGCAAAAGCAAAAACAGATCTAATTAAAAAAGATAAGTAAGGAAACTACATCTTGCTAAAAGGCAATATATACAATTATGTAATATCAATACTAAACATATATGTACCAAGTGGAAAAGCATCCAAATTCTTAGGAGAAGTTAAGGGAGTTACAGAAAGAAATAGACAGCAAAACTATGCTATTGGGGGACCTCAAACTCCTCCTCTCAGAACTAGATAAATCCAACCACAAAATAAATAAGAAAGAAGTTAAGGAGGTGAATAGAATTTTAGAAAAGTTAGAAATGGTAGACCCTGGAGAAAATTGAATGGGGATAGAAAGGAATATCCTTTTTCTTGGCAGTACATGTCACTTACACAAAAACTGACCACATATTATTGCATAAAAACCTCACAATCCAATGCAGAAGGTCAGACATATTAAATGCATTGTTTTCAGATCATGATACAATAAAAATTAAATAGTTATAAAGGGTGATGGAAAGATAGAATGAAGATTAATTGGAAATTAAATAATCTAATCCTAAAGAAAAAGTGGGTCAAACAACAAATCACAGAAACAATCAATAACTTCAACTAAGGGAATGACAATAATAAGACAAGATCCAAAAACTTATGGGATGCAGTCAAAGCAGTTTTTTGGGGAAATTTTTAATCTCTAAATGCTTACATGAATGAAATGGACAAAAGGAAACCAATGAATTGGGAATGCAACTAAAAAAAATTAGAAAACAAGTACATTAAAAATCCTCAAACACCAAATTAGGAATCCTGAAACTCAAAGGAGAATTTAATAAAACTGAAATTAAGAAAACTATTGAACTAATAAATAAAACTAAGAGATGGTTTTAAGAAAAATTAATAAAATAGATAAAACTTTGATTAATTTGATTAAAAAATTAAAGAAAACCAAATCAGCAGTATCAAAAATGAAGAAGGTGTGAATTCACCACCCATGAAGAGGAAATTAAACAATAATTAGAGTTATTTTGCTTAACTATGCCAATAAACCTGACAATATAAGTGAAATGGATGAATATTTATAAGAATACAAAGTGCCCAGATTAACAGAAGGGGAAATAAAATACTTGAATAAACCCATTTCAGAAAAAGAAATTAGCAAGCTGTCAATAAACTGCTTAAGAAAAAATCTCCAGGGCAAGATAAATTCACAAATAAATTCTCCTTTTTTTCCTATCAAAGATATTTTCACATTAGTGATGTTCTAAAGGAAGAATTAGAACCAATAGGAGGAACCACAGGAAAGAGAAAACAAAGCAAAACAGAAGAAAAAAATAGCCAACATCATGCTTTAATCTGCATTCAAACTCCATAGTTCTTTCTTTGGATGTGGATAGCATTTTCCATCATGAGACCTTTGGAGATGTATTAGACCCGTCCATTGCTGAAAAGGGCTAAGTCTGTCAATGTTAATTGTCACACAATGTGGCTGTTACTGTGTACAACATTCTCATGGTGCTGCTCACTTCACTCAGCACCAGTCTATACAAGTCTTTCTAGGTTTTTCTGAAGTCTGCCTGCTCATCATTTCTTACAACATAATAGTATTCCATTACATTCATATACCACAACTTGCTCAGTCATTCCCCAATTGATCAGCATCCTCTCAATTTCCAATTAGTTGCCACACAAAAAGAACTGCTATGAATATTCTTGTGTGTGTTGGTCTTCTCCCATTTGTATGATATCTTTGAAATACAACCACAGAAGTGCTATTGCTGGGTCAAAGGGTATGCACATTTTTAAAGCCCTTTGAGCATAGTTCCAAATTGCTCTCCAACGTGGTTGGATCATTTCACAACTCCACAAACTATGGCTTAGTCTTTCAATTTTCCCACATCTTCTCCAACATTTATCATTTTCCTGTTTTGTCATGTTGGTCATTCTGATGGGTATGATGTGGGACCTTAGAATTATTTTGATTTGTATTTCTCTAATTAATAGTGACTGATAGCATTTTTTTGTATGACTATAGATGGCATTCATTTCTTCATCTGAGAACTCCTTGTTCATATCCTTTGACATTTATCAATTGGGGAATGACTTGCATTCTTATAAATTTGACTTAATTCTCGATATATTTTAGAAATGATGCCCTTATCAAAGACATTGGTTGTAGAACTTCTTTCCCAATTTTCTACTTTCCTTCTAATCTTGGTTGCATTGGCTTTGTTTGTGCAAAAACTTTTCAATTTAATGTGATCAAAATTATCCATTTTTCATTTTGTAATGTTCTCTATCTCCACAAGTGGATTCTAACAAACATTTAAAGAACAATTAATTCCAATAGGATGTAAACTGTTTGGAAAAATAAGTGAAGGAATCCTATCGAATTATTTTTATGATACAAATATGGTACTGATACCTAAACTGGGAAGAGTCAAAACAGAGAAAAAAATTACAGACCAATTTCTCTAATGAATATAGATGCAAAAAATTTTAATAAAATATTAAAAAAGAGATTATAGAAACTTATCATGGTGATGGTACACTATGAACAAATGAGATTTATACCAGGAATGCAGGGGCTAGTTCAATATTAGGAAAACTACCACTATAATTGACCATATTAATAACAAAATCAGCAACAATCATATGATTACCTCAATAGATGCAGAAAAAGCTTTTCACAAAATACAGCACCCATTCCTCTTAGAAACACTAGAGAACATAGGAATAAATGGATTTGTCCTTAAATGATACGGACAATCTGTCTAAAACCATCAATAAGCATTATATGAAATGGGGATAAGCTAGGAAGACTTCCAATAACATTGGGGGTGAAATAAGGATGTCCATTACCATCACTGTTATTCCATATTGTATTCAAAATGTTAGCTTTAGCAATAAGAGAAGAAAAAGAAATTTAAAGAATTAGAATAGACAAAAAAGAAACAAAGTTTACACTCTTTGCAGATAATATGATGGCATACTTAGAGAATGCAAAAGAATCAACTAAAAAGCTACTTGAAATAATTAACAACTTTAGCAAAGTCATAGAATATAAAATAAACCCACATGAATCATCTGCATTTCTATATATTTCTAACAAAGCTCAACAGAAAGAGACAGAAATAGAAATTCTATTTAAAGTAACTGTAGACAACATAAACCATTTGGGAGTCTACTTGCCAAGACAAACCCAGTAATTATATGAACACAATTAGAAAATACTTTTCACACAAATAAAGTCAGATGTAAATAATTGGAAAAATATAAATTACTCATGGGTAGGCCAAGTTAATATAAAAAAATGACAACTCTACCTAAACTAATTTACTTATTCAGTGCCATAACAATCAAACTACAAAAATATTTTGTAGAGCTAGAAAAGCAGTACCAAAATTCATCAGGAAGAATAAAAGGTCCAGAATATCAAGGGAAATAATGAAAAGAAATGCAAGGGAAGGTCACCCAGACATTAAATTGTACTATAAAGCAACAATCATCAAAGCTACTTGGTACTAGGTAAGAAACAGAGCAATGAATCAGTGGAATAGGTTAGGTATATAAGACACCATATTGAAAGATGATAGTAATCTACTGTATCAAACACCTCAGCTTCTGGGAAAAGAACTCACTATTTAACAGTACCTGCTGAGAAAACTGGAAACTAATATGGCAGAAACTAATAATAGACCAACATCTTACTCTGTAAGTAAGATAAAATAAAAATGAGTACATGATTTAGATATAAAGGCTGATATTATAAGCAAAGTAGGAGAACAAGGAATAGTTTACCTGACAGATTTATGGAGAATGGAAGAATTAATGACCAAACAGGAGATAGAAAACATTATATAATATACTATCATTAATTTTGATTACATTAAGTTGAAAAGTCTTTGCACAAACAAAGCCAATGCAACCAAGATTAGAAGCAAAGCAGACAGCTGGGAAACAAATTTTATGGCAAGTATCTCTGATAAAGGCCTTATTTCTCAGATACATAAGAACTGAGTCAAATTTATAAGAATACAAGTCATTCCCAAATTGATGAATGTTCAAAGAATATGAAGAGGCAGTTCACAGATGAAGTAATTAAAGCTATCTGTAGTTACATAAAAATATTCTAAATCACTATTGATTAGAGAAATGCAAATCAAAACAACTCTGAGGTACCAAATCATACCTATCAGATTGGCAAATATAAAAAAAAAACAGGAAAATAAAAATGTTGGAGATGTGCAAAAAATGGAACAGTAATGCATTGTTTATGAAGTTGTGAACTGATACAGTTACTCTGGAGAGCAATTTGAACTACACCCAAAGGGCTATTAAACTGTGCTCATCCTTTGACCCAGAAATATAATTTCTAGGTCTGTATCCCAAAGAGTTCATAAAAATGGAAAAAGGACCCACATGTACAAAGATATTTATAGCAGCTCTTTTTGTGGCAGCCAAGAATTAGAAACTGAGGGGATACCCATCAATTAAGGAATAGCTGAACAAATTGTGGTATATGAATGTAGTGGAATGCAATTGTCCCATGAGAAATGATGAGCAGGCTGATTTCAGAAAAACCTGGAAAGACTTGTATAGACTGATGCTGAGTGAAGAAAGAAGAACCAGGAGAACATTGTACAACAGTAACAGCAACATTGTTTGATGACCAACTTTGATAGACATCTCTTCTCAACAGCACAATGTTGGAAAATTCTAAATATTCATAATGGAAAATGCTATTCACATCCAGAGAAAGACCTATGGAGTCTGAATGCAGATTGAAGCATAGTATTTTCTCTTTTGTTTCACCTTCTCATGTTTTTTTCTTTCCTTCCCCTTTGGTTCTAATTCTTCTTTACAACATGACTAATGTGGAAATACATTTAATATGATGATACATGTATCGTCTATATTGCATTTCATGACATGTTGGGGAGGGGGTCAGAGAGATGGAGAGAAAATTTAGAACTCAAAGTCTTATAGAAGTGAATGTTGAAAACTAAAAACAAAGAAATAAATAACATTTAAAAAAAGAAATGAAAAAGCTACCCATCTATTAAGGAATCATACAGAAAATATGCTATATCAATGTAATGAAATTTAATGTTATCTGAAGAAAGGATGAGATTATTTTAGAGAATCTTTTAAAGCATGAATTGAAGCACAATGATTTGAACAGAAGCAGAAGTGCAATTTATACAATTAAAAAAAAACAACAATAGAATGAAAACAACTTTGAAAGGCTTAAGGACTGTGATCAAAGCAATGACTAACCACATCTTCAGGGGATCTTTGATGAAACATATTCCCTACCTCCTGATACAGAGACCATGGACATAGGAGACATTTTATGGCATTGCCACAATATGGATTTGTTTTACTAGACTTATTTCTTACAAGAATTCAGTCTTAATTGTGCAATAGGGAACGCAATGGTAATAACATCAAAAACAGATAAAAAATATATTGACAGAAAAATAGGACTATTGAAACATTTGCAATATGCCAACAAGAAAAGAAGAAAACAGAAATAAACAAGACTATTTTTGAAAGTAACATGTTGAATTAGAAATTCAACATGTTAAAATGCTATTTTTAAAGAAGAAAAAAAGCATACAAAAAGACATTCATTGTTTTGTATACAATGCTTTCTCTATATTCTATTTTTGTGAAAGAAATATTCATTTTATTGGTGTTCACTAAGTTCAAAATAAAAAAAAATAAAACAAATCAGGTGATTTCATTATATTTGAGATCAGAATCTGCTGAAAACAATGGAAATGTTCCCCTAGTCTGGGAGGAAGAGATTACCTATGACATATGATAGTTCTCTTAAAATATTTTAAGGGCAAGTGTCATTAGAAGAGGAATCAATCTTATTCTACTTAGCCCAAGAGAGCAGAAATAAGAACTATGGGTGGAAATAGCAACAAGACTGACTGACTTGAAGGAAAAACTTCCACCATATCAGAGGTATAATGGAATTGGTTGCCTGTGGAGGGAGGACTAGAAGTATCCTATTTAGAAGTCTCCAGATAAAGGCCAGAAGACCTCTCCCATTTGTCCTGATCTATATTTTGCTGCTGGACCCAGATGGTTCTGGAAGATAAAGTGAGGTAGGTGATTTTGCACACTTAAATTCCTCATTTAAATCCAATTAACCTGCATGTTATGGCATCACCTCTCTGATGTCATGACACTATTCAAGAATGAAAGACAACAGCAACAAGATTCCTTCTTAGTATGTATGTTACAGGGAAAGGTTGGAGGGGAGGGTGGAACATATTCCTGTTCAAGCATAAATTGGACTAGATGAACTCTCAGGTCCTTTCCAAGTGTGATCCGATTTTGTGATCCAATGAATATAATAATTCCATATACAGTGTCCCTTACTTGGAATAAAGAGAAAACTCCATTTAAATCCCTCCTGTGATACTTACTACCTGAGTAATTTAGGGCAAAACATTTAAACTTATAAGTCTTGAGTTTCTTTAGCCACAAAATAAATCGGTTGGGTTAGATAAACATCAAAGTCCTCTAAACCTCTTGATTCTATGAAAGCTTTGACTGTTTAATTTTTGAAAATATAGTCATATTTCCAGTCCCTTTTGGTCCAATTGAGCTCATTGAATGGGAAGAGCATAACCAAGAAAACATTGTATACAAATAGCAGCAATATTGTTTTAAGAACAAGTCTGAACAAATTAGTTATCTTGTATATTATAAATATCCAAATTAATTACAAAGGACAACAGAAGAAAGATGCTGTCTATGTATCAAGAGAAAGAACTGCTAAATAGAAGTATGTATAGAATAACTTTACATATATATATGTATATATATATGTGTGTGTGTATATATATATATATATATATATATATATATATATATATATATATATAGTGTCTAATGGTAGTTATCTCTAGGGCACAGAGGGAGGTAAAACAACAAATTTACATGATAATTTTGCTGTATATTTGAAAGGATTAACAAGTGAATTGTAGATTTGCAGTTTCATGCACAATCCTATTTTTATTGTACTATATTATGGAAATACTTGTTTTATTCCATAAATTAAAAATAAATGAGCTAATCAAATGTCAAAAAAAGAGAAAGGTGTATTAAAGAGTCTAAAGATAAAATGAAAATATATCCTGTTAACAAAAGGACTGCATACCTCTGTGGTTCCATCAAGCCCCCAAACAATAATATGTTTTATTCACCCAGTAATAATATTTTCAAAGCATGCTTACCATATATTACCTTGTTGAATCTTCACAAAAAAAGTACTGTGAGGTAGATATGGTATTCATTATCAATATAACAATATTCTACAAATGAAGAATCTAATGGAGATGTCAATTGACATGTCCAGAGTGAAGCTAAGATTAGAATCTGATTCTGTCACTTTCTAATTTGTGGTCTCAGGTAAGTCACTTAAACTCTCTGGGCCTTGGATAGCATCCACATCTATAAAATTATCAGGTGGTCTTACATTTCTAAATCTATGAACCTATGACTCTTACATATTCTACTGAAGAGCCCATTTCATTAAATATTCAGATATTTGGTTGTAATGTCAATATCTTTTAAAATATTACTATCAGGCTGATATTTTTCAATTTTTTTTGTCACTTGCCCTTACGACAAGACTATATATAGACTCAATGTTGTGGTTAGAAAGCTTTTCTGACCTTTACTACTTAATTCTTAAAGTAGATTGCAGTAAAGGAAGATGTTAATTTGACTTACTAGATAGACATCACAATGCTGGAACATCTGCTATGGAATATCCATAATAAATAATTGGTAGAATGAAGAGACTATTTCAGATACAAGTGTTGGTTTCAGTTTAATTCTATGCACACTCTGTGTAAATTACCACACTGGATAAAGGAGACACATTATGTGCTCCCAAGTAGCCTCCATTATATTTTGGGGATACACTAGGTACACAGGTAAGAACAAAATTATTTGAGGAAGGAGGGAGGATGAAACACTAAGACAGGGGAAAGTTTAACCTTTTTTGTGTGTTATGCACCCTTTTCCCAATCTGGTGAATCTCACAATCAAGATATTAAATACATAAAATAGCATATATACTTAAAAGGAAATTAATTATGTTAAAATACAGTTATATTTTTTCAAATGATGGGTTGCACGTTAAGAATCTTTGAATTAAGATCATTAGAAAACACCCCAAAAGGACTATAAAACTGTAATCCAGCAATACTACTTCTAGGGCTGTGTCCCAAAGAGACCATAAAAAAGGGAAAAGGACCCATATGTACAAAAATATTTATATCAACTCTTTTTGTGGTGGCCAAGAATTAGAAATTGAGGGGATGTCCATTAATTGGGGCATGGATGAACAAGTTGTGGTGTGTGAATGTAATGAAATACTATTGTGCTGTAAGAAATGATGAGCAAGATGCTTTCAGAAAAATCTGGAAAGACTTACATGAACTGGTTCTGAGCGAAGCAAGCAGAACCAGAACACTGTACACAGTAACAGCAACATTGTGCAATGACCAACTTTGACAAGCTTGGCTCATCTAAGCAATGCAAAGATCAGACAATTCCAAAATACTTATGATGGAAAACATTGTTCACATGCAGAAAAAGAACCATGGAATATGAATGCAGATAAAAATATATTATATTCTCTTTTTTTTTTCTTTTTTTGTGTTTTTTCCCTTTTGTTTTGATTCTTCTTTTATAACGTGACTAGTGTGGAAATATGTATAATATAATTGTATATGTATAGCTTATATCAGATTTAAGGCCATCTTGAGGAGGGGGGATGGGAGTGAGGGGTAAAATTTAGAACACAAAAACTTATAACAGTGAATGATGAAGACTAAAAATTAATTAAAAAAAAACACTTAAGTCCAGGAGCCAAGATGGCATAGTGAAAAGGTAGTCGCTCTCACTCTCCCCTATCAACCACTGAAAACCCAGAAAATATCACCCCAGAAAAAAGAAAAACCTGGAACACCTGAACTAGAAGAAAGACTGGGAGCAGCAGTGCAGCCCAACAAATGGGTCTCCCAGTGCCTCAGCAAAAATAAGGGAAGCAGAACTACAAGGGACCCCAGGCGGATAAGTACCCTGTGGCATTCATCTGAAAGGAGGTGAAGAAAATAAGCTAAAGGCTTCCTAAAGCCCGGGCCTTGCTGGTTCCAACCCAACAGCAGGTGAGCTGTGGGAGCCCTGCAGCCTCCAATTGTGAAGAAATGCTGAAGCCCAGGTGGTACAGCAGGCAAACACTAATACCTAGACCTCAGAGTGCCTCAGTGAAGGTGGGGAGAACTAGTGGAAACCAGCTCAGAAAGCCAGCAGGTGCATCATCACTCCACAGCAAAGGAATCTCCCAGTGCATTAGCAGAAATGAGGGAGACAACACTGCAGGGGGCCCCAGGCAGATAAACATCCTGCAGCAGCCATCTAAAAGGAGCTGAAGAAAGCTAAAGGAAAGGAAAAGCAGTCAACCTAGAATTGCCTGAAAGTTCCAGCCTTGCTGATTCCAGACTAACACAAGGTAAGCTGCCAGAAACCTACAGCCTCCAATTGCCAGTATAAGAGGTGCCAGCATAAAAGTCCCGAGCATGCAAAGCCAGTGACCAACACCTAGGCTCCCAACACAAGAAACTTGGGTCAGTATCCTCAGTTACCCAGCAGGAGAGCTCAATCTCTTTAAAGGCCAGGGAATAAAGAAACACCATGAGTACAAAGAGACGTACCATAGATTCATATTATGAGAAGAGTGAAGATCAAGACAGAAATTCTGAAGAGAACAAAATTGTCAACAAACGCATATCTGCAACAACAAAAGGGAATATGAACTGGTCTGAAGCCCAAAAAGCCTTCTTAGAAGAGCTCAAGAAGAATTTTAATAGTCAAATGAAAGAGGTAAAAGAGTCCTTCAAAAATACAATTGCCTAATTGGAAAAAAAATACACTGAAGAAAACAAATCCCTAAAAAACACAATTGGCCAATTGAAGGAAGGACAAAAACTAACAGAAGAGTACACAAAAAACAAGTCCCTAAAAAACACAATTGGCCAGTTGAAGAAGGAAGTACAAAAACTAACAGAAGAAAACAATCTGTTAAAAACTAGAATTGGGCAAATGGAAACTAATATCTCTATGAGAGAGCAAGAATCAGTCAAACAGAAACAAAAAAATTAAAAATAGTAAAATACCTCATCAGTAAAACAACCGATCTGGAAAATTGACTCAGGAGAGACAATTTAAAATTATTGGACTACCTGAAAATCATGATAAATAAAGAGCCTGGACAGTATCTTTCAGGAAATCATAAAGGAAAACTGCCTGGAAGTCCAAGAACCAGAAGGCAAAATAACCATAGAAAGAATCCATTGACCACTACCTGAAAAAGATCCCAAATTGACAATGCCAAGAAATATAATAGCAAAATTCCAAAATGAACAGATAAAAGAGAAGGTGCTGCAAGCAACCAGAAAAAAAGAATTTAAATATCATAGAACCACAGTCAGGATTACACAGGACCTTGAAGCTTCTACATTAAAACACCACAGGGCATGGAACATGATATTCTGTAACGCAAAGGAGCTTGGAATGCAGCCAAGTATCAATTACCCAGCAAAAATGAGCATCACTTTTCAGAGGAGAGTGGATATTCAACGAAATAGGAGACTTCCAAACTTTCCTGATAAAAAGACCAGAGCTCAACAAAAAATTTGATCTTCAAGTACAGGACTCAAGAAGGACTTAAAAAGGTAAATGGGACAGAAGGATACAATATACTGTTAATGGGGGGGGGCTGTTTAAACCCCTACAAGGGAATATGAGACTTGCAACCCTTGAGAACTGTATTGTTATTACACCTTGTTAAAGGAGCATACATAAAGAGGGTGGATATCAGTTGACTTTGATGTAATGATAAAAAAATATCTAATCAAGTGGGTTAAATGGATCCAAATAAGTGGATCAATCTGATCTTAGAAAACGTACTGAGAAAGGAGGAGATAGACAAGGGTAAATTACATTACAGGAAAAGACACAAAGTCCTATTACAGCAGAGGGAAATAAGGGAGGGGGGAACATTGTTTGAACCTTACTCTCATCAGATTTGCCTCAAGAAGGGCATAACATAATCAGTTAGAAATCTGGGAAAAGAGTATGGCAGAAACTAGGCATAGACCCAACTCTCACACCATATACTAAAATAAAGTCAAAATGGGTTCGGGACTTAGATATAAAGGCTGATACCATAAGTAAACTGGGAGAACAAGGAATAGTTTACCTATCAGATCTATGGAGAACAGAAGAATTGATGATGAAACAAGAGATAGAGAACATTATGAAAAGCAAAATGGATAATTTTGATTACATTAGATTGAAAAGTTTTTGCACAAACAAAGCCAATGCAACTAAGATGAGAAGGAAGGTAGAAAATTGGGAAAGAATTTTTACAACCAGTCTTTCTGATAAAGGCCACATTTCTAAAATATGTAGAGAATTAAGACAAATTTATAAGAACACAAGCCATTCCCCAATTGATAAATGGTCAAAGGATATGAACAGACAGTTCTCAGATGAAGAAATTAAAGCCATCTATAGTCATATGAAAAAATGCTCTAAATCGTTATTGATTAGAGAAATGCAAATCAAAACAACTCTGAGGTACCACATCACACCTATCAGATTGGCCAACATGACAAAACAGGAAAATGTTAAATGTTGGGGAAGATGTGGGAAAATTGGAACACTAATACATTGTTGGTGGAATTGTGAAATGATCCAACCATTTTGAAGAACAATTTTGAACTATGCCCAAAGGGCTACAAAACTGTGCATACCCTGTATCCAGCAATACCACTAGGGCTAAATCACAAAGAAATCAAACAAATGGGAAAAGGACCCATATGTACAAAAATATTCATAGCAGCTATTTTTGTGGTGGCAAAGAATTGGAAATTGAGGGGATGCCCATCAATTAGGGAATGGCTGAGCAAGTTGTGGTATATGAATGTAATGGAATACTATTGTGCTACAAGAAATGATGAGCAGGCTGACTTCAGAGAAACTAGGAAAGATGTATATGGTCTGTTGCTGAGTGAAGTAAGTGAAACCAAGAGGACTTTGTACACAATAACATCCACGTTGTGCAATGTCTAAGACTGTTAAACTGAACCCTTCTCAGCATTATGAGGATCTAAGACATCTCCATAGGCCTTGGGATGGAAAATGCTGTCCACATCCAAAGAAAGAACTATGGAAGTCCAATTGCTATCACTTATTTTTACCTTCTTTTGAGTTTTGTTTCACCTTTCTGATGGTTTCTCCTATTGGTTTTAATTTTTACTTACAACTTCAGTAATGTGAAAGTATGTTTAATGGGTATGTAAATGTAAAAGCTATGTCAGATTGTGTGCCATCTTGGGGAGGGTGAGGGGGGAGGAAGGGGGAGACAAATTTTCACCTGAAAAGCATATGGAAGTGATTATTGATAAATTAAAATAAATTAATTAAATTTAAAAAATAAAATAAAATTAAAAATAAAAGCCTAAAAAACCCCACTTAAATGCAACTAAGTTAATCCTTGAGGAGAGTTAGGCATTCTAAGTGACAAAGGAGATATTGAATTTCAGAAATGAGGTAGGGCAAACTCTGTGAAAGCTAGGAGAGTGGTGGGGTAGAATTTCAAATTTAGGGAACACCTCATAGTCC
This sequence comes from Phascolarctos cinereus, assembly GCF_003287225.1. Classification (NCBI taxonomy): domain Eukaryota; kingdom Metazoa; phylum Chordata; class Mammalia; order Diprotodontia; family Phascolarctidae; genus Phascolarctos; species Phascolarctos cinereus. Next base: position 237,907,829 of record NW_027556098.1, read on the forward strand.
AACATGTTTTATGAATGCTTATTGTTGAATTTGTCTACCTAGATGTTACCAACAAAGGGCACATTTTATAAAGGTGGAGTGGTTGACTTTTGCTCTTTTGTCCTTCTTACTGTCAAATCCAAGAGTTGAGGAGGAGCATCTAAATGTACTACTCTCCACCAGTGAATCCTAGGACACCATACATTTGAGTTAGCTAGTAAATCAATGTTTATTAATTGCCTATCACGTATATTCTAGGCACTTAGCTAAGGCCCAGGAATACAAAGAAAGATGAAAAACAGTTCCTGTTCCTAAAGAGTTTACAATCCAAAGATGGAGACAACTTGAAAAAAAATGTAAAAACAAGCTACCTAAGTTGGAAACAATAAAGAAAGGGCATGCATTAGAATTTACATGTTTGTATTTTCTTGAAATTATTTATCAGCTGTATAGTCACCTTTAGTGCTAATGAATTCCATATGTTTCTCATCTGTTGTACAAAGTGATACTTCTATCTATTTCATCCAAACTTCTTTTGTTTTGCTTTATGGATTTTTCCTACATTGGAAATGTCTAGCAAATTCTACATTTTTCTCATGATTATATAATTTCAATAATATTTGTCATTTCAGATTAAAAAAAAATAATCTTTGTACCAAATCTTCAAAATGGATCATCTGTTAAAACTGTTTTTCCATGTTATTGGGGGAAAAAAAGAAAACAAAAACAAGTCGCTTTTGACCATTACCTTGATCCTTTACATTACTTTTGTAGGACTGTCTCCAAGTCTGTGATAACTGCCTTAAGGTGCAATAATTAGAGCTTTACTCAGTATTTCATGTGTAAATGAAACTTGGTTTTACATAGGGGAGCGGAGGAGAGAGAAAAAAAAATACATTAACTTTTTTTTTTCTGATGAAGTCTAGTATTGTTTTCTTTACCACAGTATACTAAGCCAGTATTTTCAAAGACATTAACTGAGACTTTTGGGCTCCTTTACTCATTTGTAAATGATAGCTTAGGGCATAAGTATTTTAGATCATTTCCCCTCTCAAGTTAATTCTAAACAATCATCTCTCATCATTGAGCAACATCTCAATAATGAAATAATTTGCCCAACAACTTCAACTAAACAAAACATAGCTAAGAACATTCTATGTAACTCCCCTGCTCAAGAAATTTCATGGCTCTCTATTCCTTCTCTGATAAAATACAAATTCTATTTCTTCTCATTTAAAGCCCATTAAATTCAAGTCTCAGCTTGGTTTTCCAAGGATATTGAATATTAATTCCCTTCATGTACCGGTTGTTACAGCCATGCTGGTAAACTTGCTCTTCCATGAACTCAGTATCCCATTTATTGCCTCTGTGACTTTTGTATAAGCTATCTTCCATGCTTGGCATGTACACCATACTGACTTCTGCCTCTAAGGATTTCTTACTCTTAACATTCTTTCTTATTATTTCTAGCACCTCGCCCCAGTACCTTACAGAAAAAAAAGATGTCAAAATTTGCATTCTATGAGTCTTGCACTTTACTAAAAGGCTAACCCAAATAAGTTTTATATAGGCTTTATCCAAAGAGTCCCATACAAATCCTTTTTTGGTTTAACAGTTTAATCTGTTTGGTACAGTCAAGAATGTATGCATTGTAAAAACAGTTTTGATATGCCATATATTATTGCCCACTGAGTGACACAATCATGAGATGGATTGAAACCCATCTGTATTAAAAAGAAAACAGTCATACTACTTCAGGAACCATCAAATCAACTTAGTAACTAAGGCAAATTGGAGAAGGAAATGGCAAAGTACTCCAGTATCTTTGCCAAGAAAAACTCAAATGGAGTCACAAAGGGTCAGATACAACTGAAACAACTCATCATCATCATCATCAACAATAACAACAAAGGCAAATAAAAGCTAGCTAGTTGGCAAATCTTTCATGTTTGTTCATCTATGTGCAAGTGTGTGTCTGTAGGGTATAGTTATGAAACAGATGCATGGTTATTGTTAAAGGCCATGGGACCTAGTTAAATGAAGAATCAGAATTCCAGAGATTTGTCTAAATATGCGAGTGGCAAAAATTTAATATTGTACTCCAAGACAATACTATACATCTCATATTGGAAACATAAATAAAAGGTATTATTTTTTTAAAAATGGCAGAACTAACAATTCAAATTCTCCCAAAGCCTGCTCTTGGAAGAATAGGATACTGTAGGTACCATTAAAATCAGCTTCAAAATGTCACCTAATATGCCTTATAAAATGTTCTTGGGGCAACAAAATATATGTAAAGTATAATTTTACAAGGTATATATTGTAGCTGCATAGTATATTTCAACTACAGCTAAGCTTCCAGGAGTCTGTGCATAAAAATCGCTGCCAGCCATTCAGAAATGAGCCATCAATATGAGAAATTTCTCCTTATGTACACACAAAAGTATAAAGGCTCAGGTAGCAAATCTGGTCATCAAAATCGAGTTCCCCAAATTGGTTCACATAATTCCTTGGGAACCAGACTTTAGGTTAAGAAGCTTCTGCATCCTAAGACTTTAAATTCCATGCTTACTGTGGTGGAAATCCATTACTGTGTTTGAACTGGATAGGATTCAAATTCAAATCCTTTCCTGAAATCCAACAGAGAATGCTAATTTTTATACTGGTCCAATTGCTTCCTGTTGAGTGACTATTTTCTCTGTCTCTGTGTATGAAAGCACCTATGGCACAGGAGAAAGGTCAGCATTTCTTCTGAACTTTAAGTACTTTCTAAGAAGTTCCATTGGTCTAAAACACTTGCTGACTTGTTAATAAATCATATTAAGTATCAAGTTATATCCAAGTCTAATGACTCTTATGTATAAAACTCTTTCCCAAAGAATATGCACAACAAAGACTTTGTTAATCATGAGAACCATGATAGATATAAAGCACAGGGGCTAGGGACTGGACTTATGATCTCATTGGTATAGGAAACTCCTTCTCCTAATGAAGGTTGATACCTTCTCTGAAATATACAGCCTTAAAGAGCTGCTGAAAGCACTGAGAAGTGAAATGATTTTTCCAAGCACATCTATAACTATATGATATAAACAGGACCTGAACTCAGATTCCTTTTCTTACATCTACCTTTATATGGTGGCTCTCTGTCCATTATGTTACATTGCTTCTTGCATAGGAAAAAAAAAATAAACATACAACTTACTGTAGAGAGAGAATACTTTGCATTGAGTCAATAAGTAAGTTTATGTATAAACTTTCAATTCAATCCATTTTAACCAAAAATGTATTAGATGCCTAAAAATATGAAATGTTAGGCTTTAAGGAAATAAAAACAAACCAAAAGTAGTTACTTCTTTCAAGGAGCTTATATTCCACGGAAGGAGGATTAATCAGAATTTCAAGAAGTTCTTAAAATTAAAGGCTAGGGAGACTGGGAAATGGTCCTTGGGCTTGGTATCATCTGAACTGAATCTTGAAGGCAAATAGAGATTCTAACAGGCAAAGGGGAAGAAGAAAAGTATTCCAGTTATTTATAAGAGGCAGCCTGTACTAAGACAGGAATGTGTGTGTGTGTGTGTGTGTGTGTGTGTGTGTGTGAGTGTGTTTTTTTTCAATTGTATCTGATTCTTTGGGATCCCATTTAGGATTTTTCTTGGCAAAGATATTTCATTAATGTGCCATTCTTCTCTCTAGCTCATTTTGCAGTTGAGGAAACTGAGGCAAACAAGGGTAAGTGACTTTCTCAGGGTCACACTGCTAGTAAGTGTCTGAGGTCAGATTTGAACTCAGTTTATTGAGTCTTTTGACTCCAGTGCTAGCATTCTAACCACCATGCCATCTAGTTGCCCCAAGACAGGAATAGAAAAGATGACATGTTGAGTTTTGGCAAGAGGCACTGAGCTTGTTTGTTTGGAACATCGTATACATGAATGAAGCTATGTAATTTTCTTTAAAGTGACATTAATGTTTCACCAGTGAATTATCTGAATGAGCTTTTATAACTTCCCCTTCACTGAAAGATGGTCTGGGAATTCCACTTCCAGGAGCCAAGATGACGGAGTAAAAATGTAGGCACTCTCAGTCTCCCCTATCAACCTTTGAAAACTCAGATAATATCACCCCAGGGAAAAAAAACCCTGGAACAGTGGAACTAGAAGAAAGATGGAGAACAACAGTGTAGCAGCCCAGCAAACAGGTCTCCCAGTGCTTCAGCAAAAATAAGGGAAGCAGCACTACACAGGGCTCCAGGCAGATAAGCACCCTGCAGCATTCATCTGTAAGGAGTCATGAAGAGCCAAATAAGTGTATTAGTCTGATATTGGAAAATGTGCTGAGAAAGGAGGAGGTAGACAAGGGTAAATTACATTACGGGAAAAGACAGAGAATCCTATTACAGCAGAGGGAAAGAAAGGGAGAGTGAGCATTATTTGAACCTTACTCTCATCAGATGTGGCTAAAGAAGGGAATAACATAATCAGTTAGGTATGGAAATCTAATTTGCCCTATACGCAGTGAGAGGGAAAAGGGGAAAGAAAAGGGGGGGGTGAGAGGGAGGGAAGAAGCAGTAAGGGCAATTGGGAAGAAAAGGGAAAGGGATAATAGAAGGGAGAAGATACTGAAGGAGTTGGTGGTCACAAGCAAAACACTAGTGGGGCGGAAGGAGAAAGGAGAAAGAAAAGCATTAACGGGGGGGAAAGGATGAAGAAAAAGACACATGTAATAATCATAACTGTGAAAGTTGACTCACTATCTTTTCTTTTCTCTTTTTTTGAGTTTGGTTTCCTCTTTCTGATGGTTCCTCCTATTGTTCCTAATTTTTACTTACAACTTCACTAATGTGAAAATATTGTTAATCGTAATGTAAATGTATAACATATCAGATTGTGTGCCACCTTGAATAGGGTGGGGGGGAGGAAGGGGGGAGAAAAATTTTAAACTCAAAAGCATATAGAAGTGATTGTTGATAAATCAAAATGAATTTAAAAAAAAGAAGAAGAAGAAGAAAGATAGTCTGGTGCTCTGAAATGAGCAGTAGCCAGAGATTTGGCAGATATGGATTTGAATCCTGACTCAATTACTAGCAGAGTATCCCTAGGCAATTCTTTTAACCTCAGTTTAATCTTTTGCAAATTGAGAGTAACACTGACATTCACTGCCTCACAGTGTTACTGATGAAATTCCATATTTTGAATACTTTAAAGTGCTAAGTAAAAGGGAGTCATCTTTGATTTTGGCATAACTACTGGATTTTTCTTTGCCTCATCCTCTTTGATCTATTTTTCTAAGAGTCTCTCTTTAATTATTTTTTCTGTTTACTTCTCAATTCCTACTTCCTTGTTTCAACCCAGTACATGTCTTACTATTTATATTCATTTTCAATGGAATTTCATCAATTACCATATTTTTATGTTATTGCATGGTTTCTAAGACAACCAAGTTTACACATTAACTCAGAAACATTTCTAAGTACAGAACCAGTTGCCAAAAAATAACATAAAATAGCATTTGGAGTTATGGATGATGATTAATGACAGCTAAGTATATGAGAAAATAACTTTTCTCATCCTCTTTTATATGTTGGGTTACTCTCTTTGCTCGCTTACTACAAATACTTTTTTTCTCTACATTTCTCATTACTGTTTCTTTGTATGCCTCTAACCTTGCAAGCACTCATTGAATTGGCCCTCTGCCTCAAGTATAAAAAGCATTTCCCCTCACTATCCCCTCAAGATATCATAAAACCAGGCAGCTAGGTGGCACAGTGGATAGAACACCAGCCCCGGATTCAGGAGGGCCTGAGTTCAAATCTGGCCTTAGACACATAACACTTACCAGCTGTGCGACCCTGGGAAAGTCACATAACCCCATTTCCTAATCAAAAAAAAAGAAGATATCATAAAGCCTCAAGTCTTCCAGGGACATACATCAAATCTGGCAATCTCCTTACAGTGGGAAGCCTAAACCCCAAAACCAATAATTTGTATAAAATATATATTTTGAAAACTGTAATAATTGGTCATTTTACTTTAATTATGAATATTAACCTTCATTAGTCTTGTCTTATTTTATAATGTAAGTACCTAGAGAACAGAGATTGTCTCTTTTAGGTTAAACAGTACCTAGAATGATTTCATAGGGTTGTAAATTTAGATAAAGAAGGAATATCAGGGGTGTTCTATTTTACCTTTTTTTTAAAAGGAAAATATTCTTTGTGTGTGTGTGTGTGTTCTATTTTATTTAATTTCTTTATTATATAAATTCATTTATTTTTAGTTTTCAGCATTTACTTCCACAAGATTTTGTGTTGCAAATTTTCACCCCATCTCACCCCTCCCCCCACCACAAGATGGCATGCATTCTGAATATCCCTTCCCCTAGTATGCCCTCTCTTCTGTCTCTCCCCCTCCCTTCTCTTATCCCATTCCCCTTCTATTTTCCTGTATGGCAGGATAGACTTCTGTACCCCATTTCCTGTATTACTTATTTCTCAGTTGCATGTGAAAATATCTTTTTTAAATGTGTTTTTAAAACTTTGGGTTCCAAATTTTCTCCCTTCCTCCTTCCCCACCACCCGCATTGAAAAGGCAAGCACCTCAATATAGGTTGTATGTGTGCAGTTATGCAAAACACTTCCATAGTAGACAAGTTGTGAAAAACTAACCCTATTTCCCTTAATCCTAGCCTGTCCCCCCATTTATTCTGCTCTTTCTTTTGAGCCTGTCCCTCCTCAGAAGTACTTGCTTCTGATTACCCCCTTTCCCAATCTGCCCTCCTCTCTATCATACCCTTGCACTCTTGTCCCCCCCCCATTTTCCTGTAGGTAAGACAGATTTCTATGCCCAACTGAATGTATATGTTATTCCCTCCTTAAGCCAAATCCTATGAGAATAAGATTCACTCATTCCCTCTCACCTTCCTCCATTTCCCTTCCACTGTAAGGGTCTTTTCTTTTTGTTGAGGTAATTTACCCCCTCTCTTTCCCATTCTTCTTCTAGTATAATCCTCTGATCCCTTAATTTTATTCTCCAGATATGATCCCTTAATCTTCAACTCATCCTGTGCTCTATATCTATCTATCTATCTATCTATCTATCTATCTATCTATCTATCTATCTATCTACCTATCTATCTATCTACCTGCCTATCTATCTCTCTACATACACATTATTTTTCCCCCTCTAATTATCCTAATACTGCAAAGGTCTCATGAGTTCTAAATATCATCCTTCCTTGCAACAATGTAAACAGTTCAATCTTAATATGTCTCTTATGATTTCTCTTTCCTTTTTACCTCTTCACGTTCCACTTGAGTCTTCTATTTGAAAGTAAAATTTTCTGTTCACCTCTGGTCTTTCATCAAGAATGCTTGAAAGTCCTCTGTTTCACTGAATGAACATTTTTTTTCCCTGAAGGATTATACTCAGTTTTGCTTGGGTAGGTGATTCTTGGTTATAATCCTGTCTCCTTTGCCCTCTAGAATATAATATTCCATGCCCCGTGGTCTTTTAAGGTAGAAGCTGCTAAATCTTGCATTATCCTGATTGTGTTTCTACAATACTTGAATTGTTTCTTTCTGGCAGCTTTTAATATTTTCTTCTTGACCTGGAAACTCTGGAATTTGGCGAAAATATTCATAGGTATTTTCATTTAGGGATCTCTTTCAGGAGGAGATCAGTAGATTCTTTCAATTTCTATTTTTGCCCTCTGGTTCCAAAATATCAGAACAGTTTTACTTGAAAATTTCTTGAAAGATGATGTCTAGGCTCTCTTTTTGATCATGGCTTTCAGATAGTCCAATAATTTTTAAATTCTCTCTCCTGGATTTGTTTTCCAGGTCTATTGTTTTTTCAAATGAGAAATTTCACATTTTCTTCTATTTTTCATTCTTTCATATTTGTTTTACAGTGTCTTGAATTCTCATGAAGTCACTAGCTTCCAATTGCTCTATTCTAATTTTTAAGGAAGTATTTTCTTCAGTAATCTTTTGGACTTCCTTTTCCATTTGGCCAATTTTTCTTTTTATGGCATTCTTCTCCTCATTGGCTTTTTGGACCTCTTTTTCTGTTTGGGTTAGACTATTTTTTAAGGTGTTATTTTCTTCAGTATTTTTTGGATCTCCTCTAGCAAGCTGTTGACTTGTTTTTCATGATTTTCTTGCATCACTCTCATTTCTCTTCCTAGTTTTTCCTCTACTTCTCTTACTTGCTTCTCAAAATCCCTTTTGAGCTCTTCCAAGGCCTGGGACTGGTTCATATTTTTCTTGGAGGCTTTGGATGTAGACACTTTGACTTTGTTGTCTTCTGGTTGTATGTTTGGATATTCTTTTTCACCAGAGTAAGATAATATAGTCTGACTCTTTTTGTGCTGCATGCTCATGATCCTGGCCAATTAGTTGAGTTTTAAACTCTTTGTTAAGGTAAGAGTCTGCTTCCAATGTTGAGAATGTAATGTCCCAAGCTTTGGGGCTTTATATAGCTGTTTTCAGAGATACTTGCAGGGACCCATAAATTTTCAGTTCTTTCATGGTGGTATGATAAGGGTTGAGGTCTTTACTCCTTTCCTGGCCTGTGCTGTGGTCTATTAGTGACCACAAGAACTCATTTCTTTCCTGAAACTGTAAGGAGTGTTTTCTCTTCATAGCCACTACAAGCTCCACCATGCCAGTACTCCTCCTCACCCCAGTAGTGCTGCCCAGAACTGTGACCCAGATCGAACAAGAGTTTTCTGCCTCAGCACTGGCAAAGAGATCCCTGCAGTCCCCCTCTGATCAGCCATTCAATTTCCCCTCAGTCTGTGGGCGGGAACCTCAGGACACAGCCACAGTCCTGGCACCCGTGTTCTGAGCTCTGTAAATGGCTTTGAAATCTATCTCTTCTCTCAGCCCTGCAGAAACAGACTTTTCCCACTGATCTTCTAAGTTGTCTTTGGCGTGCATGGTTGGGAAGTCTGGAATCCGCCACAGTTCACCAAGGCAATTCACTCCTCCGAGGCCTGCTCCAGGTTCGCTGTGGCCTGTGAGCTCCTCTACCTGCTTGGTGTGATATGCATTTCTGATCAATCATCCAGGTTGTCTTGGGCTGGAAATTTGCTTCACTCTGTCTTTTTGTGGGTTTTGCTGCTTTAGAATTTGTTTAGAGCCATTTTTATAGGTGTTTGGAGGGGTTTGGAGGAGAGCTTAAGCAAGTCACTGTTTTCACTCTGCCATCATGGCTCAGCCCTATTTCACCTTTTCATATAAATGAAAGAAATGAGACCTTGGGAGTTGAAATGACATGCTCAAGCTCACATGAGTAATAAATATCAGAAGTGGAATTTGAAACAGGTTGTTGGACTCCAGGGCTAGGGTTTTCTGCAGTGAGCAATGTTAATGGATCAAGAAGAGGTTCTTTGAAGCTAGAATATAACTGTTGGATATAATTTCTGAGATAATCTAAATCAAACCTATGATTTAACAGCTTAAACAACTAATTAATAGACATAAAATGGTAGAATCATACTTTTATAGTGTGAATGGATCTCAGAAGTCGTCTAGGAATATTGTAGACAAAGAAACTAAGGCCTAAAGAGATTAAATATTAGCCCAATATCATCCAGGATTCTGTGGCAGAAGCAGAATTTGAATGGAGGTCCTGTGATTCACAATCTCACTTCCCTTCTATAGAAGTATGTGAAATGACTTGTCAAGCATCACAAACGTGAAAGCAGTATATAAAATTGTACCTATATTTTTATTTCATTTTTTATTTTATTTTTCCCCAATTACATAACAAGAACATTTTTAGCATTCATTTTAACAAGATTTTGAATTCCAAATTTTTCTACCTCCCTCCTTTCCTCTCTTCTGAAAATGGCAGGCAGTTTGGTATAATTTGTACATGTACTATCATATAAAACATATTTCCATGTTCTTCTAATATTTGAAAAAAAGAGATCAAAAGGAAATGAAATGATGAGAAAGAATAAAGTCAGTTAAAAAATATGTTTCAATCTGCATTCTGAGTCCATCAATTTTTTATCTGGATATGGATAGCATTTTCCTTCATGGGTCCTTTGTACTTATGTCTTGCATCTTTGTGTTGCTGAGAAGAGCTGAGTCATTCATAGCTGATTATCACAGGATATTGCTGATACTATGCACAATGTTTTCCTGGTTCTGCTCATTTCAATTTGCATCAGTTTGTACAAGTCTTTTCAGGTTATTTTGAAATCTGCCTGTTCATATCTTATTGCACAATAGCATTCCATTGCATTCATATATTACAGCTTGTGCAGTCAGTCCCCAATTGATGGGCATCCCATCAATTTCCAATATTATTCTACCATGAAAAGGGCTGCTATAAATATTTTCATACATATAGGTCCTTTTCCATTTTTTATGATCTCTTTGGGATACAGACCAAATAGTGATATTGTTGGATTAGAGTGTGCACATATTGTTTGCTCCTTGGACATAGTTCCAAATTGTGCTCCAGAATGCTTCTCCAGTTCACGACTCCACCAAAAATATATTAGTGTTCTGATTTTCCCAAATGTTCTCCAACATTTATTTCCTGTTTTGCCATGTTAGCCAGTCTGGTAGGTGTGGTACCACAGAGTCATTTGGATTTCATTTCTTAATCAATGGTGATTTAGAACATTTTTTCATGTGAATATAGATAGCTTTATTTTCTTCCTCTTAAAACTGCCTCTTCATATCCTTTTACCAATTATCATTCGGTGAATGGCTTGTATTCTCATAAATTTGACTATTTGTATATTTGAGAAATGAGGTCTTTATCAGAGACACTTGCCATAAAGATTGTTTCCCAGCTTTCTGCTTTCCTTCTAATCTTCATTGCATTTGGTTGTGTTTGTACAAAAGTTTTTCAACTTAATATGACCAAAATTATTTATTCTACACTTTTAATGGTCACTAGCTCTTACTTGTTCATGAATTTTCCTCCTCCTAATAGATCTGACAGGTGGGCTATTTCCTTGCTCTTCTAATTTGATTGCCTCATTGTCTATGGTACATTTCAGCAAGATGTAATTTCTTTCCCTGTTTCTTTTAATTAGTTCCATTTCCGCTTTTATTTTGTCTAAGATCAGGATTGCTACCCCTGCTTTTTTTTCACTTCAACTGAAGTATAATAGATTCTGCCCCAGTCCCTTACCTTTACTCAATGTGTATTTCTCTGCTTCAAGTATGTTTCTTGTAAACAACATATTGTGGGATTCTGTTTTTTTATGTACTCTGGTATCCACATCTTTGTTATGAGAGAGTTCATCCCATTCACATTCATAGTTATGATTACTAACTGTGTATTTCCCTCCATCAAATTTGTCCTTTGTTGTTCTCTCCTTCCTCTCACCTTTTCCCACCTACCAGTGTTTTGCTTCTGTCTACCACTTCCCCTGATCTGCCCTCCCTTACCTTAGTTCACTCCCCCATTTATTTAATCTCCTCTCCTCCTACTTTCCTGTCAGGTAAAATATAGTTCTATATTCAACTGATTGTGTATATTATTCCCCCTAGTACGTATGCCTTTAATTCCCAGTCTAGGGCTCATTTCAGGATAGTACACTACCTTTTTTATGACAACATTTGATGAAAGTTAAGACTATTTTACAGAAAAAAAAATATTTTAAATAGTCAAAATCATATTTTATTAAACATAATGTGGCTTTATACTCACAATTCATTTTAACCAACTTTTTAACATCTTTCTCTCATAAAATGGCAAATGCTGCCAGATTTTTAAAAAATGATGATTTGTGGAAGAATAAAGGGAGACATTTATAAATGGTTTTAAAGATACCTCTAGTATAGCATATGCCTATTATGTAACAGTTATTTTTCCAGTATAGAATACTAATTTCTTAAGCATTTCTTAAATGATTATCCTGAAACCAGAGAGGAATGTGAAATATGGTGGATGTATTTTAGACATCATCTAAATGATTTACTTAACTTAAAGAATCTAAATGACTCCTAAGCCTCCAAGAACCTCCACTTAAGGAATGAATCCAAGCCAGCCATCTCTTCATTTCCTATCCAACTGCATTCCTCTGGACCTTGCAGTCATGCCACTAGAATCTCATACTCTGACAAGATCACTTCATCCCAGAAAATCATGCCTCATCAATATCCCCTTCCTTTGTGGTTCCTCCTCTAGGGCCTCCAGTCTTCCCTAATTGGAGATGGTAGCGATGAAGAGGTCCTGCCAGAACCTCACTTTATGAGATCTCTAGGTGAGCTATTTCTTCATTTCTCACTGCATACTTTGGACTTCACCCATATGCCCCTGTGCTGGGTACAGTGTCTGGTACATAGCCATAGTAGGGGGTTAATAAATGCTTTTTGACTGACCTAAACGCATTTCTTAAATAAAATGGCTTTAGCTACTTGTGTTCCTCAAATACAGAGAGTGGAATTTCAATAAATGTTCCATTTCTACCAGGATTTCACAGTGATCAGATACCCTCTGAAACATTGTATAATGCTCTCTCCCCAAATAATGTTGTATTGAAACAATTTTATTTGGAAAGACTAAGAAAACCATCCATAAAGAGTTTCATTATAGCTTTCTATCAAAAATAGCTTTCGGAATTAGACTTCCCAACAATCAAACAGCAAATAAAGATGCCCATCAAGCATTCTTACTTGGAAAATGAATGAGACCATTCTGAACATAATTTTGTAATTACACTAAAACAAGCAAAGCTGTAAATAATTTTCTTTTTGTGAAATTCCATTTACCTAGGCAAAAGGAAATGCTTGTGATCCCAGTGTCCTAAAATTAATTCTAAAAGCACTCTTTAGATTTACAATAACATTTAGAATAAAATTTTCTACACGCAGTAACTTTCAATTCATTTTGTACCTAATAGGAAAGGCTCTACAAGAAATGTAAATCCAATTGATTACTTGGAATATAAAGTGGCTGCTGAGGTCTAACAAATGAGCAGGAAGTCAAGAGTGCATTTGATATTACTATAGTGGTTATCAAAGTGAGCTTAGGTTTCCCTCAGCAGGACTGCCAAAATTGTAAAGAATAGCATCCCTTCATTTATTCACACCTTATTAATTTGGGGCTACTTTTAAGGGAAAGCAGAAATTTTCATAATCAGAGATTTTATGATGATAGACTAGATTCTTTATTTACTATATTTTTGTATATATGAAGGAGATAGGCAGGGATTGTTTGAATTACATTTCCCTCAATTTTCTATATATTTTTTGTCTCCCTACATCAAAAAAGCATCAACATGAATAACTGATTTTTTCACTTTTTATCCAGATGAAAATATTTAGCAATTATATAGACATATGAACAATCATGTTTGATGGTATCTACAAAAGGCTTACCGTAGAGTTAAAACAATTCAGTGAATAAAAATGAGCAAACTTTCTCAGAGGTAAGGACGTCAGCCCAGGGAGTATACTCCTAATTTACTTTTCTCTTAGAAACATACTCCAGGAGCCTTTGTAACTTTGGCTTTTAGCCTGACTACTTTAAAATGAAGGTGATAATCTCACTTGGGGTAAGTGAGAGACAGAGGATAACAACTTTCTATTGATAGAATTTTTTTTACTCTTCATTTTGTTGTATTAAATGTATACAACAACAAAATAGGTTTATCAGAAGAGGTATTTTAAGTAAAACAAAATAATGTAATATTATTTGTTAAATATAAATAGATTGAATATATAATTATTTCATGAATAAGTTCATTAGAGGTGTCAAAGTAAAATTTTTCCTGTGTAAATTATGAAAAGCACCATAATTCAGTAAAAAGAGGGCTATATTTGAAGCCAGAGGAAAGGAATTGTGTTCAGATCATGACTCTACAACTTCTTATCTGTCTGACCAGAGACATGTCATTTGACCTTGCTGTACCTCAGTATCTCCAATCATAAAAAGGAAGCAGACCTTAAAGGTGTTTTCTGTCTCTATGATTTTATGCCTATTCCTATAACATTTCCCTCCCCTCTTTATTACTATTACTATTACTATTATTATTTCTCATTGGGCCTGGGATTTCACTAATGAAGGTAGTTCCCAGGGTGGAACTTCTCCTTCTATGCAAATGGGCATCTTCTCTATGACTTATTCTAGAAATTTGCTTAAGACATTGATATACTTAAATGACTACCCAAGGCTTAGAATGCCAATATGTCTCAGAAGTGGGATTGGAACCCAGTTTTTTCCTGGCTCTAAGGATAAATCTTTACTATATCCCACCACAGACCTCTGTATTCTTTCATTTGCATTAATATTATCATTATTAATTTTATTGTCCCCTAGGTGTTATATTTTTGAGTGGAATTAAAATAGAAATGATTCTGGGACAAAGGCTATCTAGTTGTTATTGCCTAATGCCTATGGATATTTGTACAGGTGAATGAAGTAACTGCCTTTTGTAGTTGAATGAAAATATCAGAATGGGGGCAGCTAAGTGGTGCAGTGGATAGAGGACCAGCCCTGGAGTCAGGAGGACCTGAGTTAAAATCCAGCATCAGACACATAATAAATACTTCCTGCTGTGTGACTCTGGGCAAGTTACTTAACCCTAATTGCCTCACAAAAAAAATCACAGTGTAAATACATCTTCTGATTATTAATGTTTTTGTTTCAAATTGCTTTGCATTTATCATTTACTACATGCTTTCCACCAACAATCCTATAAAGTGGTTATATTCATGTTATAGATGAAGAAACTGAAACTCAGAGAGGCTGAGTAACTTGCTAATATGCACTGGACTTGGAATTAGAATTCAGTTCTTCTCACACTATGTATTCTTTCTACTGTAGTATTCCTTATAAAAAGCAAAGGACTTTATAGTATCTGTATATAACTACAAAAGAACTAAGGCATTAGGAGAAAAAAAAACTTTGAAGTATCAGTGGTTAAGTAATGACTAATAATAATTATGAATGAAGAGCTACCTCTATTATAAAGGCAATTAGCAGCTTATTTCCCTTGGTGAAAAAATTTAAATGATGAATATTCCTTCTTGTTAAAGGAGGAGTGATAGTTAATCTTTTACTATATTTGCAAGGAGCATCTTCTGCCATGCTTAATACTAGACTTTTGTTCTAGGAAATGAAAGAATATATGTCTTTGCTTGGATGCTAAGCAGAGATGACAATATCAGGGAAGGCTTTATTTGCCTTTAGTGGCAACTTTCAATGCTTCACAGGCAGCTAAGTTCATTATGTTGGTGCTGTCAATCACATCACTACCAATTCACGGTATTCTTGAACTCTTTGTTATGCTTCCTCACGGACAATTCTTTCCTTCTTTTTTCAAGGGATGTTTAAATGTCCCATTCTATCTCCTCAAAATGACTTTCTGGATGAGTCCCATAAGATTTTTCTGGGCATAAAGTAGAAATAAGGTTTTTCTCCCTTTTAGTATGAGCAGTATAAGGAGAAAGAAGCCCAGCAGGGCATGCAGGCTAAGAGAGAACAGGTGGGACAGGCTGCTGTGGCCTGAAGATACCCCAAGAGACCTCCACTATGCAGCTCCTCAGAGCATCTGGGACAAGGCTAGCTGATTGTATCAGTACTCCACCTCTCCCCTACCAAGTGAAGAATAAATAGCTAGTTCATGGGATCATAGGAATTAGAACTCGAATGTACTTTAGTCTGTTTCATTGTTCACTTTATTGATAATGAAACTGAGGCCTGGGGGGGGGGTGGAATTAACTACATAAGTAATAAAACATGGCCTTGCACCAGGTCCTCAGGCTTGAGAGACAATGCTATTTCCATGCTTGGGACAGAATGAACAGAACTGGCATAGGCTTGAAAAATGGTGGCCTTGACAATGCTTCAGTTTGCAGATGTGATAATAACTTACATCAGTGCTTTTTAGAGTTTTTGTTTTACTCACAGCAAACTTGTGAGGTAGATTGCCATTTATTCATTTTCCAGTCATATCTGACTCTTTGTGATATCTTTTGGGCTTTTCTTGGCAAACATACTGGAGTTGTTTGCCATTTCCTTCTCCAGGTCAATTTACTGAGGACTGAGGCAAACTAGGTTAAGTGACTTGCTCAAGGTCACATAGCTAATTAATTTCTGAGACTGGATTTGAACTCAGGATGAAGACTCTTCCGGACTTCAGGCCCAGCACTCTATCCACTGTGCCCATTCATTATTTGGTTGATGATCTCACTGACTTGAGTTCTTCTTACACTGAGGTTAACTGCAATTTATCCAAGTCTTTCAGTCTATGTCCTTTCGTAAGTCCCAATTCCAGAGTACCCCTGTTAAGCCACTGGGCAAGGATTCTATTGAATGAAGCCTATTGACCTCTTCTCAGAATAAAATTTTTAAATGCACAAAATAAAATTCATTGTATTAAAATGGAAACCAACCATACTGAAACACGGCAATCAAAATTCAAAACAATATACAAACCAAAGCAAGTTCATGGACCTCAGGTTTAGAATCTCTACACTGGAGGATTTCCTCTCATGTTTAAATTACTCACTGATTATCACTGTCACACTTGGGCTCTCCATCTATCATTCCTCACTCTTATCATATGCCAAGTCATTTTATCAAATATGCCCTAGATGCATTGTTATACATATTTTACAAATAAAAAACTGAAGAAAAAATGTTAAATGATTTGCCAAAGTCACACAAGTAGGTGAGTCAGAATTAAGAATGAGATCTTCCGAGTCAAAGTCCAGGCAAGCCAACTGAGGTTTGTGGTCAAGTGTGGTAGTTGGGTCTGAAGTGGTCAGCATCATGGTCTCCTTCCATTCCTGTGAGTTATTGGTGTTTCTATTCATGATTCCCTTGCAGAAATTGCTTTCTTTCATGCAAATGCTTTGCCTGAGCTCACTACTAACCGGGTGCTGGCACATCTCCCCCTGGAAAAGGAGCAATTATTAAAAGCACATACTCAGAGAGAGGATACTGTCTTGGTGATGAAATTGCCTTTGAGGCACTCCCTACCTTAAGGACATGACTGTACCAATAGTAGAGGAACACTGACAGACAAGAGGAAATGTTAGATATGTTGCTTTTAAAACCAAGGACAGGGGCTCACATTTTGTAGGTCTTTACAATGCCAAGAGTGGTGGGGTGGATTTGGGGCATCCAGAGCCAGTTTCTTGCTAGTAGTTGTGTCACCTTGGAACCAACAAAAATTAAAGGGAACAACAACAACAGCAAAAACAAAGAAAGCTGCAGAGAAGTGGTGTCACCTAGCTGAACCTTGAGATAAGGAGTCAAAGAAGAGCAAATTTGGATCTGATACTAAGCAATAAGCAGAAGCTGTTCTTTGAATACCAATGACGAGAATCCTGAAAAGCAATAATCACTCCACCTTAGAATTTATGATAAGGGAGAAAGCTACAAATAGTCTTGTCTGCATCCTAGCCTCTGGAACTATAGAATTCAAATAATGAAGAGAAAGAACAGGTATGATAACATGAATTAAAATAATCTCATAAGGAAAGTCAGATGGGAGAGAGAGACAGAGAGAGAGAGAGAGAGAGAGAGAGAGAGAGAGAGAGAGAGAGAGAGACAGAGAGACAGAGAGAGACACAGAGAGACACAGAGAGACAGGGAACAGAAGACAAGTCAGAAATAGACCCACTGTCTAAATAGACTGGTGCAGATCTATAAAGAACTTAATCAATGAAGTTCATTTTTTTAAAATACGTATTCAAAAGATAGAAACAAAGACAGATAACAAAATATCAAAGCAAAAGTTTGTCGTGGTCCATTAAAAATAGCTGAGAGTGTAAAAGAAACTTCAAAAAGAACAAAAATGAATTTTAAAGCCATCTTCATGAACAAGGAGGAGGATTCAAAAGGAATAAAACTGCTGTTGAAAGGATGATTTCAAATAGAGAGAAATCTTGTTTCTTTATTTCTCTCATATGAAGAATAATCTAAGGAAAGAACAGAACAAATAGGAGGTTGATATACAAAACAAATAAGTGCATAGTAAGAGAGTTCCTAACTCACCTTGACAAATATAAATCACTCTACCCAAATGAACTATATTCTAGGCTGCTGAAAGAACTGGGAGAACTGATTGCTGAGCTATTTATTGTCAGAACTCTTTTAAAATTCAATGAAATTGAAGAGATTCTGCAAGAGTTGAGAATAGCAAATTTCTAATTTTTCAAGAAGGGAAGATAATAAAGCTTATATTCTCCATTAAGTTTGACTTCAATTTCTGGCAAAATTCTGTACTGTATTATGGAATGGATACAGGGCTCAACAAAGAGCCAATGGAGGAAGCTAAAAAAGTATTAATGACCATGCTTTGGGTCAGGCCATTTAACTAGGTCTGAATCAACCTAACTCCAGCCCACATCTCTTTATCTTGTCTATTATAACAGTATAATGTACTTTGAAAAGTACTTGGCTAAAATCTAGGTAAAGTATATGAAGAACATTCTCTTATTCCACAGTCTAATACAGGATCTAATTTAAAGGGAAAATTAGATTAACCTGGAATAACCTGTTTTCTTTCTTTCTTTTTTTTTTTTTGAAGTCACATGGAAGCTTGTGATCATCTCTTTCTTTTAAGATATTTTCTAACCTTCTTTTTCATAATATGTGCTTGAAATATGAAAGGAATTGAAGTTAATCTCATTGGCTTACAGTTTAGTAAATATTTTCTTTTCTTTTGTAAACATGAGGATGAACTGACTATCTTCAAGTAGTGTGGCATCTTTTAAAAAAATATTAAAAGAAAGCTTCACTCTCTCTTTACTATTAAGGCCTCACAAGAGGAAAATGTTCCTACTGAAATTAGAGAAAACAATATTGTTCTTCATCATAGATATGCTGTCATTTGGTCATAATTATAACATGCACACAGAATACTCTATTGATTGTGTTTGATTTAAATAGTCAACTTGTTTTTTTTCTAACTTCATACAAATAGGGAACTTAAAAATGTAAAAATTGTGCATATTGTTGGACAAGTAAACACAGTGACTATGCCATTTTTCAGGAAAGAGACACAGGAGGGCTTCTAGCAGCTCTCTCACTAGCAGATTTGTTTTTGATCTGGTCAGACAAGAAGACAGAAATGGAGATGTAATGAGGGGTTAAAAAAAGCTTACTTTATTCTAGTCTAGTGTTCTCAAAGGGAGTTTGCTGATAATGGGAGCACCAACTCCTACAGCATTCCCTAACAATCCTTCTCACAGGGGCCAGCATGAAGGGGGGTCAACTCTCCCTCTTCTGGATGGGGTCAGTCAAGACAAGCACAACTTATCCTTTTATCCTTAAGCCTCTATGGGGGCCATTTCAGGCAAACACACAGATTCTCCCTCCCAAGCCTTGATGGGGGCCAATCAAGGCACAGCATACACATTCAACCCTATGGGGGTCCCCAATAACTGATCAGTGCCCACTTGCTTTGTAGGGCAACAGATAAAGAAGGCACATTGCCAGCAATAGCCTCACAATTTTATATCATATCATCCCTATATCTACTGTTCAAGAGTGGTAGAAACTGTTTTGAACCATGATCATGAGAACTCATATTTAACATCTGGGAAGGAGAGATTGTTATGGCTATGGATCCTGGGAAGAAAACTCTAAGAAAGAATAACAAAAAATCCACTTTACATACACTGAAATTCACCTTACTTACACACACACACACACACACACACACACACACACACACACACGTTCATAATCATGCACGTATAAGTTCTATATCACAGTCAAGTATAATTTGAACATCACAAATTTTGGCTATGAAGTTGCTCCAAGGGATTCACAAAGCTACCTTCTTAGCACTGACAGAGTATAAATTCTAGGTGTTTCAGCTTTCTATAACAAGTTTGAATTATGAAAAAAATACTGCATGTCACTGAATGAAAATGGTTTTTTTGAAAATATTTTTGTTTCCAATTTTTTTTTTAAATCATAGCAAGAGAGCAATTAACAATGCTTATTTACAATGTGAATTGTATGTAGAAGTGCGAAAAGACATTACTATGAATAGAAATTTCTTTTTGAGTACTAAAATTTTGTGGAATATGTATCTGTGAGTGTGTGTGTGTGTGTGTGTGTGTGAGAGAGAGAGAGAGAGAGAGAGAGAGAGAGAGAGAGGCAGACAGACAGAGACAGAGACAGAAAGAGAAAGAGAGGGAGACAGACATACAGAGATAGACAGAGACAAAAATATGAATTTTTAGTAAGAAATACATATATCATCCAACATGTTCAGCATTTATTTTAACTGCCTACCATATACAAACAAAAATAGCAATTGGTTTTGGTTATTAAGAGAGGAAAATGTCCGTAGAGTAATGGGGGTAGAAACTTGATTGTATAACATTGAAGAAAGGCTGAGTAATGAGGATGTGGGGTTATTAGATACATATTCCTTATTCAAAATGTTAAGGAATGAGAGCAAGAAGATAAAATATATGCTGAATGGAATAGAAGATCCAAGGAGTCTTTCTTTTTATGATTCAGAAAGTTTGAGCCTGCTTTTAAACTATGGGGACTTAGGAAATTGGGAAAGTTTCACTGATGAAAGAGAGATTGAAGATGTTAAAACAGAAGGAATGATTACTATATCAAGGCCCTTGAGGAAGCAGAAGAGAATGGGTGTTAGAGGGATTAATTTGTGTGAGGAGTTAATGACATCTCTTTCTGTAAGTAAAGTGAAGATAGTATATGATGATACTGAGAGTTTGAATAAGTAAATGTGTAAAGTTGAAAATTTCAAGGGAGATGGCTTGAGTCTTTTCAGTGAAGTAGTAGAGTAGATCAGTTGCTGCTACTAGTGGTAGTTTAAGGCAAGGGGAAAGGAAAGCATTTATATAGCACCTATTATATGCCAGTAACTATGCTAACTGCTTTTTTAAAAATAGTATCTCGTTTGACCTCATTCAAGCAAGATAATAGAATAGGTGAGGGACAGTAACCTTGGGAATAACATAGGAAATCCATAAGGGGAAGAATAGGATTGTTGAGCAGAAATCAATACACGAGTGAAGATGGATTCCTTTATTTTTTATTGGAAGAAACAAACTTGATTTAAGAGATGTTCAGTAACTTGGAAAATGAGCAGAAAAAATAATGACAGGATTTGTCTAAGAATGAGGATTATCACTCCTAGGAAAAAAATGAGAGGGTAGAGGATAAAGGGATTCTAGGGTAGTAGCTAATGAAAATCAGAGTCATAACCTATTAGGTCAAGGCTAAGTATGAAGACACATGAACTTAGTTATGGGCTAAGAGTATCAGGATGGTTCAAGACACTACAGGTTAAATAAAAGTAGAGAATAAGTTTAGTTTGAGTAAGAGATTAGAAAAATGGAATAAGGATAGAAGGTTGTGCCTATGATGGTATATAACTAAAGGAGATGGAGAAAGAGTTGAGTGGAGTTGAGGATGCTGAAGATTTTTGTGGTTATGTTTTTATCGGTATTATCAACTTGAATCTTGAAATTCCAAAGATTATGGCAAGAGATGGAGTAAAGAAGAAAACTACTATGTAGTTCTAAAATCTTGGAAGAAACTGGTGAAATGACTGAGACATTGATAGGAAAATGGAATCTATTGCTTTTGAAAGAGTACTGGTCTAAAAGTAACAGTGGAATAAAGGGAATATGCCCCATGCTTTATTCAGGGAATTATTTTGTTTAGGAAATTAATAGGGCACTAAAAATGCGATTAATAATACATACCAGGGAGAGGGGCAGAGCCAAGATGGCAGAGAGAAACCAAGAAGTTGCCTGAGCTCTCCTTAGTTTTCCTCAGAACCAACATTAAATCAAGCATCTGAAAGAATTCTAGAGTGACAGAATCCACAAAAAGATGGAATGAAATAATTTTCCAGCCCAATATATCTTGGAAGGACTTCAGGAAAGGTCTGTCTCACTTGGGTAAAAGGGGAGAACAACCAGCAAAAGTGTTGTCCAAGCAAGTCAGTAGGAGGCTCTTAGGCACAGCACAGAACAACCAAGGCCCCATTGTCTGAATTCAGCAGGTCACTGGCATAGCAGGCCAGCTCTGAGGCCTCCAACTCTAGCATAGTAGGCCTCTAGTCCCAGTGCAGCAGGGAAATTGCCAGCCCTGGAACACAGGGCACAACAGGCATAAATAGGGTGGGACACCCTAACACAGTGGGCAAGCTACCAGCCCCCAAGGCCCAATGTAGGAAGTCAGTGACCAGACCTAACCCTAAGTGAAAGAAGTATGAGACAGTGGCCCCCTGTGTCACAGGAACAGAACTCAACTTAAAAAAAAATATGAGCAAAAACAACAACAAAAAAGCAACCCTGACCATAAAAAGCTGCTATAACAACAGGGAAGATGAAAACACAAACTAAGAAGAGGACAACAAAGCCAAAATGCCTGCGTGTGAAGCCTCAAATGGAAACATGAATCGGCCTCATGCCCAAAAAGTCCTCTTGGAAGAGCTCATAAAGGATTTTAAAAAAAAGAGGTAGAAGAAAATTGGGAAACAAAATAATTATTTAAGAGAATTTTTTTGGGGAAGAGTCAACAGCTTGGAAAAGGATGAAGAAAAATTGACTGAAGAAAACAACACCTTAAAAATAGAATTGGCCAAATAAAAAAAAAAAAAAAGAATCACCAAAGAACACAACTCCTTTAAAGGTAGAATCAGCTAAATGAAAAAGGAGGTTTAAAAGCTAACTGAAGAAAGAAAATCCTTAAAAAATAGGATTGGGCAAGTGGAAGATAATGACTTTAAGCCATCAAGAATCATGGCTTGCAGCCACAATAGAGGGTGGATACTCCTCACAGTTCCAGAGCAGAAAAAAGAGTGACTGTGGTCTCTCACAGACCAGTGCGTTGGCCAGAAGAGTAGTAAACATCTATCTTGGATCATACCACTTTGGAAGAACTGAAAACTTATAGGTCTCCAGATGTATCTCTGAAAAAAGCTTAACAAAACCATTGAAACCTGGGACAGTGCACCTTCCACCCTGGAAGCAGAGCTCTACTTTAACAAAGACTTAAAAATCAACTAATAAGCTGGGGTAATAAGTAAACAATGGAAAAACAAAACAAAACAAAACAGAAAAACCTCTTACTATTGAAAGTTACTCTAGTGACAAGGAAGGTCAAAACATACACTCAGAAGACAACAAAGTCAAAACTTCCACATCTGAAGCCTCCAAGAAAAATATGAATTGGTCTCAGGCCATGGAAAAACTCAAAAAGGATTGTGAAAATCAAGTAAGAGATGTATACAGAATAATGGGAAAAGAAATGAGAGTGATGCAAGAAAACAGCTTGGTAAAGGACACACACACACACACACACACACACACACACACACACACACAATACTGAAGAAAATAACAGCTTAAAAACAAAGTAGTCCAAATGGTAAAAGAGGTCCAAAAAGCCAATGAGGAGAAGAATGCCTTGAAAAGCAGAGTTGTTCAAATGGAAAAAGAGGTCCAAAAATTCACTGAAGAAAACAGTTCCTTGAAAATTAGAATGGAGCAAATGGAAGCTAATAACTTCATGAGAAATAAAAAAAATGATAAAACAAAACTAAAAAAATGAATAAAAAAGAAGGCAGTATGAAATATTTTATTGGAAGAATTATTGGATTACCTGAAAACCATGATAAAATAAAAAAGAAGCTGGAAAACATCTTTCAAGAAATAATCAAGGAAACCTGCCCTGACATCCTAGAACCAGAGGGTAAAATATTCATTGAAAGAATTCACCAAACACCTCCTGAAAGAGATCCCAAAATGAAAACTCCAAAGTATGTTGTAGCCAAATTCCACAATTATCACGTTTGGAAAAGATACTGCAAACAGTCAGAAAGAAATAATTCAAATATCAAGAAGTTACAGTCAGGATTACACAAAACTTAGCAGCTTCTACGCTAAACGATTGGAGAGCTTGGAAAATGATATTCTGGTAGTCAAAGGAGCTTGAATTGCAACCAAAAATCAGCTATCCAGAAAAAAATGAGTATAATCTTTCAGAGCAAAAGCTGGAAATTCAATGAGGTGGGAGACTTTCAGACTTTTCTGATGGAAATACCTGAGCTGAACAGAAAATTTGATATTTCAAATACAAGACAGAGGAGAAGCAAAATAAGGTAAACAGGAAAAATAAAACACATGGTATTCAATAAGCTTAAACTGTTTATATGCCTACAAGGGAAAATGATACTTGTCACTCTTAAGAACTGTATCTCAATTGGTTCAGTTAGAAGGAGCATACTTTGAAGTTATGCATATAAGTTGACTTTGATATGATGATTAAAAAAATAATTAAGGGGTGAAAAAAAGTGATTGCATTGGGAGAAGAGGAAAGGGGGAGGCATAATGGGGTACGTTATATACCATGAAGAATCATGAAAGTTGTTTATTATTTCAAGTAGTTTTTTACTTGATTCTCAAGGATTCTCTTAGTACATCATCATATCATCTGGAAAGAGTGTTAGATTTGTTTCTTCTTTGCCTATTCTAATACCTTCAATTTCTTTTTCTTCTGTTATTGCTAAAGCTAACATTTCCAGTACAATATTGAACAACAGTGGTGATAATGGACATCCTTGTTTCATCCCTGGTCTTACTGGAAATGCTTCTAACTTGTCCCCATTATATACAATGCTTGCTAAATGTTTTAGGCAGATGATAATTATTATTTTAATGAAAACTCCATTTATTCCTACACTCTCTAATGTTTCTTATAGGAATGGATGTCGTGTTTTGTCAAAAGCTTTTCTGCATTTATTAAGATTATCATGTAGTTCCTATTGGGTTTTGCGTTGATACGATCAATTATGCTGATAGTTTTCCTAATATGAATTAAGGAAAAATGTATCTATTTTATTTTTTCCCATAAAATCAGCTCTTAATTTTATTTATTAGTTCGATAGCTTTCTTAATTTCAATTTTCTTAATTTCTCCTTTGGTTTTCAGTATTTACAATTTGGTGTTTAATTAAGGATTTTTAATTTGTTCTTTTTCTAGTTTTCTTTTAGTTGTTTGCCCAATTCATTGATCTCCTCTTTTTCTATTTTATTCATGTAAGCATTTAGAGATATAAAACTTCCCCTAAGAATTGCTTTTGCTGCATCCCATAAATTTTGTCATGTTGTCTCACTACTGTCATTCTCTTGAATGAAGTTATTGATTATTTCTATGATTTGTTGTTTCACCCAATCATTTTTAGGATTACATTATTTAGTTTCCAATTATTTCTTATTCTATCTTTCCATGGGTCTTTATTACATACATTTTTATAGCATCATGACCTGAAAAGGATGCATTTCATATTTTTGCCTTTCTGCATGGGATTGTGAGGATTTTATGCCCTAGTACATCGTCAATTTTTGTGTATGTACCATGTGCTGCTGAGAAAAATGTATATTCCTTTCTATCTCCATCCAGTTTTCTTCAGAGGTCTATCATACCTAACTTCCTTAACATTCTATTCACCTCATTAACTTCTTCCTTGTTTATTTTGTGTTTAGATTTATGTAGTTCAGAGAGGGGGTGGTTGAGGTACATCACTAGCATAGTTTTGCTGTCTATTTCTTCCTGTAACTCCTTCTCTTCTAAGAATTTGTAACTCCTTAGCTTCTAAGAATTTGGATGCTATACCAGTTGGTGTATATGTTTATTAATTATATTACTTCATTGTCTATGGTGCCTTTCAGCAGGATGAAGTTTCCTTATTTCTTTTGATAAGATCTATTTTTACTTTTGCTTGGTCTGAGACCAGGATTGCTACCCCTGCTTTTTTTTTATTTCAGCTGAAGCATAATATATTCTATTCCAGCCTTTTACCTTTATCCAGTGTCCATCTCTCTGTTTCAAATGTGTTCCCTGTAAATAACATATTGTAAGATTGTGGTTTTTAATCCATTCTGCTATCCACTTCCATTTTGTGGGATAGTTCATCCCACTCATATTCACAGTTACAATTACTCTCTGTGTCTTTTTCTCCATCCTATTTCCCCAGTTTGTGAGTTTCTTTCTCCTTTCTCTTTTTCCCTCCTCACTAGTGTTTGATTTTGACCACAGCCTCCCTCAGTCTTGCCTCTCTTCTATTAGCCCACTCCCTTTTCTTCCCCTTTACTCTTACTGCTCCTACCCTCACTTTTATCCCCCCTCTCTTTTCTTTCCCCTTTCCCCTCCTACTACCTATAGGTCAAGTTAGATTTCTATACCTAATTGATTATGTTATTCCCTTCTTGAGCCAAATCTGATGAGAGTTAGGTTCAAACAATGCTCATCTTACTCCCTTCTTTCCCTCTACTGTAATAGATTTTTGTGCCTTTTCTTGTAATGTAATTTACCTATGTCTGCCTTCTCCTTCCCTTTTTTCTCAGTACATTTTCTTGGTTAGATTAGATTAATCCACTTGGATCCATTTAACTCGTTTGATTAGATTTTTTTTATCATTACGTCAAAGTCAACTTATACCCACCCCCTCTATGTATACCCTCTTAAAATTGTGTAATAACAATGCAGTTCTCAAGATTTACAAGAGTCATCTTCCCTTGTAGGGATGTAACCAGTTTGGTGTTATTAATAACATATTGTGTTACTTTATGTCCTATTTACCTTTTTATGTCCCTCTTGAGTCTTGTATTTGAAGATTAAATTTTATGTTCAGCTCTGGTCTTTTTATCAGCAAGTTTTGGAAGTCCCCTATTTCACTGAATATCCATTTCTTCCCCTGAAAGATCATGCTCATTTTGCTGGGTAGTTATTCCTTGGTTGTAATCTAAGCTCCTTTGGCTTACGGAATATTGTGTTGCACACACAGCGATCTTTTAATGTAGAAGCTACAAGGTCCTTTATAATCCTGACCATGGTTCCATATTTCTTTTTAGGGCATTTTTCTCCTCATTGGCTTTTTGGACCTCTTTTGCCATTTGGGTTAGGCTATTTTTTAAGGCGTTAATTTCTTCAGTATTTTTTTGGGTTTCCTTCAGCAAGCTGTTGACTTGTTTTTCATGATTTCTTGCATCACTCTCATTTCTCTTTCCAGTTTTTCCTCTGCTTCCCTTCCTTACTTCTCAAAATCCCTTTTGAGCTCTTCCAAGGCCTGTAACTGGTTCATATTTTTCTTGGAGGCTTTGGATGTAGGAGCTTTGAACTGTTGTCTTCTTCTGGTTGTATATTTTGATCTTCTTTTTCACCAAAGTAAGACAATATAGTCTGACTCTTTTTGCTCTGCTTGCTCATGATCCCAGCCAATTACTTGAGTTTTAAATTTTTTGTTAAGGTAAGAGTCTACTTCCAATGTGGAGAATGTACCGTCCCAAGCTTTGGGGGGTTGTACAGCTGTTTTCAGAGATACTTGTAGGGACCTGTAAATTTTCAGTTCTTGCAAGGTGGTATGATAAGGGTCGAGGTGTTTACTCCTTTCCTGGCCTGTGACCACAAGTATTCCTTTCTGTGTTGTAACTGTGAGGAGGGGTTCCTCTCCACAGCCACTACAAGCTCCACCATGCCAGAATTGCTCCTCACCCCAGCACCGCCACCCAGAACTGTGACCCAGATCCAAATACAGGCAAAGCAAGAGATTCCTGCCTCTGCACTGGCAAAGAGATCCCTGCAATCCCTCTCTGACCAACCACTGGATTCCCAGAAGCTGCCCCCCCCAAACCAAGCTCTTGGGGAATGGAGCTGAGACCCCATCTTCCTTTCTAAGCACCCACAGAAACATACTTTTCCCACTGACCTTCTAAGTTGTCTTTGGCATTAGTGGGTTGAGAAGTCTGGAAACCACTACAGCTACCCATGATTCACTCCTTTGAGGCCTGCTCCAGGTTCCCTGTTGCCTGCACACCCACGCTGAGCTGCACTTCCAGCCCTGCATGATACATCTTTCTGATCAATCATCCAGGTTGTCTTGGGCTGGAAATTTGTTTCACTCTGTCTTTTTGTGGGTTCTGCTGCTTCAGAATTTGTTTAGAGCCATTTTATGACTATTTGGAGGCGTTTGGGGGAGAGCTTAAGCAAGTCACTGCTTTTACTCCTCCATCTTGGCTACACCCCCCCATGATATTTCTATTTTTTCTTTCTGGCTGCTTGCAGTATTTTCTCTTCGACCTGGTAATTTTTTAATTTGGCTACTATATTATTTGGTGTTTTCAGTTTGGGATCAGTTTTCCTTGATGATTTCCTAAAAGATGCTGTGCAGGCTTTTTTATTTCATCATGGTTTTCAGGTAGAGCAAAAATTTTTAAATTGTCTCTCCTGGATCTGTTTTTCCAGGTGAGTTGTTTTACCAATGAGATAGTTTACATTTTTGTTATGACAAAACAGGAAAGTGATAAATGTTGGAGAAGATGTGGGAAAACTGGAACACTAATGCATTGTTGGTGGAGTTGTGAAATGATCCATCCATTTTGGGAGCAATTTGGAACTGTGCCCAAAGGGCCATAAAAATGTGCATACCCTTTGATCCAGCAATAGTATTTCTAAGGCTGTATCCCAGAGAGATCATACAAATGGGAAAAGGACTCACATGTACAAAAGCATTCATAGCAACTCTTTTTGTTGGAGAATTGGAAATTGAGAGGATGCCCATCAACTGGGAAATGGTTGAACAAGTTGTGGTATATGAATGTAATAGAATATTATTGTGCTATAAGAAATGATGAGCAGGCAGACTTCAGAAAAACCTGGATAAACTTGTAAGATCTGATGCTGAGTGAAGTCAACAGAACCAGGAGAATGTTGTACACAGTAACAGCCATGTTGTACAATGACTAACTTCGATAGACTTAACCCTTCTCAGCAATGCAAGGATCTAAGACATCTCCAAAGGCCTCATGATGGAAAATGCTATCCACATTCAAAGAAAGAACTATGAAGTTTGAATGCAGATCAAAGCATTCTATTTGCTATTTTTTTTTATCTTCTGTTGTGTTTTGTTTCTTATTTCTGGTGGTTCCTCCTATTGATTCTAATTCTTCCTTACAACATGACTAATGTGAAAATATGTGTAATAGGAATATATCTGTATGTGTGTGTGTGTGTGTGTGTGTGTGTGTGTGTATGTTTATATAAACATATATATCTTATATGAGATTGCACACCATATTGGGGAAGGAAATTGTAAGGGAAGGGGAAAAATTTAAATTCAAAAGCTTATGGAAATGATTGTCGATCAATCAAAATAAATTAATTTTAAAAAAGAAGCACAAAAGACCTCTTACAGTAGAGGGAAAGAAAGGAGATGGTGAAAGTTGTTTGAACCTTACTCCCATTGGATTTGGCTCAGAGAGGGAAGAACATGAACATGCAGTTGGGTAAAGAAATCTATCTTACCCTATAGGGAAGTAGAAGGGGAAGGGGAAAAAAAGTAGAGAAGGCTGATGGAAGGGAGGGCAGATTGAGGGAAGTGGTAGTCAAAATCAAAACACTGTTAAGTAGGGACAGGGTAAAAGGGGAGTGAGAGAAAATTATAAACAGGGGAAAATAGGATGGAGAGAAATACACAGTTAGTAGTCATGCCTGCGAATGTGAAGGGATAAACTCTCCCATGAAACTGAATTTAATGGCAGAGTCGATTAAAAACCAGAATCATACAATGCACTGTTTACAAGAAACAAATTTGAAGCACATGGACATACAGAGTAAAGATAAGACTGAAGCAGCATCCATTGTGCTTCAGCTGAATTTAAAAAAAAATGCAAGAGAAACAATCCTGAACTCAGACAAATCAAAAGCAAAAATAGATCTAATTAAAACAGATGGGGAAGGAAAATATACAGACAATGAAGTAATATCAGTACTAAATATAGCCAGGTGGTTTAGCATCCAAATTCTTAGAGGAGAAGTTAAATGAGTTGCAGGAAGAAATAGACAGCAAAACTGTACTAGTAAGGGACTTCAATTAGAAAGACAGAAATATTAAATATATCATTTTCAGATCATGATGCAATAAAAATTATATGTAATAAAGGATCATAGAAAGGTAGATTAAAATCAATTGGAAACTAAATAATCTAATCATAAAGAATGAGTTGGCCAAACAACAATTCACAGAAACAATAAATAATTCCATTGAATAGAATGACAATAATGTAAAAAACATATCAAAATTAATGGGATGCAGCCAAAACCATTCTTAGGGGAAATTTTATGTCCCTAAAAGAAGTATAGATCAATGAATTGAGCATGAAATTAAAAATATAGCAAAAGAATATTAACATCCACAATCAAACACCAAATAAGAAATTCTGAAATTCAAAGTAAAAATTAATATAATTGAAAGTAAGAAAAAACTGTTGAACAAATAAATAAAACTAAGAGCTGGTTTTATGCAAAAAAAAACCCAATAAAATAGGTAAACCTTTGGTTAATTTGTTTAAAAAAAAAGAAGAAAACCAAATTGCCAGTATCAAAAATTTAAAAAAAATGAAAAGGGTGAATTCACCACCAAAGAAAACGAAATCAAAGCAATAATTTGGAGCTATTTTGCCCAGCTGTATGTTAGGAAATCTGACAATAAAATGAAGTGGATGAATATATATATATATATGTATATATACACACACAGACATATATCTGTGTGTGTGTGTGTGTTTGTGTGTGTCTGTATTCCAGATTAACAGAAGAGGAAATATAATATTTAACCCAATTTTAGAAAAAGAAATTGAACAAACATCAATGACCCCCCCCCAAAGAAAAAATCTCCAGGGCCAGATGGATTTGCAAGTGAATTCTATCAAGCATTAATTCCAATGCCATTTCAACTATTTAGAAAAATAGGTGAATAAGGACTCCTACCAAATTTCTTTAATGACACAAATATATATTTGCCAACACCTAAACCAGTAGAAACAAAAACCAAAAGAGAAAATTACAGACCAATTTCCCCAATGAATACTGATGCAAAATTTTTTTAAAAAAATATTAGAAAAGAGATTATTTTTCACCAGGATAATATATGACAACCAAGTGGGATTTATATCAGGAATGCAGAGTTGTTTTAATATTAGGAAAATTATTAATATACTTGATGATATAAATAACAAAATTGACAGAAATAAGATTATCTCAATAGATGCAGAAAAAGCTTTTGATGAAATAGAGTACTATTCATATTAATAATACTAGAGAGCATAGGAATAAATGGATTTTTCCTTAAAATGATAGTAGTATCTATCTAAAACCACCAGCAAGCATTTCCTGTAATGCGGATAAGCTAGAAACCTCCCTGATAAGATAGGGGTGAAACAAGGGTGCCTACAGTCACCACTATTATTCAATATTGTACTAGAAATTTTAGCTTTAGCAATAAGAGAATAAAAATAAATTGCAGGAATTACAACAGGCAATGAGAAGACAGATATATCAATCTTTGCAGACGAATATGATGGTATACTTAGAAAATCCTAGAGAATCAACTAAAAACTTCTTGAAACAATTAGCAACTTTAACCCCCACATAAACCAGCTGCATTTCTATATGTTATCCAAAAAGCTCAGCTACAACAAATAGAAACAGAAATTCCATTTAAAATATCTGTAGACAATAGAAAATATTTGGAAGTCTTCTTGCCAAGACAAATCTAGGAACCATATGAACATAATTACAGAACACTTTTAACAGAAATGAAGTCAGATTTAAACAACTGGAAAAATATCAATTGCTTATAGGTAGATTGAGCTAATATCATAAAAATGACAATTCTACCTAAATTAATTAACTTATTAAGTGTCATATCAATGAAACTGCCAAAATATATTTTATAGAGCCAGAAAACTAATAACAAAATTCATGTGGAAAAACAAAAGTTTAAGGATATCAAGGCATTTAATAAAAAAAAATTGCAAAGGAAGGTGGCTTAACCATACCAGATCTAAACTATATTATAAAGCAGCAATCATCAAAACTATTTAGTATTGGATAAGAAATAGAGTGCTGGATGAGTGGAATACATTAGATATATAAGATACATTACTGAAAGGCTATAATAACACACTGTTTGATAAACCCAAAGATTCCAGCTTTTGGGATGGGAACTCACTATCTGACAAAAACTGCTGGGAAAACTAGAAAATACTATGGTAGAAACTAGGCATAGACCAACATCTTGTACTGAATACCAAGATAAGGTCAAAATGGGTACATGATTTCGACATAAAAGATGATACCATAAGCTAATTAGGAGAGCAAGGATCTATGGAAAAGGGATGAAATTTATGTCCAAACAAGAGATAGGGAACATTATGAAATGCAAAATGGATAATTTTTATTACATTAAATTAAAAGGTGTTTTTGCAAACAAAACCAATGAAACCAAGATTAGAAGGAAAGCAGAAAGATGGGAAATAGTTTTTATACCAAGTATTTCTGATAAAGGTCTCATTTCTCAAATATATAGAGAACTGAGTCACATTTATAAGAATACTAGTCATTTCCCAATTGATAAATGGTCAAAGGATATGAACAGATATTTTTCAGGTAAAGAAATTAAAGCAATAGTCATATAGTTATAAAGTCTATAGTCACATGAAAAAAAATTTCTAAATCACTATTGACTAGAGAAATGTACATTAAAACAACACAGAGGTACTGCCTCACATCTATCAGATTGGCAAATAAGAGAGAAAAAGCAAATAATAAATGTTGCAGAAGATGCAAGAAAATTGGGACACTAATGCATTGTTGGTGGAGTTGTGAATCACTCCAATCTTTCTGGAGAACATTTTGGAACTATGCCCAAAGGGCAATCAAACTGAGTATTCCCTTTGATGCAGCATTACCACTAGGTCTGTATCCCAAAGAGATCATAAAAAAGGGGGAAAGGACCTACAGGTACAAAAATATTTATAGTGTCTCTTTTTGTGGTGGTGAGGAATTGGAAATTGAAGGAATATCCAGCAATTAGGTAATGGGTAAACAAGTCACAGCATATGAAATCAATGGAATACTGTTACGCTATAGGAAATGATGAACAGGTGGATTTCAGAAAAATCTGGGAAAACCCACATGAAGTGATATGGAATGAAATGATCACAACCATGAGGGAAAATGCTATAAACATGCAGAGAAGGAACTATGGAGTCTGAATGCAGATCAAAGCTTATTATTTTCACTTTTTTGTGGCTTTTCACTTTCTTCTTTCACAACATGACTAATGTGGAAATATATTACTATTATTGCACATATATAACCTATATCAGATTGCTTGTCTTTTTGGGTGTGGGGGTGAAAGGGGGGGTGGGAAAAAATTTGGAACTCAAAATCATAAAAAAATGGATATTGAAAACCATATTTACATGCAATTGGAAAAATTTTTAAATAACTACAAAAAAAAAGCTTGAACAAATAACACGCAAACAAACAAAAAAGAATACCTTCAGTACCTGCCTTACAGTGTTATTACAAATGAAAGAATACATGCATGTTCTTTATAAAGTGCTCCATTACCCATACAAAGTATTTGGGAAGCCGGAAAGTACTAGTTTTCACATGTTAGTTACTGAGTAGCATAGTAAAGAACACAACCAAAAAGTAGATAAAATACTGGTCATAGAGTCAGGAAGAGCTGAGTTCAAAACCCGCCTCAGGCAATAACTGTATGAACTTGCCCAGGCAAGTCCATTAACTTGTTTCCTCAACTGAAAATGAAAGAGTGGCATTCATTGATCTCCAAGATCACTTCCAAATCTAAATCCATAATCCTAAATTAAAAATTGAACACCAAGACCTTAATCAGATGAGGTTTTTTTAAAATACTTTTCCAAAATATTCTTATAGACTCTAAAAAAGACCTATCAAATATAAATAATCATTAGGAACGTACCATATACCAAGCACTGTACTAGAGTGTTAGGAATACTAAAATGATTCTATTCCTGACTTCAAGAAGCTTACATCCTATTGGAGGTGACAACTTGTATATAAATATGTACGTACAATGTAAAACAAGGATTTTATTTATTTAAAATGAGGAAAGTATTAGCAGCTGAGAGGGATTATAAGCAATCAGGAAAGGGAGACTTCATTCCTATGATAATTCTTTGCAAAAGAAAATGTAAAACTTTAACTTTTCATATTATTTTAAATATTGTGTTCAAAAGGCTTTAACTCCAAGAATGCTCTGAAAGGCAACATGGAGTAATGGAAAGAATTCTGATTTGAGATTCAGGTGACACCTGGTTTTGTATCCTGACTGGTACTTAACCAGCTGTGTGTGCATGTAAAAGTCTCAGTTTAATAGACTCGCTTTGAGTCTTTGTTTCCAGCACTGAAAAATGGGATTAAGAATACCTATAGTACCTGCCTCACACTGCTACTAAAATGAGAAAATGCATGGTCTTTATACAGTGCCCCATTATGTATGTAAGGTATTTAGAGAGCCAGAAAATACTAGATTTCACATATTAACTATTAAGCATTTATCAAGAACCTACTATGTATTTTCCAGTAACTGTGGTAAGTGCTGGTGATATAACGAAAAGCAAAAAAAAAAAAAATCCCTAATCTCAAAAAGCTCACTATGAATATAAAGGGAAAGGGTTTTTTTTGTTTGTTTGTTTGTTTGTTTTTTGCAGCATATGGCTATAATATCCAGACACAAAATTTGGGGCACACCACAAAGAACATACACATCAGGTTGTTTAAATGAATCAAATGCATTACCTCTTCAAGTGAAGTTTGATTCCAAAATATTTATCTATCTCATAAACACAACATTTATTTACCCTGCTCTATTTCTGTGGCATGCAGGAACCAACTGTCTATTCTGAGAATTAGCTGCTGGGAAGTTGAAAAAAAAAAACAACAAGATTTTAACATTGATTCTCACTTAGAGGTAAAAACTGATGCCCATACACAAAAATCAGTAGCTTATGAAGACAGACCGATGTTAAATTAGTAAATTTGGTTATATATTCCACTGTATAAGAAACAGAGGGCACTTTCACTTTTCTCCAGAGTTACTTCTTGAATCAATATTCAATAATATCATTAAGCAGAAGTTCTTCACCTGAGATCCATTTTTTGTTGGTGTTTAATATTTTGATAACTGGATTTCAATATAATTAGTATTCTTTATAACACAAATTTGTTTATTACTTTATGCATTTAAAAATTTCATCTGAGATGAGGTCCATAGGCTCAGTCAGACTGCAAATGTACCCATGACACAATAAAAGGTAAGAATTCGTGTCATAAGGGATTTATTTACCTTTTTTTTTTTTTTTTACTATAGATCATATGAGAACAGAGACTATCATTTTGCTTCTTTGTATTCCAGGTGCCTATTTAGTAAAGTGCCCTTTACGTAGTGTAGGAATGTAATACACTGAATTGATTTCTAACAATACATTCTTTCAGGCATTTTCTTTTAAAAAGAGAAAATTGCTATGGCTACTCAAGACCTGTTCATAGATTCTTTCTGATTATCTTTTCCACATGTTACTAAGTACTATCCCTTCCTTCATTTTCTGCATAAAATTGTCTTTTTCAGAAAAAGTACCTACTACTTATAAAACACCATTCTCTTCTACACTTCATTATAGAAAAGAAGAAAAAAAACCAAATTCTTCAAAATGAACATTAAGAAAACATATTGGTGAAGTTCAAATTATCTTCAAGTAGTTGTAATGCATGCAAAGGCAAGATAAGATAAATGGCTAAACCACTGGGTTGGATGTAATGAGACTTGGTCCTTATATCACTGGGGGTAGAGGGAAGTCTACTCAAAACAAAACAAAAATTGAGCTGTCCTAAAATATCCATTCATGAGCTTGCAGCATCAGTTCCAACTAACTGTGTATCTTAGACATGCTATCAGGGTTCATAGCACTGTGTTTGTTTCTAGTTGTTGATTTTAGAGTATGATTTCACAGGATAAAAGTCAAACAACCATAAAGACCTGGGAGGAAAAAATGTAAGGGAAATCTCTTCCAAACTTGGCCAGTAAAATATGTCTCATACAGGTAGCTAGCTAGTATAATAGATAGAGTGCTGGGCCTGGATACAAACTGAGTTCAAATTCTACTTCAGACACCAACTGGGCAACTCATTGAAGCTTTGTCTTAGTTGTTTTTTTTTTCACTGATAAAATGGAACAAATATGAATACTTCATTTGATTGGTGGGTAGATAAAATGAGATAACATTTGGAAAGCGCTTTGCAAACCTCAAAACACTGTATAAATGCTAGCTCTAACTGGGGTAGGGAACCTGTAGCCTCTAGGCCACAGTGGCCCTCTAGGTTCTCAAGTACTGCCCTCTGACTGAATCCAAACTTCACAGAACAAATCCTCTTAATAAAAGAATTTGTTCTATAAAACTTGGACTCAATCAAAAGATTGTACTCAAGGACCTAGAAGGTCACATGTGGCCTCAAGGCAGCAGGTTATCCATCCCTGAAAGTATGGTAATTTGGGAGCCATCTTCAGCTCTTCTGAACTAGTTATCTAGGAGTTACCCTAGCAGTCATGGTTTCATTTAGGGAACAAAGTCATGCTCAAGAGAAGCAGCCTGCTTTAGTGAAGAGCACCAGTGATTAAAATATGGAATAGGTATAGTTGGCATTCGTATAACGTGAAATTTCCAAAGGATTTTCTTTATACATGTGTTTTTTTCATTTGATCTTTACACAACCTTATGAGGTAAGTGATGCTATTAATTTCAATTTGACAAAAGGATAAAGATTTAGAGATGAAAAGTGACTAGCCTGATTACACAGCTGGTAAGTATACTGTATGTGATTTGAACCGAGGTCTCACTGCATTTATTTTCAGCCCTCTAATCCTTGGCATGAACTAACACAGCTGTACAAAATCATTGTGAGGAATATATGAATCCATATGCTGAAAAGTATTATACTTTTGAGCTCTAGTTGCAGTAAAATATGAAGATTGACTCAGCCTAAGTTCCTGGCATGTAGTAGGTATTTAATAAATGCTTGTTGCCCATTTAATCTAATCCTGCCTCAGAACCATTAGTTTTACAGCCCTGGGGAAATCACTTCCCCATTCAGTATCAGTTGCTTCATTTGTAATGCAGGGAAAACACTATTTTGAGAGAATTATCTTCCTGGGCTGCTGTGAAGATCACATGAGGTAATGTATATAAAATGCTTTGAAAACAGTAAGTTGATATATAAATTTCAGTTGCTATCATCTATAATTTTCTTATATCCTTCCACCAAGGATTTCCATAATTCCTATTAATTCCTACACTAACACCTTAGTCAGACTTTAAACTTTCTCTTTTTATCTGACCAAAGATCCATAAATTTGAACCTCGTATTGCCATCCTCCTAGACATCTGTTAAGTTCTCTAGATTGGGAAGAATACAAGAAACATGATTAATTCCAGGTAGATTTTAAATTTAATAGTTCAAATCATTAATCTAGGTGTTTCTGACTAAATTTCTTCTAGAATGTTTAAAAGAGGAGCAAAAACTGTCCCGAAACTTCCATCTTCTTCTACAGAGATAAAGACCTCTCTAGAATCCAATGAGATGGACTGAAAATTCCAAAGGTCCTTCTGCCAAGAGAGAGTGCTCCATTGTCCTAGGATGTTTCCATAACAAACAAAGGAAAACTGACCAAAGGGAGCAGGATGCTTGCTTATTTGAAAACTAAATACATGAACTTTGAATGAATTAAGGCATGATTGCAAAATAATTATAAGGGATTTATGAATCATATGCATAAAAGAGTATTGTCATTTTTCTCTCTTATTCCAGCAAAATACCAACTATTTTCCTGTAGAATGCTTAAGTGCAGTTTCACATACATATATTACTATTTTTCAAACATAGATAGAAGTTGGTGATTAATAGGCTATAGGTTCATTTTAAGCAGTCACTGATTTAATCATAGCCCTGTGTCAACATGTGAAACTTTTAATAAAAATGAGAACATGTAGTATTTTTACATTTAAAATGATTCCATAAACTCAAAATACTTGATCCACTCAAGTAATGTGAATGTTAAGGATGAAAAGACTGTATTGAGTACTATTTCATCTGTAAATGAGTACTTGTAGGGGAGAGAAAATCTCTCTTGGGCAATCTCAAATCCAGAACAGGTGGTTTTCTAGCAATAATCCTGTTTACTGTGACATCTACAATATATCTAGATATTTTCTTTTGGGGCATCTTCTAGTATTTGATCAATTTCAAAGCTTCTAAATCTAATAGTTAAAATCAGATGAAATATGTGGGCCATAGATGGCAGAGGATTGCAGTTAACATAAGTAAGGGGACCAGCATGGGTTAGGCACAGGGTCCTTTGGTATAGATGTAAATTAATTCTTAAGAGTGTTGGCGTAGATTATAAATAGATTTCTCAAATTTTAGAAAAGAAAAACAAGAGTTATCAAATGTTTCATATTAATTTTACTTTCTTATTGCTACTTCAGGAGCATTCTTGACTGTGAGCTCCCTGAAGGCAGAGACTTTTGTCCTTCTTTGTATCTCTAGTACTTAGTAGAGCTACTGGAACATAGCAGGTGCTTAATAAATATTTATTGACTGACTTTCCTGGTAAAAAACAATCAAACAAAAACATTTGGTATACCATACTGCTTTTTTTTTTAATTTTCAATTTTTTTAATTTTTTTTTCCATATGCTTTTGAGTTGAAAATTTTTTCTTCTCCTCACCCTCCCCAAGACGGCACACAATCTGACATAGGCTTTATATTTACATACCCATTAAACACATTTTCACATTAGTGAAGTTGTAAGTTAAAATTAAAACCAATAGGAGGAACCATCAAAAAGATGAAACAAAACTCAACAGAAGGTAAAAATAAGTGAGCGATTCGACTTCCATAGTTCTTTCTTTGGATGTGGACAGCATTTTCCATCCCGAGGCCTCTGGAGATGTCTTAGATCCTCGTAATGCTGAGAAGGGTTCAGTTTAACATTCTTAGTCATTGCATAACGTGGCTGCTATTGTGTACAAAGTCCTCTTGGTTCTGCTCACTTCACTCAGCATCAGACTATATAAGTCTTTCCAGGTTTTTCTGAAGTCAGCCTGTTCATCGTTTCTTATAGCACAATAGTATTCCATTACATTCATATACCACAACTTGCTCAGCCATTCCCCAATTGATGGGCATCCTCTCAATTTCCAATTCTTTGCCACCACAAAAAGAGCTGCTATGAATATTTTTGTACATGTGGGTCCTTTTCCCATTTGTTTGATCTCTTTGGGATATAGCCCTAGAAGTGCTATTGCTGGATCAAAGGGTATGCACATTTTTGTAGCCCTTTGGGCATAGTTCCAAATTGTTCTCCAAAATGGTTGGATCATTTCACAACTCCACCAACAATGTATTAGTGTTCCAATTTTCCCACATCTTCTCCAACATTTATCATTTTCCTGTTTTGTCATGTTGGCCAATCTGATAGGTGTGATGTGGTACCTCAGAGTTGTTTTGATTTGCATTTCTCTAATCAATAACGATTTAGAGCATTTTTTCATATGACTATAGATGGCTTTAATTTCTTCATCTGAGAACTGTCTGTTCATATCCTTTGACCATTTATCAATTGGGGAATGGCTTGTGTTCTTATAAATTTGTCTTAATTCTCTATATTTTAGAAATGAGGCCTTTATCAGAAGACTGGTTGTAAAAATTCTTTCCCAATTTTCTACCTTCCTTCTAATCTTAGTTGCATTGGCTTTGTTTGTGCAAAAACTTTTCAATTTAATGTAATCAAAATTATCCATTTTGCTTTTCATAATGTTCTCTATCTCCTGTTTGGTCATGAATTCTTCTGTTCTCCATAGATCTGATAGGTAAACTATTCCTTGTTCTCCCAGTTTACTTATGGTATCAGCCTTTATATCTAAGTCATGAACCCATTTTGACTTTATTTTGGTATATGGTGTGAGATTTGGGTCTATGCCTAGTTTCTGCCATACTCTTTTCCAGTTTTCCCAGCAGTTTTTTTCAAAGAGTGGGTTCTTATCCCAGAAGCTGGGGTCTTTGGGTTTATCAAATAATAGATTACTATAGTCATTGACTACTGTGTCTTGCATATTTAACCTATTCCACTGATCCACCTCCCTATTTCTTAGCCAGTACCAAGCAGTTTTGATGATTGCTGCTTTATAATACAATTTAAGATCTGGAATTGCTAGGCCACCTTCCCCTGCATTTCTTTTCATTAGTTCCTTTGATATTCTGGACCTTTTGTTTTTCCAAATGAATCTTGTTATTATTTTTTCTAACTCTATAAAATAATTTTTTGGTAGTTTGATTGGTATGGCACTGAATAAGTAAATTAGCTTAGGTAGGATTGTCATTTTTATTATATTAGCTCGGCCTACCCATGAGCAACTGATGTTTTTCCAATTATTTAGATCTGATTTTATTTGTGTGAAAAGTGTTTTGTAATTGTGTTCATAGAGTTCCTGGGTTTGTTTCAGGAGGTAGACTCCTAAATATTTTATAATGTCTACAGTAAGTTTAAATGGGATTTCTCTTTCTATCTCTTGCTGTTGGGCTTTGTTGGTAATATATAGAAATGCTGATGATTTATGTGGGTTTATTTTATAGCCTGCAACTTTGCTAAAGTTGTTTATTATTTCAAGTAGTTTTTTACTTGATTCTCTAAGTATATCATCATGTCATCTGCAAAGAGTGATAGCTTTGTTTCTTCTTTGCCTATTCTAATGCCTTCAATTTCTTTTTCTTCTCTTACTAAAGCTAAGGTTTCCAGTACAATATTGAATAACAGTGGTGATAATGGACATCCTTGTTTCACCCCCAATATTATGTCCCTATTACATATAATGCTTGCTGAAGGTTTTAGATATATGCTATTTATTATTTTAAGGAAGACTCCATTTATACCTATGCTTTCTAGTGTTTTTAATAGGAATGGGTGTTGTATTTTATCAAAAGCTTTTTCTGCATCTATTGAGATGATCATGTGGTTTCTGTTGGTTTTGTTGTTGATATGCTCAATGATGCTGATAGTTTTCCTAATATTGAACCAACCCTGCATTCCTGGTATAAATCCTACCTGGTCATAGTGTATTATTCTTGTGATAAGTTGCTGTAATCTACTTGCTAATATTTTGTTTAAAATTTTTGCATCTATATTCATTAGAGAAATTGGTCTATAATTTTCTTTCTCTATTTTGACTCTTCCTGGTTTAGGTATCAACACCATATTTGTATCATAAAAAGAATTTGGTAAGACTCCTTCTTCACCTATTTTCCCAAATAGTCTATATAGTATTGGAATTAATTGTTCTTTAAATGTTTGATAGAATTCACATGTAAATCCATCTGGCCCTGGAGATTTTTTCCTAGGGAGTTCATCAATGGCTTGTTCAATTTCTTTTTCTGAGATGGGGTTATTTAAGTATTTTACTTCCTCTTTGGTTAATCTGGGCAATTTATATTTTGTAAATATGTATCCATTTCACTAAGATTGTCAAATTTGTTGGCATATAGTTGGGCAAAATAATTCCTAATTATTGTTTTAATTTTCTCTTCCTTGGTGGTAGCTTTGCCCTTTTCATTCTTGATACTAGTAATTTGGTTTTCTTCTTTCTTTTTTTTTAATTAAATTAACCAAAGGCTTATCTATTTTATTGGTTTTTTTCATAAAACCAGCTCTTAGTTTTATTTATTAGTTCAATAGTTTTCTTAATTTCAATTTTCTTAATTTTTCCTTTGGTTTTCAATATTTCTAATTTGGTGTTTAGTTGAGGATTTTTAATTTGTTCTTTTTCTAGTTTTTTTAGTTGTATGCCCAATTCATTAATCTCCTCTTTTTCTATTTTATTTATGTAAGCATTTAGAGATATAAAACTTCCCCTAAGAACTGCTTTCGCTGCATCCCATAGGTTTTGGTATGTTGTCTCATTATTGTCATTCTCTTGAATGAAATTATTGATTGTTTCTATGATTTGTTGTTTGACCCAATCATTTTTTAGGATTAGATTATTTAGTTTCCAATTATTTTTTAGTCTATCTTTCCATGGCCCTTTATTACATATAATTTTTATTGCATCATGATCTGAAAAGGATGCATTTAATATTTCTGCCTTTCTGCATTGGATTGTGAGGTTTTTATGCCAGTACATGGTCAATTTTTGTGTATGTGCCATGTACTGATGAGAAAAAAGTATATTCCTTTCTATCCCCATTCAGTTTTCTCCAGAGGTCTATCATACCTAACTTTTCTAATGTTCTATTCACCTCCTTAACTTCTTTCTTGTTTATTTTGTGGTTAGACTTATCTAGTGCCGAGAGGGGGAGGTTCAGGTCCCCCACTAGTATAGTTTTGCTGTCTATTTCTTCCTGTAACTCCCTGAACTTCTCCTCAGAATTTGGATGCTATACCATTTGGTGCATATATATTTAGTAATGATATTACTTCATTGTCTATGGTGCCTTTTAGCAGGATGTAGTTTCCTTCCTTATCTCTTTTGATTAGATCTATTTTTGCTTTTGCTTTATCTGAGATCAGGATTGCTACCCCTGCTTTTTTTACTTCAGCTGAGCATAATATATTCTGCTCCAGCCTTTTACCTTTACCCTGTATGTGTCACTCTTTTTCAAATGTGTTTCCTGTAAACAACATATTGTAGGATTATGGTTTTTAATCCATTCTGCAATCTGTTTCCGTTTTATGGGAGAGTTCATCCCATTCACATTCACAGTTATGATTACTATCTGTGTCTTTTTCTCCATCCTTTTTCCCCCTATTTATGCTTTTCTTTCTCCTTTTTCCTTTCTCCCTTCACTAGTGTTTTGCTTTTGACCACCGCCTCCTTCAGTCCCTTCCCCCTTTTATTATCCCTTTCCCTTTTCTTCCCCTTTAGTCTTACTGCTGCTTCCCTCCCTTCTTTCCCCCCCTTTTCTTTCCCCCCTCTTTTCTTTCCCCTTTTCCCTCCTACTGCCTATAGGGCAAGTTAGATTTCTATACCTAACTGATTATATTATGCCCTTCTTGAGCCTAATCTGATGAGAGTAAGGTTCAAACAATGCTCCCCCCCCCTTCTTTCCCTCTGCTGTAATAGGATTTTGTGTCTTTTCCTGTAATGTAATTTACCCTTGTCTGCCTCCTCCTTTCTCAGTACCTTTTCTAAGATTAGATTGATCCACTTATTTGGATCCATTTAACCCACTTGATTAGATTTTTTTTTATCATTACATCAAAGTCAACTAATATCCACCCTCTTTATGTATACTCCTTTAACAAGGTGTAATAACAATACAGTTCTCAAGGGTTGCAAGTCTCATATTCCCTTGTAGGGGTTTAAACAGCCCCCCCCCTTATTAACAACATATTGTATCCTTCTGTCCCATTTACCTTTTTAAGTCCTTCTTGAGTCCTGTACTTGAAGATCAAATTTTTTGTTGAGCTCTGGTCTTTTTATCAGGAAAGTTTGGAAGTCTCCTATTTCATTGAATATCCACCTCCTCCCTTGAAAAATGATGCTCATTTTTGCTGGGTAATTGATCCTTGGCTGCATTCCAAGCTCCTTTGCCTTAGGAATATCATGTTCCATGCCCTGTGGTCTTTTAATGTAGAAGCTGCAAGGTCCTGTGTAATCCTGACTGTGGTTCCATGATATTTAAATTCTTTCTTTCTGGCTGCTTGCAGCACCTTCTCTTTCATCTGGTAATTTTGGAATTTTGCTATTATATTTCTTGGCATTGTCAATTTGGGATCTCTTTCAGGTGGTGATCGGTGGATTCTTTCTATGGTTATTTTCCCTTCTGGTTCTAGGACTTCTGGGCAGTTTTCCTTTATGATTTCCTGAAAGATACTGTCCAGGCTCTTTTTTTCATCATGATTTTCAGGTAGTCCAATAATTTTTAAATTGTCTCTCCTGAGTCGATTTTCCAGGTCGGTTGTTTTACTGATGAGGTATTTTACATTTTCATTATTTTTTCATTTTTTTGTTTCTGTTTGACTGATTCTTGCTCTCTCATAGAGACATTAGTTTCCATTTGTCCAATTCTAGTTTTTAACAGATTGTTTTCTTCTGTTAGTTTTTGTACTTCCTTCTTCAACTGGCCAATTGTGTTTTTTAGGGACTTGTTTTCTTCAGTGTACTCTTCTGTTAGTTTTTGTCCTTCCTTCTTCAATTGGCCAATTGTGTTTTTTAGGGACTTGTTTTCTTCAGTGTATTTTTTTTTCCAACTGGCCAATTGTATTTTTGAAGGACTCTTTTACCTCTCTCATTTGACTATTAAAATCCTTCTTGAGCTCTTCTAAGAAGGCTTTTTGGGCTTCAGACCAGTTCATATTCCCTTTTGTTGTTGCAGATGTGGGTTTGTTGACAATGTTGTCCTCTTCAGAATTTCTGTCTTGATCTTCACTCTTCTCATAATATGAATCTATGGTACGTTTCTTTTTACTCATGGTGTTTCTTTATTCCCTGGCCTTTAAAGAGATTGAGCTCTCCTGCTGGGGAACAGAGGGTACTGACCCAAGCTTCTTGTGTTGGGAGCCTAGGTCTTGGTCACTGGCTTTGTGTTCTGGGGCCTCTTATGCTGGGAATTGGAGGCTGTAGGTTTCTGGCAGCTTACCTTGTGTTGGGCTGGAATCAGCAAGGCTGGAACTTTCAGGCAATTCTAGGT
The DNA here is from genome assembly GCF_003287225.1 of Phascolarctos cinereus. NCBI lineage: Eukaryota > Metazoa > Chordata > Mammalia > Diprotodontia > Phascolarctidae > Phascolarctos > Phascolarctos cinereus. The sequence goes on from NW_027556098.1 coordinate 237,952,365, forward strand.
TGCCTGCTTTTCCTTTCCTTTAGCTTTCTTCTGCTCCTTTTAGATGGCTGCTGCAGGATGTTTATCTGCCTGGGGCCCCTGCAGTGTTGTCTCCCTCTTTCTGCTAATGCACTGGGAGATTCCTTTGCAGTGGAGTGCCGAGACTCCTGGTGGTTTTCTGAGCTGGTTTCCACCGGTTCCCCCCCCTCACTGAGGCACTCGAGGTCCAGGTGTTGGTGTTTGCCTGCTCTACCACCTGGGCTTCAGGATCTCTTCACAATTGGGAGCTTCAGGGCTCCTAAAGCTCACCTGGTGTTGAGTTGGAATCAGCAAGGTGGGGTCTTTAGGAAGCCTTTAGGTTGTTTTCTTCACCTCTTTTCAGATGAATGCCACAGGGTACTTATCTGCCTGGGGCCCCTTTTTTTTGTACTGAGGCACTAGGAGACCTGTTTGCTGGGCTACTGCACTACTGCTCCTTGTCTTTCTTCTAGTTCATGTGTTCCAGGGTTTTTTTTTTCTGTGGTGATATTTTCTGGGTTTTCAGAGGTTGATAAGGGAGAGTGAGAGCAACCACCTTTTCACTCCGCCATCTTGGCTCCCAGAAGCGGAAGTCTCTAGTCCCTGCTCTCCATACTGCTTTTCAAATAAAATATAAATTCTGCCCAGACATTTAAGGTTTCACACAACACACACAAACACACTCCTGTACTTATATGAGGTGGCTTCATTATTCTTTTCCAGCATTTTCTCACATTATTATCCTGCAAGCATTTTTGCCATAGCCAAATTGAAATTAGTCCTTTCCTTTCTCAGTTTTTTCCTGCTCTTTCCAACTTCTGTGTATTCACTTTTAAAATATTCTCTACCTCCATCTGTTTAAACCCTTCCCTTCATGAAAGATTTAACTAATGTGTTACTTCTTCCATAAAACCTTTCTAGATTTTCCTAGATTAAAGTTCTCTCTTTATCCTTGAATGTCCTGTAGCATTTTGTTTTGACTTCTCATGATGAATTCTAATTTATAGCAATAGAGACTGGCAAAGGGAACATTAGTAGTAAAGAAACTCACTCTATCTTCCTGGGGCTAAATTTCCGCATCTATAAAATGAAAGCCTTCAAATAAGTGATAGCTGAGATCCTTTCTAGTATTAGATCTATTATAAAATATTCATTAGGTTAAAATTTCACTGAACCCATTTGGATTTCAACAGCTAGTTATCCTCTTAACTGATGCTACGTGAATGACAACCATCATTGTACCCTGCAGTAATAAAGATCCTTATAATCCATTCCCTCCTTGCCATATTCTCAAGGTAGAGGGGGCATGATAGGGAGAATACAAAAGAGGATAGAGAATATTCAAGGGTAGACCCCAACTAATGAAGATCAAAACAAATTATCAAAAGAGAAAGTCATTTTCAATCCCTTCTCAATAAGAGGAATATGTTAAATGGGTAGTGGGACCTCCATTCAGAATTGGAACTCATTGACAGCATTACTAGGGAAACAAATACATCAGTCATAAATTTCATGAAAGTGATAAGTTGGTAAGGTGACTATTTTAAAGTTGAGGAAACTGAGGCAAACAAGGTTAAGTAACTTGCTCAGGGTCACACAGCTAGTAAATGTCTGAGACCAGATCTGCAGTCACAAAGATGAGTCTTCCTGACTTTAGGTCCAGCACTCTATCCATTACTTCAAAAAAATAAATTTCCCCCCTACCCTCAGGCAAAGGAGTGATCTGTAATATTCAAAGATGAGTTTTCCTTGTTTAAACTATAGTGCCTTAAGATTGTGTTGAATGTACAGTAATATACATGTAAGTAGTTATCTGTGATGGTGGGCAGCTCTATAAGAAAGAGGCAGCATAGCAAAGGATTTAGAGGGCCAAACTCAAAGTCTGGAAGCCCTGGCTCAAGTCTGGCCTCTCGCTACATGACCCTCCACAAATAACTTGACAAACCAGTACCCCTAGGCAACACTATAGTACTATAAAAAGGAGAATAGTTGCTTATCTTCATTAGTACAGGGACTCTCCATTATCATGAGTTGCTTATATTAATGAAATCGTTGATGTAGACAAAACCAAAAGGCTAAACTATTTAACCTTTAAGAAAGTTTGGTGCCTTTAAATGACATACACTAAAGCTATGGAGGAATTTTAAAGATTATGCAGTATAAACTCCTCATTTTACAAAAAAAACAGACTCAGTGAAGTTAGGAGACTTCCTCAGGTTCACAAAACTGACATAAATCAGGTCTTCTGACTACTTGAACAGTGAGCTTTGGTATTAGTACACTAATTTTTAAATAGTCAACATGGACTAGGGAAAGAAACTATGTCAATTTATTAATTATATATATAATTGCATATATATTAATTATATATAAAGTACATGTGTATACATGCTCATACATGTATATATTTGTGGTATGTATATGCATATATACATCTATATGTATACACACACCATATATAAATATATATATATATTCACACACAAAATGTATGCATGCATGTATGTTTGCATATGTTTGTACACTGTGGGAGCTCAGAGGTTAATGTGGTTGAGAGAGGTAGATGTATTTTTTAAAGCAATATATTGACAAAGTGGGAAAAGATGACAGATAGTTGAATTGAGAACTGATGATTTCCCTGAATTTAGACATTGTTGTTCTCCCATTTACTGATTGACAGCACATATAAGAAAGCCAGAGAATGAGAAGTAGCAACTCCATCAAGGGCAATGCGATATAATAGAGCGGGCAGCAAATAGACAGTGCAGTGCTCTGCTACTAAATAATTATGTAATTTTTAGTGATACCAGCTCTAAAATTAGGGAGTTAGGTATGCTGATCTCTATGCTCCTTTTAAGTTCTGCTATTCTAGCATCCTCCATGACCTTGTATAAAGCATTTAACCTCCTTAGGCCTCAATTTTTCTCATCTTAAAAAAAAATTAGACTTTGAACTACATAACTTTTGAGGTTCCTTCCAGTCCTATACCAAAAGCCTATGCAGGATGTATTTTATAAAATCCAATTCAGTCTTTCTTCGGCCCATCTTCGCTAAATCGCCAAATCTCCCCTCAAAGGTAATGTGTATGGACATGTTTTCTTTTTTCTTTCACAAACATAAAGACTCATATTATGTGGTCTGAATATAATGAGTTATCTGAAGCTAAGTTCAAATCTGGCCTCAGAAACTTACTAGATATATGACTGTGGACAAATCACTTATCCTCTCTGTGTCACAGTTTTCTCAAATGTAAAATGGGGATAATGATAGTACCTACATTGGAGAATGATTATGAGGATCAAATGAAATATTTGGTAAAAAGAAACAAAGAAAGAAGGAAATAAAGAAAAAAAAGCACTTAGCACAGTATTTGATCCATAGTAGGTGCTATATAAATGTTTATTCTCTTTCCTTCCTCATCTGGGAAATTGTGTCTGAGGTTTTTTTAATTATATGGAATGCAGGAAATTGGGGTCAGAAGAAGCATTTATACAGTGCCTATTATCTGCTAGTTACTATGCTAAGTACTTTACAAATAGTATTTCATGTCATCTGCTCAACAACCTTAGGAGGTAGTTGCTATTATAATTACCTGCCCATGGTCACACCGCTAACAAATATCTGCAGGCAGATATGAACTTGTTTTCCTAATTCCTAGTCCCAGTACTGTAACCTCTGTGCCAACCTTCTGCCAAATGGGAAAAAAAAATCAAGTTGAGAGTGTTAAGAACTATATTTCAAAATAAGAGGTCACTGAATTTGGAACAGGAAAGATTATTAGACATCATTTCATCTAATGCCCTTATTTTCCTGTGAGGAAACTGAAGCCTCATCTAAGATCTAATCCTAGCTAAGTTAAGTGACTTACCCCAGGTCACCAAGCAAGAAGTGATAGAGCTATGATCTGAAACTACTTAATCTGACTTCAAGTTCAATGCTCTTCCTATTATTCCACACTTCTTGTCAACAGCAGCAATACCAACAGGAGGGTTAATGTTTTGTAATGTTAAATGAAACTAGCCAACTAGTAGGGAGTTGTGTCTGTTGATTTTTTTTTATTTGTTAAGATATAATCTTATTTATGTGTTTTATTGGCAGCAGTAACTACAGTAAGCCCACAAACAGCCAAATGACTCTGACAGGAGGTAGAGAAGAGAAATACATCTATTAAATTGAGATAAGAAAAAAAATGTGATTTTTAAATATGAAAATTGGCCTGGATACTGTGAAAGGAGCCTAGGGAAATTTCTATGAATACTTCAGTGACTGTGGGTAAAGGGAAGAACTAATGTCTACTTTATAAACTATCCCAGTAATCAATATTTTCAGTGACTGAGAATGGGAAGAGGTGGGTTAAAAATCACAACATTATTTATAGAGTAAATATTCTTAATTTCTTTGGTGAAAAGGACAAGGATGTAGAAAACTGGTTGCTGTTGTATGGATTCTTATTTTATTTTCTGAAATGTGAAAAATTTTCTCTTCAATCTTTCAATGAATGCCATTGTCACTAATGTTATATTTTGTGACAGTTATTTATGCTAAATAATGAACAAAAGAGCACCAGTTTACAATTAAGTGACATCATTAGCTAAATTTTAATTCTAAGAATCATATTCATAACACCTATTTGCTTAGCCAAGAGTCTCTCTTTTGGGCCCATTATAATTAATAAATCCAACCTTTACTCCCTGTTTTATGAAACTAAGGATCTGTTAAACTTACTGTAATTAGAAACAGTGAAAATGGAAATCCTCCAAAAGAAATAAAAAATACTATAGCAGATGGAAGGATGGTTAGTCTTCCCAGTGAAATTTAATGGTATATCAGACCACTGTAAAAACATTTGCTTAAGCTGGAGCTTTAAGAAAAACTTTTTTTAAAAGTTTCAATTATTTTCTCCCATTGTTAAGGATAACCCTGAACAATCACAATGGAAAGATGAATCACTTCCCCTAGTAATTCCCACTATAGTATAGGCAAATCATTTTTTATGTAAAAATTACTCTTGGTAGGCACTGTTCTGATGCAAGTCAACAGGACAAAATTTTGCTACAATTCAATGTTTCATTTTGTTGATTAGTGGTGTACATGGCATATAGTAAGCACTTACTTTTTATATTGATTCATTTGTTTTTCTTTTGCATCTCACCAACCCCACCCCCCCTTCTTTCTTTCTTTCTTTCTTTCTCTCTTTCTCTCTTTCTCTCTCTCTCTCTCTCTCTCTCTCTCTCTCTCTCTCTCTCTCTCTCTCTCTCTCTCTCTCTCTTCTTTCTTTCTTTCTTTGTTTTTGGCTAGGCAATAAAATTAAGTGACTTGCCCAGAGTCACACAGCTAGTAAGTGTCAAGTGTCTGAGGCCAAATTTGAACTTGGATCCTCCTGATTCCAGGGCCAGCACTCTATGCACTGTGACATTTAGCTGCTCCCATCTCTTATTCTAATTCCTTTAGCTATCTCTTTCCTCCAAAATAGGTGCTATGAAATTCTATTGCCCTTTAACTCTACTTTTCTACTAAGTTATATACCTGTGAAAGGGGCAACAACAAAAAAAATCTGTACATGGCTTTCCTGTTATGGAGTGTAGAGTTCAGATGTCAGTTTTTATCTGCTGTGCATTATTATTGAAGAGTTAGACATGACTGAACAACTGCAATCACAAAAGTTCTCTGTATTAATACCTACTGAGTCACCTAGGATATATAACTCCCTAACCTTGCTTTATCTATGATTTCTTAGAAAACTTCTGTTTTAATTACCTCAGTGATAAACAACCTTTCAGGAGTTAAGACACATTGTATGATTTTGTGACATCATTGTCTATCTGTTGATATCTTACCGGCAAGAAAGGTTACAGTATAGCGCATATAAATTGATAAGAATTAAAATTAATGCGGTTTTGATAGGCTTGAGAGGTACTTTATCATATTACAAAATTAAAGTTTGGAATCATCAGTGACAAAACAGAGAAATGTGAGTTAGATAATAGTATGCTTGAAAAGATTTGGATACTGGTTAAATAATCAGATCTGAAGAGTCACCATGAATCTGTGACTTGGAGGAAAGTTGTAAGTAGGATGACCCAGGCATCTGCCCTTGACCTTTGCTATTTAATATTTTTATTGGTGAGTTCGATGAAGCGATTTTTAAAAAGTTAGCATATAACTTAAAGCTGAGAAGGATAGTTAGTTAATATATTGAATGACATAGTTGGTATCCAAAAAAAAAAAGATTCTTACATTGCTCCAGATCTAATAAGGACAAATTTAGCAGGATCATACAAAGTCTGAAACCTATGTTAAATCAAACACATGATGACACATGCATGTTATGTGTAATGTATATGTAGGTATATTTTACATGTATACACATATGTGCACACATGCATGTATGTATATACATATACACACATATATACACACATACATACATACATACATACATACATACATATACACACATATGCTTCACATGTATATCACGGAGGAAGTATGAGTAGATAGCAGTTCCTCTAAAAACATTTAATTAGTGAGCCAACAGTAGAATAATGGACTCTAATAAAGCCAAGGTTATCTCAGGCTGCCTTGCCCAGATAGAATTCTAGGCACTACATTTTAGGAAAGTTACTGATATGACGGAAAGTGCAAAGGAGAATGAACAGGACTGTGAAGAACATTTTATAAAATTCTATATAATTCGATAAAACACATTAACTGATTTCATCATATATGAGATGAGGATGTTTAGTTTGGAAAAAAAGAATTCTGAAGTATCATGATAGTACCTACAATATATGAAAGACTATTCTGCATGAGAGGCATTAGGTTCCCTCTGATTGGCCCTAGAGGGCCGAAATACAAGACATGGGAAAAAGTCACAGAGGAAAATTTAGGCTTCATAAGGGGAATACTCTAAGACTAAGAGCTTTCCTAAAGTCGAATGGGTTACTTCAGATGGGAGTAAATATCTATCCATGAGAGATCTTCAGGCAACGGCTGGAAGAATAGTTTAGGGTGATGTTATAAAAAGTATTCATGGCAACATGCAGATTCAACTAGCTGGCCTCTGAGGTCCCTTTCAATTATGATATTCTGTGATCTTTGTTACCTGTCTGCACTCTGAATTTGTCATGTGCAATGAGAAATAACCTTTCACACACTAGCAAAAGAATTAATGTCACAACATTCTTCATAGGGGAAATTTATCCAATGATAACATGTCATCTCTAAACAATAAGTTCAATTTACATAAATTACTGCTTGTAAGTAGATTGAGCAATTAGAAAAGGTCATTCATATTTGAGGTCTGCAGGGTCAGTTCATGCAGCTGTACTATTCAATGCTAGAAGAATCTCATAGAGAAGAACTGGTTCACACACTATAAAAGCTATAGCAAAGTGAGGAAGACAAACAACTTGCTTAATAACATCCATATACGCTAAAGGTTGTAATTCAGCCATAAAATTAAATAATTGTTTTTATTTCAAATGAAACTCAATTCCTGAAATGACTGAAATAATCTAAAATAAAACAGAGAAATTAGTAACACTTTTCTAATGTAATACAGTATTTTTTCCCACAGTTTAGAAGCACTATACCAAGAAAATGCCCACAGAGGTTATAAATCAGAGCAGTTTTTTTTTTTTAACTACCACATAGAAGAGAGTATTTGATAATGGTAATTTTTCAAAAACAGTAGTAGGGATATTATCAGTGTAATTTCATTTAGTTAACTTATTCAAATACTGAAATAATTTTAACATCTGATACAATTTATCATTGCTCCCAGATACTTAGAGAGTATCTTAATTCCATTTACTAATAATACATCAGATTCAAAATATAAAACATTCTGGTCAAAGATAAAGACTGACATGAATCTGTTACTCATTATGTCAGCTGCCATTTTGTTTAAAACGCTTTTCAAAGAAATCAAAACATCCTTTAGTTTTTGCAGGGGATTCTTACTTTTAAGAAGAAACATGGGAAACAAACAAACAAAAAGTTCTAGTCCATCCATACTAGAACTTGTTTCATTTCTTATACTGAGGCATCTAGGTGGCACAGTGAATGGAACTTGAGGCTTAGAGTCAGGAAGACCTGAATTCGAATCCAGACTCATACTGTATGACCCTGGGAAATAATTGAGCCTGACTTGCCTCAGTTTTTTCAAATATAAAATGTGAATAATAATAGCACCGACCTCCCAGGGTTGTCGTGAGGATCCAATGCAATAGTATTAACAAAAAGCTTAGCACCATAACTGGCACATGCTTGGAGCTTGATAAATGCTTGTTTCTTTCCCACGTGCTAAAAATGGATATTTTCGTTATCTTTCATTTGATATGCTCACGCTCATATTATTCTAATTATTTTGTGTTATTCCGTAGAGAAAAGCCAGTGAGTGGAAAAGGCCAGTCCCAACTTCATGACTGCCACACATTGTTAGATGATGAATGGCATATTGCCACAAACAATGTGTGTTTAGCTAAGGCAGTTTCTAGACAAAATTGTGGACTAGAGGAAGTTTGTAACTAAAGTCTATCCTTCCTTTGTAATAATTACTCATAAAATGGCAATTAGGACAGTATTTTTTTTCTTTTTAATAATGTTGGAGGAGTGGAAATGGGCTAAATGCTGTAACACAGAGCTTAGAATATGAGCTACTCTATGGTAGTAACTACCTTGTAGATGTCTATTATATAAGATCTACAACAATATAGGCCTTATCATATTGTATTCTGTACAACTATGAAGCAAAACCTCAGTACCAATACTGTTCAGATTTACTGTTAGAATAAACCAGCCATCTCTGAAACACTGTAATATAGCAGAAAGAACCCTTAGATTTGGAGGGAAAAGATGTGGAATTAAGTATGTATTTATGATTTATTTGATTTCGGACAAATATTTCATGTCTTTTGACTTCAGTTTTCTCTTTGTAAAATGGGTGGGGGAGGCAGTAATGATGTCTGGGACACTTTCCAAATTTAAATCCAACAATCCTGAGAATCTCTGTTAATAACGAGTGGATTGTCACTCATGGCTGGAATAATAACCTTTGACTTTTCAATAGCAAAAGGCATAGATAAATTCAGGAGTTATTTTGGGGCACTTTTCCATACACTGTTTGTGGCATTTGTTTACTAGATTTCATGGACAGAAAATAAAATGAGGAAAAATCATGTTTATCGTGTGAATGAGAGTCAATATCATCTCATGAACTAATATCCATGTATCATACAGAATCAACAGATTACTTTCTGTTTTTTGTTTTGTTTTGTTTTCAATACATAAAATCATAAACATTCCTGTTGGTCCTTTTTACTCTTTTGACAAAATATCATCTGGGCAGATCACTCAGTTTACTTTGATTTTTTCACTGACTTTCATGATTCAGATTCTCTATGTATTTATGAAACTGTAGGCAGTAAAAGTTCTAGTCCTTCCCAGTTCCCAGGCACAAAGTTTGTTGTTGTATTATAGGTGCTCAGGAAAACTCAATGTTTGGTAAATGAAAAAAAAAAGAAGAGAGAGTGGAAAAAATGTTGACTGATTAAAGGAAAAATATCTGTCTGTTAAAAATATCAATAATATCATATAAATACTTTTCATCTATTTGTAATACCTGTCTTTAGAGAAAAAAATAGGTATTATCTATAAAGAGCTTAGCAACTGATGATTCAGAGCTAGTATAGGCTCTGATTGGAAGCATTCCTATGCATTCAGGGGTAAGAGTTTTCTTTTTCAAAATGGACGCTAGGAAGAACAGAAACAAAAGGATAAAGAGGAAGTAGGGGACAATGAAAATAGCATAAAATATTATTTCTGCTAAGAGTTGCAAAGACTTTGAGATTTGTCCTTTATTCTTTCAAGGTTGGATGTTCAGTACTGATACAATCTTAATGAAGGCTTTGGAGATTTGATCTCTACTGAGGATGCCTGGCTTGCACATCTGATACAGTCCACTTTCTGTCAGACCCTGGGAAAACGTCACCTCATTTATGAAATTGTTGTTCTTATATGTTACATTCACAGTAAAGGTATTAATATTCCTATGGTGATTGTAAACCTTTTTTTTTTTAACCTCATCCATTTAAACTAAACTAAAGCTTGTTCTTAGATGGTAGCTTGAATTGAGTACCCTGAAATCATGGCATTTGGTCATCAGAATAGAGATGGATGTGAGGAAAGGAAAAACTTCACCATGTGATGTGATTGTGCCAGCTGAATTTTATCATACGTGTGTTGGCTACATAAAAAGCAGAATTTGCTTTCTAATCTAAACAAAATATTTTTATCATTATATGAGATCTAAGTGAATTTTAGGCCTACGTGACTAGATCTGGGAGGAACTTCTAGTGGGATGAGATCCAAGATAATATAGAGCATCCTGAATCTTGGCTCCAAAAAGAATCTTGGGGAATAACAAGGGAGAAAAATGAGGGAAAGTATCTCCTCTGCTCCTCCCCCCCCAAAAAAAACTCTCTAAAGATGCTACATATCTCAGTAATGTATCTTATGTGGTAATTGTAAGCTCCTCAGTTCATCAAACCACTCACATGCCCAGTGCAAATGCTGCTGATAAAATATGTATTTGTTAATAGCAAAGCTGTGATAAGGAAACAAGCATAATAGTTCAAAAATATATACTAATTTCAGGTATGCTGCATTTTCTGTTCAGATGAATTCATGTTAAGTCAACCAAAAACTTATATCCCTGGAGAAAAAAAAAATCTTTCATGCTCACACAAAATTACTGTACTTTTTGCTGGAAACATCAAAACCTGTACTTACGAGATCAACCTGTGAGAATTAGAGCTATATTTCTATGCATTATAAAGATCATTAAGCACTACATTGATCGCTGATTATAAAATGTTTGTGCCTTACAATGCACATTGTGATGAGACATTTATGAATCATAGCTATGGAATTCATGACATAAATTATGGTAAAATATGCATATATACATACATAGTTCCATGTATATATTCATATTAAGACTTTTGAGACAACCTCTGTAAGTGTATATTTGCATACTTACTATCTGAAAGTTAAATGACAAAACATTACCATTCTATATGTGTTGGGGATACAAATAAGAATAAAAAAGGATCCTTTGCTCTTATGAAGTTTATGATCTAATGAGAAAAAGACAAGACACAAAAAAGAATATGAAAAAGCTAAAAAAAAAAGAGGGAATATGGGAACTATTGGGAAATGGTTGGGCTATGGGCTTTTTTTTTTATTTGGGAAATTGTTGGGCTATGGGCTTTTTTAAAAATTATTATTTAAAGCTCTGGAAGAATTTTTTTTCCTTTGCCCACCAGTTTTCCAATCTGATAGACCAAGGCTTCACAGGGTACTGATGTGGTGTGGATAGAAAAGTTGATGTAATTTGGTGATTTTTAAGCAACAGATCAAAAAATATAGTAAGTATAGTTATTTTAAAATGGTGGGATAAGGCAGAATGGTGGCAAAGGTTCTGTAATCTAATCCGATTTCCGAGGTGAGGATTTTATATTTTTTTGAGGTTTGAGATTTGTTTATCTGGAATACAGATCAAAATAACGTGATATTTTCAAACAGGAATGGCATGTTCACAAGATTTTTCAACATATACTTTAGAAATGCCAAATTTTATTTTCCATTTGCTTTAGTCCCAAACAAGAGAACAAACTATTGCCCATCAGGAGAAAAAAAACCCCACCTTTAGGAGCATGAAGAAGCCCAGCTGCTTCCAATAACACATCAGTGAAAATGTAGATAACAAATTTTGTAATGAAGGAAACTATCTTTATTCAACAGCCAGCATTTTGGATAAATAAATATTTAGTTTGATGATCACACTTATAACTTTATAGTTCTCTTAATTCTTACCTGAAATTAAGGAGTTTTCTATCTATAATACAGGCTATTCTGTAATGATTTGCTCCTGTACACATCAGTTCCTTTCACAGGATTTGCTGTTTCAAACTGAACTGATCCAATCATCAATTTAAAAAAAAAAAACTGCTTTTGGCTTTAAGAGCCTACAGGGTTTAAAAAAAAAATGATGCTGCTATATTATGTGCATGTTTAGAAAATTACCCGGAAAGCAATTGAATTATTTTTTAAGTTATCATTAGAAGCCATTATAGAAATAAAGTACACAGGGGTCAAAGTGTCAAAGCCTAAATTGTTTCCTGGCCAAAATTAAACTGCCAACATACTCATCCAGAAACCATACTGAGTTCCTGACTGATGTTTCTAAGGTAAATAGGACAGAACAGAAACAGCTCAGGACATTTAGCTGCATCGTAAATGCAAATGACAGTAATGATGAAACATTATATTATTATGATAGGCATCCTTAATCATAGTTATTTATAACCCTGGTCAATTCCCTAAACGAATGGCAAATGTCAGAAAAAAAATAAGAATCACTACACATGTAAAAAAATGACCTTATTAAAAATTTAGCCTTAGGTTCCTGAATTATAAATGTCATGTTGGATGACGGCATTATTATATGCATAACCTCTTATTCATCGTATTTCAGTTCAATCTAATTTATCTCCTAGTTGGAAGTAGTCTTGGGAGTACTACCCATCTTTGGTAAAGACTGGAAGTCCCAAAGAACAGTGGAAATTAAACTAAATGTCTCTTCTAGAAGCAATCAAATTCAAACACATTATTTTCCATATACTTAGGGAACAGTCTTAGCATTCCCCATTGAGTCTGTCTCTTCCCTATACATGGAAGAGAATAGGCCAACATAATGTTTATGTGACAGTAGGGGAGAACAAGGAGAAAACTGCCTTGTCTGTAAGAATTTAATCTTTGGGCCAGAGAGTAGGGGAAATGGCAGAGAAGTAGACAGGAAAAAGAAAGGATTAGGATCAAAGAAGTTATAGAGTAGATCAACAGATAGGGAAAATCAACAGGAAAACAGACTTACAAATAAGTCTAGGAAAAGACCCTAGGTCAGCAGAGAAATTTGACATTACTAGATGATGGCTTTTATTGACATGATATAGGTTGATGACAGCTGATGGCATTCCCAGAATGATGGAATTCCCAGAAGACAATGGCAAATTGACAGTCTAAGATGCATGATTTACCTTGGCTAACTATGTATGTGCCACCATCATATTTGTTCCCTATGCATTCGCCACACCATGCTTGTTCCATGGATATATATGTTCCCATTCGGAGTCCCCTTCCCAGGTGGGTATGGCAAACCATGAGAAAGGGTACTTCTGTGTGTATGGGTAACATTACTTGTTATCTATTTTATGAATGATTTTATATCACAAACGTTTTATTACATTGATAAGTTATAAATATTTTATGATAATTGTCCCAATATAATACTTTTATTATATTTACTTTATGGTAGAACACTGGGCTTAGAGTCAGGAAGTGTCTGAGGCTAGGTCACATCTAGCCTCAGACATTTTCTAACTATATGAACCTGAGCAAGTCACTTAATCCTTGTCTCAATTTCCTAAAATGTAAAATGGGGGGTCATAATAGTACTGACCTCCTATGGTTGTTGTGAGGATCAAATGAGGTAAAGAACACAGTACAGTTGCTAGCACACAGTAGGTGCTATATAAATGGTAGTCATGATGATAATGATTATGATGATAGAATTGATTATTATTTTTTCTTTAAACTACTGTGTCCTGTGGTTGTATTTTACAACTGTATTATAAGAACTGATAAAAACCTTGCCTTAGCAAATGTCAGCTAGTTGACTCAGCAGAGAGTAACAAAGATTGTAATTTTAATCCTTATTAACTTACTAAAACCTAATAACCCTGGGAATGTAATTCAAAACCTCTCTGCCTCAATTTCCTCATTTGTAAAATGAAGAGAATAATAGCACCTATCTCACATGGTCATTGTCAGGATCAAATGAGAGAAGATATGCAAGATGATTCCCAAACCTTGAAATACTATGGAAATATTAGCTATCATTTTCACTATATCAATATCATTCATCCACATTAGGTGCAAAGTAGTTGTCCTTTTAAGAGCTTACATTGCTGCCCTTAATGGAAACTATTTGATGCAGCTTCAAGAACACAGCAAGGAGGCTTACGTTCTAATGAGGGAGACAACATGCAAATAACTACCAATGTATAAGATATGTACAGTGTAAATGAGAGACAATTTCAGAGGGGAGGCACTAGAATTCAAAAAAAAAATGGGAAAGGTTACTTGACAAAAGTGATGTTGAAGCTGAAATTTTCAGGAATCTAGAGAAGCCAGAGACAAAGAAGACAAAAGAGACAAAGAAAAAAGAGACAAAGAATGAGAGGCATAAGGTACAGCCATTGAAAAGGCTGCGACCAGAGATAGAGTCTCTTATGTGAGGTAAAGAAAGGATGTCAGAGTAACTAGATTGTAGAGTTTATGGAAGGGAGGAAAGTGTTAGAAGACTAGGAAGGTAGGAAGGAGCTGGATTGTGAAGGATCCCAAACAAAAGATTTTGTATTTGACCCTGGATGAAACAGGGAAACACTAGAGTTTATTAAATAAGGAAACAGCTTAGTCATATGTGTTTTGGAAAGATCACTTTGGCAGCTGATTCTAGGATGGACTGAAATGGGGAAATACTTGAGGTAAAAACACCAAAATAGGAGGATATTACAATAGTCCAAGCATAAGGTGATGAGAGTCTGTACTAGGTTGGTGCATGTGTCAGATGTTAAGAAGATATAATCAACAGGACTTAACAAAAAAATTCAATATTGGGGTGAGTGAGAAAAGTGAGAGGAGAGGAGTAGAGGGTGACATCTAGGGTCCAACACCGGGTGAAAGGGAATTTGGTGGTATTTTTAACAGTTAGTTCAGAACAGAAGGGGGAGTGACTTGAGAGAGAAATAATGTGTACATTTCTAGACATGCTAAATTTAAGACGTCTTTTGGACATCCCATCACGGATGTCCATAGGAAGCTGAAGATGTGAATCAGAAAGGCAAGAGAGGTGAAGGGTAGATAAAGAGATCTGAGAATCATCTTCATAGAGATGATAATTCTTTTTGTTACTTACATTGCTTGGTATCTTAAGTGCTTTGCAATTGGTTTCATGAATTTTGCAACATCTGGTAATATTGTTATACTGATTGAGCACTCAGCCGTGATTGGCACAATTGCTTTCTGAAAACAGCAACTTTGAAACTGGGAAAGTAGCAAGGGGCTATTGAAAGTTTTCAGAGACTTCAGGGACCTCATGGTAAATCTCACATTGTTTTATGACCTCACTAATACTCAAATGGGTCAGTGATAGGTAGACAGCTTTGGTTACCTAGGTGGAGAATTTAATCCATTCTCCTTCCCTCAAGGTATGTTCTTCCCACCTGACCTCCACACTTTCGAGCATAGTAAAGGCAGAGTCCACACCAGAGGGTGCAGAGTACCTCTGGAGCATGCAAAACAGTCTTCAGGAAGGCAGGAGAAAATTTCTGCATATTCCCCAAATGCTATATATGTGTGTGTGTGTGTGTGTGTGTGTGTGTGTATACATATATGTGTATATATATGTATATATGTGTGTGTGTATACATATATGTATATATATGTGTGTATACATATATGTATATATATGTATGTGTGTGTATGTGTGTGTGTGTGTGTGTGTGTGTGTGTGTGTGTATTCGGCTTTTTAAGTCCCTAGCTTGGACACAAATAAGCATGTGTTATATGAACAGTAACTCTCAAAAATAATACTTATTATGATGTGAAAGCTCTACTTTTTACCACATACAACACTCCCTGCTGAGCAGCTTAATGACATTAGTTCTAGACACTATGTTTTCTTTTTCATCCTTTAACTATTAAGCTTGTCATTTTACAACACATACCACTGTTTGGGAAATGCTCCTATGGAGAATAGTTCTCTGGCTTTTTTTCCCCCAAATGGAAAATAGTGCAGATTTTAGTGCTTACTCACTTTAAAAATAATATTTGTCATCAGGAATGAATATGATTCAAAGGTGTAAGATCAGCATTGATTACTTATCTTCTGAAATCCCAATTTGCATGTTATTATGTATAGCATTTACATTTCCTTTTTTTATTTCAACTATTGTTCTTATTTGCTATTGTACATTTCTGCTACAATTTGGTTTGAATTCTAGCAGTTACATCAAATGAAAATGAAAAGGTTACATAAATGTCACTATCTCACTGTGAATTTTATATACTGTTGATAAAATATATTGTGTGAACATCTGGGATGGGTCTCTATTGCAGGGAGAAATAGATCTGTGTGTGAAATAGCATTTCTGGCAATAGCTTCCTGACACAGAAGAGGTATGAAAATTTGTGGAAAAAAATAAGACTGCCTCCTAATTACACTTTTATGTACATGTTGTCCTCATTTTTTCTCTCTATAAAATAATGTTGACTCTGCATATAAGAGTCCATTTTTCCTCAATATCTCTGCTAAAGATGAATCCTATTGGCTCTTCACACACACAAAAAAAAGGTCAAATAAAAAGCAAAAACTGTCTTACGAGAGTTAGATGATGTATACAGCAAAAACAAAATTGGGACAAGCCCTGGGACAAAGTACTAAAAATTCTCACATTGCTGTCCCTTAACTCTAAAAAATCTCATCAAATAATAGATTAATTCAGTGTCCACATGTCAGGATAAGACTCGAATCATGTTAATGACTCACCTTCCAAAGTTCTTTATATTATGCCCTTCTCTCCTCCATGATACTGGTAAGAAGAGAAACATCTATGTTTGTGATTCAATAAAGCATTTAAGCTACATAATATTGTATTTATTATACCGTGTAATTTACATTTTTGATTTAAAATTATTTTATCAAGAAGATCTTTGCAAAAACGTAGGTTTCTGAATATTTTCATTACAAATATACCTGTATGAATAACCACCATCAAAATAAGGAGATCCAACAAGGAAAATGCCTGTATTTGCATGAAATTCTAATTTATTCCTCTCCAAAACAAACAAACCAAAACAGCCAGAATTGCTTACCTGGGGATATGATATAGAAGAAATCTTTAAATTCATCCATCCAGACTTCTGCTAGTCTCCTATTATTCTTGTTGATGACATGACCAGTGCCCCCTGGAAATGTATATGGGGTTGCCTTGCGAAACACATGACCCACATGAGAACAGGTTACAATTTCTAATGATCCACCACACTGCCAAATCTGAAAAGAGGGGGAAAAGCCATTTTATAAGTCTTACAAATAAACCAATGAAGGTAGAATAAGAAGAAGCATGGCTTTAAAAGGTAATACACTATTAGATTTTAAATGTTGATTTGAAATTAAGAAGACATTCTGAAATGTAATTTAAGACATATTGTGAGGAACAGGATTTTATGTGACAAATTGACATGTTTACCTTTAGCAAAAAAAAATTAGCTAATGTCTCCTTATTGAATTTTGGCTATTTAGCTACCTGCATATTGATAATATATGGAAACTATGAGATACCCTGATGTTCAGTTCATGATTTTAAATTACCAATACCTGTCAGTCAACTTGTGTATACACACACGTATACATATGTATATTTGTGTATATGCATGCATATCTATATATGTGTATCTATGCATATACACATGTATATGTGTGCATATATGTATGTTTATGTATATACACACATGTATATATGTACGTATATGTATATGTGTGTATAATATGAGTGACCACAATGTATTACATGCCAAATAACTGATCTCCTTAATATATCATATTGTGTTATGATAGCACGACTATGTATGTCTTTATACCTTAAGTTACAAGTGGTCTTCCACTTGCCCAATTCTAATTTTTAAGAAATTATTTTTCCTTAGTGACATTTTGTGCTTTTTTTTCTATTTGACCAATTTTGGTTTTTAAATTATTATTTTCTTCAGTATTTTTCCCCTCTTTTACCAAATTGTTGTCTTTTCATAAATTTCTTCCTTCACTCCCACATGTTTTACTAATTTTTCCCCTGCTACTTTATTTGATTTTGGAAATCATTTTTTTTAGCTCTTCTAGAACTTTTTGCTAGGTTTGTGTCCAATTCACATTTTCCTTTGAGATTTGCTTTTAGCTATTTTGACTTGCTTATCTTCTGAGTTTGTTTCTTGATTGTCTGTCACCATAGATTTTTATGGTTAAGGTTATTGTTGTAATTGTTTTCTCATTTTCCCACTTGATTTTGAACTTCATGTTAAAGTTGGGCTATGGTCTTAGAATTGGGGGGGCGATGGTATAAATGGGGGTCTCTCTCAAGCTTCAGGGTTTTTTACAATGCTTTTTTTCAGAGCTAGTTCTGAGAGTTTGGAAGTTGTCAGTGCTTCCAATGTAGTGTGATCTGAAAAGAGGTGTGTCAATGCTCTCTTAGTCTGCACTCTGGCCTTTACCCAGGAAGGGGACTTGATCCCTTGCAATTGCAATCAATATTGCTCCTCCAGGCCCCTGTTGTCATAGGACCAGAATTAATACTTCTCATCAAGACCTCAGTTCCCTTGGGACCAGAAGGGATACTGCTGCTCAGATCCCCTGCTCCTTCTTGATTGAAAGTGTTCCTCTCTGCTCTGGAAATGTGACCCAGAAATAAGCATAGGTAATGAAGTTGCCAAACAATTTCAAGTTCTGCATTTAGTTCTAAATCAAAGGACCCCTGTAATCTCTTTTGACTAGTTACCTAATCCATTTACCATCTATGGCTTGAGAGATCTTGAAACTGCTGCTGCTTCTGTTACCACTACCCAGTCCCACCACTGGTGTTACGTTCACATTGGCCCTGGGCCAGCCTCCACTCTAGTATCACAGATATCCACCCTTCTAAGCTGTCTGTGGCTAGAAGAGTCTCTCACACTCACCTTTTGTTGGTATTACCACTCCAAAATTCTATGTAAGGCATTATTTTAAAATTGTTTGGAAGGGATGGTTGGGAGAGCTTAGCTGAGTGCTTCCTCTACTCTGCCAACCTATAGACCCTTTAAAAAAATGTGACTTGGGATTCTATGAAATCCCTCTTTTCAGGAGAGGTGGTCAGATCTTAGGAAAGTGAGTGGGAAAGCAACTATAATAAAGTAGCAACTATTTAGTAGCTCTAGGGTATTTCTATATAAAGCTCAAACAAAAGGGAGTAAAGAAGCATTCCATATGGAAGTAATGGTTTGGACAGATAAAGGAAAATTAACCTGGTAGAAATCTTGTTGGAAATACAGTGGAGAAGCAAAGAAAAGGATCATGGAGGTCTAACCTTGGCCTTTAAAGAAGACCATGTTGAAAACATGAGCAAGGGTAAAAAAAACAAAATTTCCCCAAAAGACAGACCAGATGTTCCATCTATTTAATAGGTTTGCTTTAAGCAAACCTGCTAAGTAACAGAAGGCTTCTCTGGGCCAATGCAGGAAGTGCTTAGGCATATTAGGAGGACTTTTTTAGGAGAGAGACAGAGAGACAAAGAGAGAGATATTTTTGTCCGTGAAACTAAAGAACAAGGAGAGAATTCCAACAATTTATAGTTGTTGACACTGAAGATTCAATCTTTCAAAGCTTAACTTTCCTAGGAAGATAGAATAGAAAATCCAGAGAAGCATATACTTGTTGCAATGACTAACAAGTCAGAGCTATGTACCAATATCAGATCCTACAGAGCCTGAAAGATCTAGCAGTTGATGCAAACAAAATCTACCTCAGCTTGAGCTCTAGATCTTATATTGCTTTCACTAGTATTTATGTAACTGACTCTGAATTCAAGATCTTGAAATAGGAAAGCCAGGGAAGGGAAAAACATTTATTAAATACCTCTTATTGGACAGGCTCTGTGATAAGTATCTTATAAATATTATCTCATTTGATGTTCACAACAACTTTGTGAGTTAGGTGCTATTATTATTCACATTAAACAGATAAGGAAACTGAGGCAAACAGAATTTATGTGACTTGCCCTGGGTCACACAGCTAGTTAGTATCTGAGGCCAGATTTTAATTTCAATCTTCCTGATTCCAGGCCCTCCTACTCTATCCACTGAGCCAACTAGCTGCTTAGAGAACTGTGAATTAAGACTTTTATAAACTTGCAATTTTTCTTCTTTTTTTTAATCTTAACTCTTCTGTGTTTCTCTAATACTTAAGAATAATTCCTCCTCTTTTATTTTTAAGTAAAGAAGGATTTCTGGTTAATAACCATATTCAGTTTCTTGAAAGCTCCTCTAAGATCATTACATACATATACACATATATACACACACACATACACACATATATACACACATATATATGTGTGTGTGTGTGTACTCAAAATATATTATATTATGTATAGAGATATATTTTATATTCAAAATATATTATATTCAAAATATTTTCAAAATATTCTATATTCAAAAATTTCCTCCAGCATTCTGTGCTTCTTTAGGAAAAAACTGGGGGTAGAAACCAAAAACTCATTATCTTTATTAAGGGATTTTGTAAAAAGAACTATTTAATATGTCCCCATCATTCATATTGGATTTGTGATACCTATGCCATCAACCTTTATGTGTATAAATAAAAATGATATGACCACAAACATCCATTCTACACATTCTAATTAGGGTAGGGATAGGAACTGATCTTAAAATTGCTAGCCATGGAAAAACTATAAGTCAAATTAATAAACATTCATAAAGTTCTTGCTATGTGCCAGATACTATGCTAATTCTGAAGATACAAATAAAAGCAAAGGGAAATATACCCTCTTGGAAGGCAGAGACATATTCTTATGGGGGAAGAGAACATATGAAAGGAAGCTGAAGAGTGTTATAAAGGAAGGGTGGATAAATGCGGACATTGTGAAGAAGGAAGTGCAGCATCAGATGTGAGGCCAAGAGAGAATGAAGAAGTGATCACAGCCTGCCAGGTGCCTTTCCCTCAAATGGAGAATCTGGGAGAAAATGATCAATTAAAGGAAGAGGATGCAGAGGTAGAGAGAATTTCTAAGATGGCAAGGCTTCTAGCTAGAGGTGGTTAAGACAGCTTCTAGATTTTTAATGCTGTGGGGACATGGGAGAAAACAAAGTCGAGAAAGAAAAGGAGCAAAACCTAAAATGGAATTAAAGGAGTAAAGCTGCATATCCCTAGAACTACCTGAAGCAGAGATGTCAACCTTAAATCTCTGTGAGCTGCATATTGACTAAGAAAACCACAAATCAACATTATAAAGTATGGTATATTTTTATTTATTTTGTTAAACATTTACCAATTACATTTAAAAATATTTTTCCAATTTCATGCAAAAGTCATTTTAACATTTTTTTTTAAAATCTTGAATTCCAAATTCTGTCATGATTTGATTCCCTCATTGAGAAGGCAAACAACTTGATATAGGTTTAAATATGTGTAGTCATACAAAGCATATTTCCATATTAGTCATATTGTGAAAGAAAACACAGGACAAAAAAGAAAAAAAAAGAACAAGAAAAGTAGTTTTTTTTAAAAAGCATGATTCAATCTCCATTAAGATTCCATCATTTCTCTTTTGGTGGACAACATTTTTCATCATGTCTTTTGGAATTGTTTTGGATCATTGTAAGGCTGAGAATAGCTAAGTCTATCATGGTTGATCATTGCAGTATGATGCTGTTACTGTGGATAAAATGCTGTTACTTTGCATCAGTTCATCTAAGTTTTTTCCAAGTTTTTCTGAAATATGCCTGCTTGTCTTTTCTTATAGCAGAATAGTATTTCATCACAATCACATACCACAACTTGTTCAGCCATTGCCTAGCTGGAGGACAACCCCATAATTTCCAATTCTTTGCCACCACTAAAAGAGCTGTTATAAATATTTTTGTACACAGAAGTCTTTCCCTTTTTTGTTCATTGTATATTTAAGATAGACCTAGTACTGGTATTGCTTAGTTAAAGGATATGCATGGTTTTATAGCCTTTTAAACATAGTTCCAAAATGCTCTCCAGAATGGTTGAATCAGTGTGCAATTTTACCAGTAGTACATTAGTGCTTTAATTTTCCCACATCCTTTCTAATACTTGTCATTTTCCTTTTCTGTCATGTTAGCAAATCTGAAAAGGTGTGAGGTAGAGTGGCTCAGCATTGTTTTAATTTACATTTCTCTCATTAATAGTGATTTAGAGAATTTTTATATGACTATAGGTAGCTTTGATTACTTTGTCTGAAAACTGTCTGTTCATATCCTTTGACAATTTATCAATTGAGGAATGGCTTTTATTTCTACTAATTTAACTCCTTTTTTTTCACATGTTTGAGAAATGAAGTGTTTATCAGAGAAACTCACTGGATTTTTTTTCACAGTTATGATAACCAATTATGTATTTCCCTCCATCCTATTTTCCCATTTATCCTACTCTCTCTCTCCTTTTACCCTGTCCTTTCTCAAAAGTGGTTTGCTTCTGACTTCTACCTCCTCCAACATGCCTTCCTTCTATCAACTCCACCCCACTTCTCTTATTCCCTGCCCTTCCTACATTTCTGTATGGTAAATTTGATTTATACTCCTATGTGTGTATATTATTCCTTCTTAGTCAATTCTGTTGTGCTCCCCTCCTTGCTTTCCCAATTTTCCCTCCATTGTAAAATCTTGTTCAGGGCTGTTTTATGTTAGATTTGTCCCATTATACCTCTCACTTTCACCTTCTTCCAGTACATTCTTTGTTCTCATCCATTATTATTTTTTTATATTATCATACCATCACATTCAACTCCCACCTCTGGTTTCTATGTATACTCCTTCTAACTGCCCTTATAATGAAAAAGATTTTAGAAGTAATACATATGATTTTTCCATGTAGGAATGTAAATAGTTAAACCTTATTGAATTTCTTATTATTTGTCTTTCCTGTTAACCTGTTAACATTTTTATGCTTATGCTATTGAAAGTCAAATTTTCTGTTCAACTCTGGTCCTTTTATCAGGAATATTTGAAAGTTCTCTATTTCTTTGAATTTTCATTTTTTTCCCCTGAATGATTATACTAAGTTTTGCCATGAAGGTGATTCTTGTTTGTAATCCTGTCTTCTTTGCACTCTGGAATATATTCCTAGCCCTCTGATCCTTTGATGTAGAAGCCGCTAAATCTCATATAATCTAGATTGTGTTTCCACAATACTTGACATGTTTCTTTCTGGGTAATTGCAAAATTTTCTCATTGACATGGGAATGTTTGAATTTGGCTATAATATTCCTAGAAGTTTTCATTTTGGGATCCCTTTTGAGAGGTGATTTGTGGATTCTTTCAATTTTTATTTTACCCTCTGGTTCTAGAATATCAAAGCAATTTTCCTTGATAAATTATTGAAAGATGCTGTCTTGGCTCTTTTTTTTTTTATCATGGCTTTCATATAATTTTTAAATTGCCTCTCCTGGATCTATTTTCAAGGTCAATGATTTTTCCAATGAGATATTTCATGTTGTCTTATATTTTTCATTCTTTTAATTTTGTTTTGTTGTTTCTTAATGTCTCAGAAAGTCATTAGCTTCCACTTGCCCAATTCAAACTGTTAAGGAATTATATTTTTTTAAGAAAGCTTTTGTACCTCCTTTTCCAGTTGGTCAATTCTGCTTGTTAAGGAGTTCTTCTCTTGAAGTGAATTTTTCTACCTCTTTTTTTTCCATTTGACCAATTCTGCTTTTCAAATCATTATTTTCTTCATTGGATATTTGCACCTCTTTTATTATTTGACCTATTCTGTTTTTAAGGTGATATTTGCTTTAGGGTATTTTTTGGCCTCTTTTATCAAGTTGTTGACTCTTGTATCATGCTTTTCTTGCATTACTCTCATTTCTCTTCCCAATTTTTCCTCTATTTCTCTTACATAAATTTAAAAATCTTTTTTTGAGCTCTTCCATGGCCTGAGACCAATTCATATTTTTCTTGGAGGATTTGGATACATGAATTTTTGACCTTGTCTTCTTCTGAGTGTATGTTTTGATTTTCCTTGTCACCATAGTAACTTTCTATGGTCAGATTTTTCTATTGTTTGTGCATTTTCCAGCCTATTTCTTGACTTTTTACTCTATACTAAAGTGGGGCTCTGCTTCCCAAGTGAAGGTGGCACTGTTACAAGTTTCAGGGTTTTTTGGTTTGTTTGTTTGTTTGCTTGCTTGCTTGCTTGTTTTTTGTTTTGTTTTGTTTCATTTATTTATTTTTTTTCAGCTGTTTTAAGTGTCAATTCTGGGCACCTTTAAGTGTTCAGCTCTTTTAAGATGGTATGATCTAGGGAGTTGTATGCTTATTAATCTCCTGTAGCATGTAATGGTTTGTGAGTGCCACAAGCACCAATTTCAACTTGGGAACCGTGACTAGGGTCCGTTCTTCTTTGCAGCTACAAGCTTTGTTGTGTAAGTGCTCCTCCTCACACTGGAACAAAGACCCAGCACTGTGACCCAGATGCAAGAATTGGCAATGCAGCAAAATCCTGCCTCTATTACAGCTAGAATTTTATTGTGATACTGAATAATAGTGGCAAAAATAGTCATACCCTGATCTTATTGGGAAGGTGTCTAGCTTATCCCCATAATGGATAATGCTTCCTGATGGTTTTATATAAATACTACTCATCATTTTAAGGAAAGCCACATTTATTCCTGTGATTCCCAGAGTTTTCAATATGAATGAGTGCTGTATTTTATCAAAAGCTTTTTTCTGCATCTATTGAGAATAATTTTTGTTGGTCTAGTTACTAATATAGTCAATTATGCTGATTATTTTCTTGACATTTAACCAGATTCACATCCTGGAATAAATCCCAACTCGTCATAGTATATGATTTTCATAACAGATTGCTGTAATCTCCTTGCTAGTAATTTATTTAAAATGTTTGCATCAATATTTTTTTAGGAAATTGGTCATTTTTTTTTCCTTTTTCCGTGTTTGCTATTCCTGGTATAGGTATCAGCATCATATTAATGTTGAAGAAAGAATTTAGTAGGACCTTTCTTTGACTATTTTTCAAAATATTTTATATTATTGAACTTAATTATTCTTAAAATGTTTGGTAGAATTCACTTGTGAATCCATCTGTTCCTCAGAATTTTTTTTTTTCCTTAGGGAGGTCATTGATGACTTCTTCAATTTTTTTCTATGAGAGGGTTATTTCAGCATTCAATTTTTCTTCTGTTAATCAGGGTAATTCACATTTTTGCAAATATTTGTCCATTTCACCAAGGTTATTAGATTTAATGGCACATAATTGGGCAAACTGGCTACTACTAATTCTTATACTTCATCTTCAGTGATGAATTCAACCATTCAATTTTTGATATTAAAAATCAAATTACTCAAAGGTTTATCTAATTTTTTTTCACAAAAGCAGCATGTAGTTTTATTTGTTAGTTCATTTTTTTTCTTTCAATTTTATCAACCTCTCTTTTGATGTTTTGGGATTTCCATTTTATTTTATGGGGATTTTTAAATTATTCTTTTGCAAGTTTTTTTTAGTTACATTCCCAATTCATTGATCTTTCTGTTTCCTAGTTTATTAATATAAGCATTTAAAGAGATAAAATTTCTCATAAGCACTGCTCTGGATGTATCCTAAAAATTCTGATATGTTGTCTCACTTTTGTCATTCTCTTTAATGTAATTATTGTTTGTTTTAATGATTTGTTGCTTGATGCACTCATTCTTTAGGATTAGACCCTTTAGCATCAATTAAATTTTAATCTATATATCCATGGCCCTTTATTGAATGTAATTTTATTGGATTATGATCTGAAAAAGCATGCATTTAATATTTCTTCTTTTCTGTATTTGGTTATGGGGTTTTTATACACAAAGACATGGTCGATTTTTGTGAGAGTGCATGTTCTACTGAGAAAAAGGGATATTCCTTTCTATTCCCATTCAATTCCTTGAGATCCAACTTTTCTGTCATATCCAACTTTTCTAAAATTCTAATCATCTCCTTATCTTCTTTATTGTATATTTTCAGGATAGATTCTGTGTAGTTCTGAGAGTGGAAAGTTTAGGTCCCCCAACAGGATAGTTTTATTGTTTATTTCCTCCTGAAATTTATTAACTATTTTCTTTGAACTTGGATGTTATATCATTTGGTGCATATATGTTTAGTATTGATATTACTTCATTGCCTATGGTATGTTTTAGCAAGTTGTAGTTTTCCACAATTTTTTTTCTCGACCTCTCTTATTTAATTTTTAAAATCTTTTTTGAGGAGAGACAGAGTAAAGGCATGGACTCATTTGAGCTTTTCTCCAAACCCATCCAAATACCTTTAAATATTGACTCTATAGAAATTCTAGAGCAGTAGAACCCACAAAAAAGATAGAGTGAAACAATTTTCCAGACTAAGACAACTTAGAATGTCATAAGGAAAGGTATGTAGCAGCAGGGAAAGCGTGGAGCATAGCACAGTATAGGGTATGGCAAGCCCAGCCCAAGACTCAGCAAACCAGGAGGAAGCCTTGGGAGCCACTGCATCAGCAGTGCATTGGCCACTTCCAGAGTTCTCAGCCCACAAATGGTAAGGGGCTTAAACAACTGGCTAGAAGGAGATTATAGGGATATCTTTGAAAGCCCTGAGGCAGAACTTGGCTGCTTTGCCTATATTCAGATCCAGGTCACACTCCTGGGGGGCAGTCTCAGGGCAAGGAGGAATACTAGCACATCAGAGCTTATGGCTACAGTGCAGCAGGGACCCTTGTCACAGTCCCAAGACAGAAAATAGTGCTTGTGATCACTCACAGACTAGAGCACAGGCCAGGGAAATAGTAAACACCTCTCCTTAAATCATACCACCTTGAAAGACCTGAAAAGGTACAGATGCCTAGAAGTATCACTGAAAACAGCTGCATAAAAGCCCCGAAGCTTGGGATACTGTGGTCTCTACTTGGGAAGCAGAGCCCTACTTTAACACAGACTTGAAAGTCATTAGTCTGTAAGTAATAGTCTGGGAGTATGAGCAAACAACAGAAAATAATTCCGACCATAGAAAGTTATTATGGTGACAAGAAAGATCAAAACACACACTCAGAAGAAAACAACAAGGTCAAAATCCTATATCCAAAG
Organism: Phascolarctos cinereus; assembly: GCF_003287225.1. NCBI lineage: Eukaryota > Metazoa > Chordata > Mammalia > Diprotodontia > Phascolarctidae > Phascolarctos > Phascolarctos cinereus. Next base: position 237,979,386 of record NW_027556098.1, read on the forward strand.
CCTAGAAGAACAATATGAATTGGTCTCATGCCATGGAAAACCTCAAAAAGATTTTTTTTAAATCAAACAAGTGAGGTAGAGGGAATATTGAGAAGAAAAATGAGAATAATGCAAGAAAATCATGAAAAACAAGTCAACAACTTGGTAAAGGAGAAAAAAAAATTAAGAAAGTAACATCAAAAAAAAAAAAAAAAGACTGGGCTAAATGGTAAAAGAGTCCAAAAAGCCAATGAGGAGAAAAATGCCTCAAAAAGCAGAATTGGCCAAATTGTAACAGAGGTACAAATATCCACTAAAGAAAAAAAAAATCTCCTGAAAAAGTAGAATTGGCCAGATGGGAAAAGGAAGCACAAAAGTTCATTGAAGAAAATAATGCCTTAAAAATTAGAATTAGTTAAGTGTAAGCTAATGACATTCTGAGACAGCAAGCAACAATAAAACAAAAACAAAAGGATGAAAAAAATAGATGATGTGAAATATCTCACTGGAAAAACAACAGACCTGGCAAATAGATCCAGGAGAGACAATTGAAAAATTATTGAACTACTAGAAAGCCATGATAAAAAACAAACTAACAAAAAAAGAGCCTAGACATCATCTTTCAAGAAATTATCAAGGAAAACTGCCCTGCTATTCTAGAAACAGAAGGTAAAATAGAAATTGAAAGAATCTACCAATCACCTCCTGAAGGAGACCACAAAATGAGAATTGTCAGGAATATTAAAGCCAAATTCAAGAGCTCCCAGATCAAAGAAGAAATATTGCATTTAGTCAGAAAGAAAAAAAAAATCAAGTATTGTGGAGCCATAGTCAGGTTAACACAAGATTTAGCAATGTCTACCTTAAAGGACCAGAAGACGTGGCAAGGGGCACAGTTTCTAGGATTACAATTAAGAATCACCTACTCCACAACATTGAGTTTAAGCCTTCGTGGAGTGGGGGAATGGAAATTCAAAAAATAGAGGACGTTCAAGGTCTCTTGAAGAAAAGACTGGATCTGAATAGAAAACTTGATTTTCAAATACAATACTCAAGAAAATCATAAAAAGGTAAACAGCAAAGGAAAATCATAAGGGATCTAATAAGATCAAACTGTTTATATTCTTACACAGAAAGATGATACTTGTAACTCATAAGAACATTGTCACTATTAGGGCAGATAGAAGTAGTATATATAGAAAGAGGTCACAAGTATGAGTTGGTTATGAAGGAATGATATCTCAAAAAACGGTAAAATTAATGGGTGAGAGAGGAATGTACTCAGAGAAAAGGAAAGGGAGACGTAGAATTGGGTAAATTATCTCACATAAAAGAGGCAACAAAAAGTTTTTGCCGTGGAGGAGAAGAGAGGGGAGGTGAGGGGGAGTGAATGAACCTTATTCCAATCAGAATTGGCTCAGAGGCAATAACATGCACTCAGTTGGCTCAAAGGAGGAATAACATACACACTCAATTAGGTATAGAAATCTATTTTATCCTACAAGAACACATATGAGGTGAAGGGCATAAGAAAAGAGGGGTGATAAAAAGGAAGGCAGATTGGGGGAAAGGATAGACAGAAGCAAGACACTTTTGAGGAGGGATAGGGTGAAAGGAGAGAGAGAACAGAATAAACAGCAGGGGAGGTAAAATGGGGTGGAGGGAAATACTGTTTGTAATAGTAGCTGAAAACAAATGTAAATTTCTCTGATAAAAGCCTCATTTTTCTGTCCTATAGATAATTGAGTCAAATTTATAAAAATAAGAGCCATTTCTCAATTGATAAATAATCAAAGATATAAACAGTTTTCAGATGAAGTAACCATCTATAGTAACTATCTATAGCCACATGAAAATATGCTCTAACTCACTATTGATTGGAGAAATGCAAATTGAAACAATTCTGAGGTACTACCTCCAGGCTAATAGGACAGAAAATAAAAATGACAAATGGTGGAGGGAATGTGCGAAAAGTGAAGCATTAATGCATTGTTGAAGGAATTGGGAACTGATTCACCCATTCTGTACAGAAACAAGGAGCTATGCCAAAAGGGTTATAAAACCATGCATCCCCTTTGACTTAGTAATGCCACTAATGAATATTGGGTTTATATCCCCAAAGAGCTTTTGTTTTTGGGGTTTTTTTAGGCAACTGGGGTTAAGTGACTTGCCCAGGGTCACACAGCTAGTAAGTGTCAAGTGTTTAGTCTGAGGCTGGATTTGAATTCAGGTCCTCCTGATTTGAGGATCAGTGCTCTGCCCTGACCTTTCAATCACTGTGCAACCTAACTGTCTCCCCAAAGATATTTTTTATCTAAATTTATTTATTTTCAGTTTTCAATATTTATTTCCACAAGATTTTGAATTCCAAACTTTCACCCCACCTCACCCCTCTCCCCACCCCAAGATGGCATGCATTCTGAATATCCCTTCCCCTAGTCTGTCCTCTCTTCTATTTCTTCCCCCCTTCTCTTATCCTCTTCCCCTTCTATTTTCCTGTAGGGTAGGATAGACTTCTGTACCCCATTTCCTGTATTTCTTATTTCCCAGTAGCATGTGAAAACCTTTTTTTTAAACATACTTTTTTAAAACTTTAGGTTTCAATTCTTCTCCCTTCCTCCCTCCCCAACCACCCTCATTGAAAAGGCAAGCAACTCAATATAGGTTATACATGTGCAGTTATGCAAAACACTTCCATAGTAGACATGTTGTGAAAAACTAACTCTATTTCCCTTAATCCTATCCTGCCCTCCCATTTATTCTATTCTTTCTTTTGACCCTGTCCCTCCTCAGAAGTATTTGCTTCTGATTACCCCCTTTCCCAATCTGCCCTCCTCTCTATCATCCCCCTGTTCTCTTGTCCCCTTCTCCCCCTATTTTCCTATAGGGTAAGACAGATTTCCATACCCAATTGAATGTGTATGTTATTCCCTCCTTAAGCCAAATCCTATGAGAATAAGATTCACTCATTCCCTCTCACCTTCCCCCATTTCCCCTCCACTGTAAGAGCATTTTCTTTTCTGTTTTTTTTGTGAGATAATTTACCCCATTCTACCTCTCCCTTTCTTCTTCTCCTAGTATAATCCTCTCTCATCCCTTAATTTTATTCTCCAGATATGACCCCTTAATCTTCAACTCACCCTGTGCCCTCTATCTATCTATCTATCTATCTATCTATCTATCTATCTATCTATCTATCTATCTACCTATACATACATAAATTTTTTTCCTCCAACTACCCTAATACTGACAAAGGTCTCATGAGTTATAAATATCATCTTTCCATGCAGGAATGTAAACAGTTCAACCTTAATAAGTCTCTTATGATTTCTCTTTCCTGTTTACCTCTTCATGTTCCACTTGAGTCTTGTATTTGAAAGTCAAATTTTCTATTCAGCTCTGGTCTTTTCATCAAGAATGCTTGAAAGTCCTCTATTTCACTGAATAATTTTTTCCCCTGAAGGATTATACTCAGTTTTGCTGGGTAGGTGATTCTTGGTTGTAATCCTATCTCCTTTGCCCTCTGGAATATTATATTCCATGCCCTGCGTCCTTTAATGTAGAAGCTGCTAAATCTTGTGTTATCCTGATTGTGTTTCCACATACTTGAATTGTTTCTTTCTGGTTGCTTGTAATATTTTCTCCTTGACCTGGGAACTCTGGAATTTGGCTACAATATTCCTAGGAGTTTTCCTTTGGGGATCTCTTTCAGGAGGAGATCTGTGGATTCTTTCAATTTCTAGTTTGCCCTCTGGTTCTAATATCAGGGCAGTTTTCCTTGATAATTTCTTGAAAGATGATGTCTAGGCTCTTTTTTTGATCATGGCTTTCAGATAGTCCAATAATTTTTAAATTCTCTCTCCTGGATCTATTTTCCAGGTCAGTTGTTTTTCCAATGAGATATTTCACATTGTTCTCTAATTTTTCATTCCTTTGGATTTGTTTTACAGTGTCTTGATTTCTCATAAAGTCACTAGCTTCCAATTGCTCTATTCTAATTTTTAAGGAAGTATTTTCTTCAGTAATCTTTTGGACTTCCTTTTCCATTTGGCCAATTTTTCTTTTTAGGGCATTCTTCTCCTCATTGGCTTTTTGGACCTCTTTTGCCATTTGGGTTAGGCTATTTTTTAAGGTGTTATTTTCTTCAGTATTTTTTGGGTCTCCTTTAGCAAGCTGTTGACTTGTTTTTCATGATTTTCTTGCATCACTCTCATTTCTCTTCCCAGTTTTTCCTCTACTTCTCTTACTTGCTTCTCAAAATCCCTTTTGAGCTCTTCCAAGGCCTGGGACTGATTCATATTTTTCTTGGAGGCTTTGGATGTAGGAGTTCTGACTTTGTTGTCTTCTTCTGGTTGTATATTTTGATCTTCTTTGTCACCAAAGTAAGATAATATAGTCTGACTCTTTTTGTGCTGCTTGCTCATGATCCTGGCCAATTACTTGAGTTTTAAACTCTTTGTTAAGGTAAGAGTCTGCTTCCAATGTGGAGAATGTACTGTCCCAAGCTTCGGGGTTTATATAAGCTGTTTTCAGAGATACTTGTAGGAACCCATGTAAATTTTCAGTTCTTGCAAGGTGGTATGATAAGGGGCAAGGTGTTTACTCCTTTATTGGCCTGTGTTGTGGTCTATTAGTGACCAAAAGCACTCCTTTCTGTCCTGGAACTGTGAAGAAGGTTTCCTGTTCACAGCCACTACAAACTCCACCGTGCCAGAGCTCCTTCTCACCCCAAGACCCCTGTCCAGAACTGTGACCTAAATCCAAGCACAGGAAAAGCAAGAGATTCCTGCCTCAGCACCAGCAGAGAGATCCCTGCAATTGCCCTCTGATCAGCCACTCGATTGCCCCTCAGTCTGTGGGCCTGAAGCTTGGGAATCAGCTGCCCACCCTAGGGCTGCATTCTGTGGGAACTGGATTTGAGATCCCACCTTCCTGTCTCAGCACCGCAGAAACAGACTTTTCCCACTGACCTTCTAAGTTATCTTTGGCATTTTTGGATTGAGGAGTCTAGAAACTGCCACAGCTGTCCGTGATTCAGTCCTCTGAGTCCTGCTCCAGGTTCACTGTGGCATGTGCACCCACACCGTGCTGTTCTCCAGCCTGGCACAATACACCTTTCTGATCAATTATCTAGTTGTCCTGGGCTGGAAATTTGGTTCACATTGTCTTTTTGGGTTCTGCTACCATAGAATTTGTTTAGAGCCATTTTTTATAGATATTTGGAAGGGTTTGGGGGAGAGCTCAAGCAAGTTGCTGCTTTCACTCCACCATCTTGGCTCTGCCCCCTCCCAAAGAGTTGTTTTAAAGGACCTCTGTGTACCAAAATATTTATGGCAACTCATTTCTCATGGCAAAGGATTGGAAGTTGAGGGGATCCCCATCATAAGGAAATTGCTAAACAAGTTGTGCTGTGTGATTGTGATGGAATAGTATTGTGCTATAAGAAATGATGAGCAGGATGCTTGCACAAAAGTCTGGAGAGACTTACATGAGCTGATGCAAAGTGAAATGTACTTTGTACAATGTGAGAGCAATATTGTAGGATGATCAGCTGCAAATGACTTAGCTAATCTCAGCAATACAATGATCCAAGACTAGGACTTACAATGAAAAATGCTATCCATACCCAGAAAAGGAACTAATGATGTTTAACTGCCGATTGAAGAATACACTTTTTTATTTAATTTTTCTTGAAGTTTTCTTTCTTTCTTTCTTTTTTTGGTCTATGTTTTCTTTCACAATATGACTCTTATGGAAATGTTTTGTATGACTACATATGTATAACCTATATCAAATTTCTTGCCTTCTCAGTGAAAGAAGTTGGGGAGGGAGGAATGGAGAGAGTTTGAAACTCAAAGTTTTTAAAGTAAAGTAAAGTAAAAATTGTTTTGACATATAACTGGGGAAAAATAAAATACTAAACAAACAAAGAAAATAAAGCATTTTTGTGCTCTTTCAGGAAGTCTTTTTTTTTTATCCTAAAACCAATTCAAATTTTTCACAGATGGACACAAAAAAGTTGTTTTGCCTAGCAGGAGATGCATAGTAAAACTATTCTATAAAAAGAAGGGTATCTAGGATGCACAAGTCATCCTGGCCACATGAGTTTTTGAATGTAGTTGTTTCGACATTGTTGTCTTCTTCTGAGTTGGTGTTTTGATCTTCCCTGTCACCACAGTAACTTTCTATAGTAATATTCTTATTTTATTTTTTCCTTATTTTTCTAGCCTATTTTTTGTTTTTAATTTAATTTTACATTAAATCTGAGTTCTCTTCCTGGGAAGCTCTTTCCCAAACTTCAGGTAGCTTATGTGTGTGTGTGTGTGTGTGTGTGTGTGTGTGTGTGTGTGTGTGTGTGGCTACTAGTTTCAGAGCAGTTCTGGGGATTTGTAAGTTTTACATTCTTCCAAGGTGATATGAACTAAAGGAAAATATGGTCACTCCTTTCCTGGCCTGTGCTCTCCCCCTGCAAACAAAAAGCATTTTTTCTACCCTAGAACTGTGACCAGGGTCTCTTCTTCTGCTAGTACCCCTTCTTGCTCTGGGACTGGGACCTGGAAACAAGTATGGGCAATGAACACACTCCTGAAACCAATAGCAGCAAAAGGTCCACTGTAATCTCTTTCTGATAAGTTGTCCAACACCTTTAACTGGGCTGAGAGCTCTATAAGACATCACTGCTGATTAAGTTGTCCCCAAGTCCTGCTGCTGGCTTACTGGATTATTGGATTTTACTCCACTTTTGCCCCAGTGAAATAGATCCTTCCTGACAACCTTCTGAGTTGTTATGGGCTGATAAATTGTTTTGTCCTGCCTCTTCTGGGTTCTGCCACTCCATAATTTGTTTCTGAGGCATTCTTTTAAAGTTATTTTAAAGGGAATTTGGGAGAGCTCCAGTGAGTCCCTGCATTCACTCCACCATCTTGGCCCCAATTATATTTTATTCTGATTTGGACCAGACTCAGGAGTTTCTTAGATGCTTGGATGGATGTGAGTTTAATATCTCTAATCTAAAACATGAAAGGTAAGTACACTTCAGAGTTCCAGAGCAGATCTGAGAAAATTGGAAGTTCTCTGAATTAAGGAAACTGCTTACCTCTGAAAGGACTTAAGCCTTTCTCTCTGTGAAAGACGAATCTGTGCTAAAAAGTCTTGACCCTCCTTCAGTGAGCTGAGAGTTAGAAAAAGGAAACTCTGCCCAAAAGGACAACTATATGAACCCACAGGGGCAAAGATAGAAAAAAAATGTGGTTTTGCCTAGCAGAGAATGAATAGTAAAACTATTCTCTAAAGAGAAGAAGGGTATCAAGAATGTATGAGTCATCATGGCCACATGAGTTTCCTTGTTCATATTGCCTCCTTGGGGGCCACACACCCCCATAGACACTGTGTGCATTTCTAGAAGAATTTAGCTATAGTAGTATACTATTGTATTTTGATTATTCCTGCTCTTGGATTCTATTTGGCAACTGTTATTATAATTCCTGCTGTTGATTTATCACTTGGAAAGCATTTCACTTCTAAGAGGTAATGACATCAGTGTGACTTATTTTATGTAAATTTGAACCACACAAGTTTGGGCTTGCAAACTAACATGGCAAGTAATAGGAGCGTAACTCCTTTTACCATCATATAACAGAACACTGAGAGTTTGAATTGTAGATGGAGGGAGCGATCTAGCCTTAGCTGAGACACAGAGAAAGACAAGGGTGAGCTGTAGATCTATGTCGTACCTGAGCTATATTACACTGCCTTCTAATGCTGAATCTGAAAGCCCTGGTGGCCCTACCATAGCACCCCACTTATTGTTTGTGATCAGCTGAAATATGTACCATATGGTTAATGGTTGCTGAGCATTTTTACTTTATTCTAAGCAACAAATCACAATTATATCACTATTTCAAGATGCCCAGGATTAAGCCCCTTCCGTATCACATATTTATCAAAATTACAAACTAGAATATATACTTTCTATCCCCAATGACTGGGCAGGCTTTTCTCAAAGCAGTTGTCTTTCCACTGTATTGTAGTCTTTCTTAGTTCAAATATTAAATTTGAACATGCTGAGAACAGATATTTATTTGAAGGATGTATTAAAGAGGCATAATTATGCCCTAGTGACTGACAAGATATTTTCTTTTTGCAGCAGTAGGACTTAGAGCAGGGGTGATTGTGCTAGGAGAGGATCATTTTTACAAGGAGATGAGAAGTATGTAATACAAAACTGGAGAAAAGAGTACACACTGCACTGACTGGTGCATTATATGTTCACTTCAGACAATCTCATTTGTTATTGCTGTTTGCACAATGTACTGTCACTGGAAAAGAAGTTCTAAAACAATGTTGAAATGATGGAATGTTTGAGTCCTGGGGCAATATACAGAAAAAATGTAATGGTATAGACAATTCAGAATTAAGAATAAAGTGAGAAATTGGTAACCCTGAGAGGAGAAAAAGACATAGATACATATCATGTTCAAATATTGTGAAGGGAAGAGATGAAATTGGTGTTGAGGGGTGTGTGTGTGTGTGTGTGTGTGTGTGTGTGTGTGTGTATGTTGTTATGAGTATTTTTCAATTGTAAATGAAGCACTGTGGTCTGGTATGATGATATTCTACTGTAATGCCCCATACCCTGATATATGAGGGAAATCTTTAGGGATCACAAAACTAACATGCACATATTTGAATGGTTGATATTTCATGTCACAAGAAAGCTGCCAAATGAAAGTTTTTATTTGTATTGTGCTGACAACAGTAATAATCTAATCAAATGTAGATTTTTTTCTTTTTTTTAACATCATTTAGGAAAACACAATGGAATTCAATAAGATTGTGGTTAGAACTTTATGCTAAGTGGGCTGGGGTTTCCCAGAATCAAGAGAAATGTATTAAAAACTTATTCGGATCTATAGGGAAAAAGATGGTAGCAGACGTTTGTTTTTAGTTTTCTTTCTTTTTTTTTTTACTCCAAAAACTGCTGGAGACTTATGATGTGATCTTCAGCAAGTCATTTAATTTCTCATACTCATCACATTCTTCACAATCTGTCTTCTACCTGAAATGTCCTTTTCCCACATCTCAGCCTCTTGGCTTTCTTCCAGTCTTATCCAAAACTATTGTTGTTGTTTTGTTGCTGTTGTCGTTTTGTTGTTGTTGTTTTCAATTACATCCAAAGTCATGACTCCATTTGGGTTTTTTTTTTGGGGGGGGCAAAGATACTGTAATGGATTGTCATTTCCTTTATCAGCTCATTTACAGATGAGGAAACTGAGGCAAACTGGGTTAAATTATTTGCTCAGGTTCAAGTAGCTATTATGTGTCTGAGGCAATATTTGAACTCAAGAAGATAAAATTCCTGACTCAGGCCCAGCACTCTATCTACTGTGCAATCTAGTTGCCCCTCAGCTAAAATCCTTCCTTCTGTAAAATGTTTTTCTCCTCCTCCCTAATGTTAATGCTTTACCTGACCTTAATCACTGAGAGGGCATTGCCTCAGTCAAACTGAGACCTTTTAAAGATTGTTTAAAAAGACAAAGGTCTCTCACTGCATCCAGGACTATCTCCACTTGTTCTGATCTATGTCTTGCCTTTGGCCACAGATGGTTCCAGAGGGGAAAGTAAGGCTGATAATTTTGCACTTAAATCCAATTCACTTGCACGTCATGGAATCACCTCCATGATGTCATGGTCCTCTTCAAGAACAAAGGACAAACAGCAACAAGAACAACAACAGCAGATGTTTTACCTCCAAGATTGCCTCTAATTTATCTTGTATAGGTTTTGTTTGTACATAGTCATTTTCCCATTGTCTATCTTCATTAAATTCCCAGCTCCTTGAGGACAAGAGTTATTTTTACCTTTTTCCTTTTTTTTTTTTGTAATTCCTGTGCTCAGCTTAGTGTCTTGCATGTAGTAGATACTTGAATGTTTTTTGATTGGACTTTAGTCTCCTTTAGTTTAGGAAACAGTAAACCCAATTATCTGTCTCAGGTAAATCTATAAAGAGCAACCTTCTTCAGGGTAATAATCAGGGTAAAGGGGAGATTTCACATTGCAAGAGCTATACTGGTCCAGGTCTCTATGCTGCTCACAGCATGACCTTTCTGCCTATGTTACCTTGTTCTCTGGTTTTGATCCCGTGCCTCCAGATGGTCTCAACATAGGACCCTATCTCTGTCTATGATCATATATAAGAACCACCTGGGGACAATCATGTTGAAGCATCCACTTTGGCATTTCCTTGGCCCACTCTCAGAGTCCTTCAGATAATTTGTAGATAATTTGTATAGAATTGCCATAGTTTGTACATAAAGAGAAAATGTATGAAATCAGAATCAGAAACTTGGAGGTGGAAGTTAATTTAGAGGTGATTGAGTTTAATGCCTTCATTTTACCAATAAGGAAAGTAAGACATCAAGATGCTATATGATTGCCAAGGGTAACAAAGCAAGGAAGTGCCTGAAGCAGGATTTGGACTCAGATCTTCCTGACTCAAAGTCCTGAGTTATGAGCGATGTAGTATAAAGGAAAGAAACAGATGAGGGGTCAAACTTTTAAGGTGCCATGCCAAGTTCCAACTCTTTCACTTGTGGTAAACAGCAGAAGACAGATAAGCAAAATGCGAAGTGAAAACTGCAATGGATTTACATACTGAATTCTAGTTTTTAAATGGCATAAAAGTATGCAAGGATGGCAACTATTTTTATTTAGCTTTACCATTTTAATTTCAATTTTAAGGCTGAAATATCACATAATCAACTAATAGTGCTTTATTTTAAAATTATAGAACATAAGGATTTGCAAAATGGTAAAAGAAAATCTAAATCCAGATCATTCAAAAGTGTAGTGATTGCAAGCTGAATAAGACTATAACAAAGACTAAATGAAATAAAGAAATTTTGAGGAAAGTTGATAGTCATTAAATGAAATAAAATCTTGGCAAAATAATGTTTTCATGAATTATATGAGAATAATAGTCTCACACATCATCTATTATAATACAAAAGAGGAAAGGAAAAGAAAAGAAGTAAGTAACATATAAATGTGTAGTAGAGAAAATATTTCAATATGTTTTGGTAGATTAGATATATACACATATTTATAAATATAGGTATGCATATGTGTATATATTTATACACACATACATATACACACAAATACATATAAATACATATTTTTCTACAGCAGCTGTTGACTTGAATTTAATATTTTATATTCATAGACTGTCTAAGGCAGGCAGCACTTCCTTATTTTACTGATAAAACATTTAATAATAGTGACTAAAAATAGCCAACATTTATATAGTGTTATAGTGCCAGGCACTATGCTAAGTGCTTTACAATTATTGTCTCATTTTATCCTCACAAAACCCTGGAAAAAAAGCTGCTATCATTACCCCCATTTTGCATATAAGAGAACTGAGGGAAACAGAGGGTAAGTGACTTGCCAGAGACACACAACTAGTAAGCACCTGAAGCAGAATTTGAATTCAGGTCTTTCTGACAACAGATCAAGTACTCTATCCACTGAGCCACCTGGATGAGGTCAAAATAAATTTTATGCAGAAGCAGGTGACTATTCAACTAGCTCAAGTTTTTTTCTTCTCTGTGTTTTGGGGACAGGGTGTCAAAACACCTTAAACAATAAAACTACATTTCCTAAGGCATCACCTACTTCATTTGAACACATAGCTTCAGAAAATGTTGGAGAGAGACCATGTAGGTCACTTAGGACAATGCCTTTATTTTTCAGAAGAAGAAACTGAGGTGAAGTCACTTGTTCATAGCCGTCCACTGTTTTGGTGGCAAAACTGGGACTGAAGCTTAGAATGATTCTAGTAATGATGTAATGGAAAATGTAAAAGATTTTCATTCACAGCATTCAGGTAGCTTATTTATAAAATGAGACAGTTTGATGTAGATTATTTTAAAGACCTGTTCTAGCTCTTTATAATCTTATAAGTCCCCTTCTTTTTCTATTAAACCACCCCATCTCTAAACTGTTGCCTGATTTTTCCATAGGCCACTGGATAGCTCTGGTATTTCTTTCTGTTCAGAACTCAGAGACTTCCAGCAGGGTAACCTCTTGAAGCTTTATTTATTTTTCTTTTGGCCAGCTTCTACTACTTATCAAAGGGAACACAGGTACAGCTTGGCTCTCTATTTTTATATTATTAAAGCTTGCTTCTTGTCTGTCCAGTGACCAAATATTTTCATGAATGTTTTTAATTTGGGAGAGGGAGATTAAAATCTAAATCTGGTTATTCCCATCATTGCTTCAACTCTTTATTTCTTCAGTTGGGGGTTTATTAGCTAAAGTACACTATATTCCTTTCCATATTTTTATTGTTTTGGTACTTGCATTTGTGATATTTTAACTAAGGTTCAAAAACTTCATAAGCTTCAAATTCGGAGTATCTCAATTCTAGTGCTACTACAGTTTCTGATTTTATCTCTGTTATTCCAAGCTCAAACAGTAACTGATCTCTTTGCTAGCCTTTTTTCTCTCTCCCATGCTGCCTATTACCTAAAGTTGCATTTTATTATTATGAGCATTCCTGCCACCTGATTACTATTTGATCCATAGTTAATATGTTAGTGTACAGTTATTTGAAAGATCTCTAGACTTGGAGACAGAAGTTCTACATTCAAGCTCCAGTTCTCCTTCATACTATTTATTTCAACTGGGGCAAATTTACCTCAGTTTCCTTTTCTATGCACCCTGTCCCATTAGGTGGTCATATAAATTAAAAAACGGCAATGCATATCAAGTTATTTTTTAATAATAAAACTTCAAGTTTTTTTTTTACAATATATACCATTATGTTTATGGGACAATGAACATCCCAATATGCTTTCAGTAACAAAGACTAATTTTACAAATTCAAAGGAGAGAATTGAAATGATCTTCCAAAGTGATGTATTAGGATCTGGATTCATAGCAGCTAAATTAAATCTTATGACCATAATCTTTTTCAGAAGCACTCTGCTAACATGAAAGTTCTAATTACACATTGGACACCTCTCATATCTGGCTTACTGTCCTTGGTGGGATCTAGGAATCCAGTACTGAGAACTTCTCCAAGGATAGCTTCCAGTTCCATTTACAAGCACTTACGTTCACAAGGCTACCAAATAGAATAGATTTTTTTTGCATGTTTCTTTACATAGTAAAATACAAAGAGTGGAATTATAGCCAAGCTCATAGACAGGACACCTATGTCTTTGGTAGGTTAATATCTCCCAAAGAATCTATGTAATTCATATGATTACCAAGAATAGGGCCACAAAGGAGCAAGACTGAACACTACTGTTTCATGTTTTAAGATATGTTCTTCTCTTAATGGTAACTCCCATCTGGCTATTATTCTCAATGGTGCCCTATCACTCTGCTTTACCAACTTTCTGCCACTAGCATGAGTTATGGTTCCTTCTTGTTTCCTTTACCTTTTCTTACTTTTTGTTGATTTCCTGTAGGAGGTGGATCTTTTTGGCTCTTCCCCAGACAACAGATTTTCAATTTGTTGATCTTTGAGAGATTTTACTGAAGCTTTAGTTGATGATATTATAACTCTTTCCTACAGCTAGAGAATCTAGATACTCTAAACCAGGAGTGGGGAACCTGCAGCCTTACAGCCACATGTGCCCTTCTTAGATCTTTTAAGTGCAGCCTTTTGACTGAATCCAAATTTTATAGAATTCTTGGTGATTTGTTCTGTAAAATTTGGATTCAGACAAAAGGCCACACTTAAAGTCCTAAAATGCCACATGTGGTTCTCTACTCCTGCTCTAGGTTATTTAAATCTGTTACTCTTCTATTCCCAGGTTTCATACTTCTGCCCTCTACATCAGAGGTCTTCAAATCATAGCTTTATAGTTAAAAAAAAAATGATAACAACAATAACAGTCTTACCTCCTGGGGCACATTAAAACAGGCGATGGGCCAGATTTATTCTCTGGGCCATAGTTTGTTCACCCCTCCTCTAAACAAAAGGTTTCTTCAGGTGTCTATGGGGAACACTTTTTTATTGGCCTGTACAAGAGAGGTATCCCTTTCTATTTAGAATCAGCTCTTGGTGCATCCAAGGTATTATGTCTTCTACTTTCTCCAGTTCTGGTATAATACATCTTCCACTTATAAAATTTTTCCAATATTACTTTTTTTTTTAGGCAGTTGGGGTTAAGTGACTTACCTAGGATCACACAGCTAGTAAGTGCCAAGTGTTTAGTCTGAGGTCTGATTTGAACTCAGGTCCTCCTGACTTCAGGGCTGGTGCTCTATCCACTGTACCACCTAGCTGTCCCCCCAATATGGCTTTTGAGGTTTAAAAAGGAACACACTCTCTTTTTTGATCACCTAGTTCCTAGGGTAGTAGGGTTAGGTTGCACAAATTACTTTTTTGCTATTTCCCCTTTAATATTCTTCAAAAGGGTAAAGGGGAAGTAGAACTGGAAGTTGATTGCCAATATCTATTTCCAGTTCCCACAATTGTGTCAGCATTAGATTTTATCTTATTCAATTTTTTCCCTCTGAAAAAGTACTTTTGTAATGTTTTTCATTCATTTGGAACATTTCCCTCTTTGAGATAACTTTAAAAAATGATACTTTATTCCCCCTAAAATTTTATTTCCTAAGGTATAAATTTCTTCAAGGTGAATTTGGTCAGTACTAGATTGTCTCTTAACTTCATCTTCTTATGTAACATTGCCCTTTCTTCCATAGTAGATATGATAAAGAGGTGTTGAAGTTAAAATATGATTGACTCATTGGCACAACTGAGGAAATGCCATCACTCTCAGATTCTATTATCCTTTGTGTCTGTCCTAATGTCCTTCCAGTTTCACACACAGATCCTGTCAGGAGGATCTGGCTTATCCATAGCTCATTCCAAAATTTCTGCCAGGCTCATTTTCCTCTCTATATTTTGCCTTGTTGGTGAGGCTATACTGTTCAGAGTTTAGTCCCTGTCCTTTGTAAAAAAAAAATAACAGTTAAAGATCACAATGGAAAAAAGTCATAAGCATATGTGATTGAAGCACTAAATAAAGGGTCATATGGGTCTCATGGAATCTCCCAGTACCTCTTTCAGGGCCCCTAGTATTCTTTTGAATCTGAATTTGCTTTTATAATTTATTTTAATGACATAAATAAGCAAAATTTCCAAATTGAATAATAACTTCCATGAAATAAGTTTTACAGTGAAAGAATTTAGGTACCAGTTACCCAGCATTGAAACTTTTAAGTTGTTTTCATTTCACTTCTCAAATCAAAGTAATCATCAAGTCCATCCTTTTTCTTACATTATTTCTCATCAAACCATCCCTTGCTTTCCATTTCATTTCCATTATACTGGTCCAGTCCTTTTTCAACTTAAGCCTAAATTACTTTTATAAATAAGGGGGAAAATGCAAGGTTAGAGAAACTTCTTCCTAATTTCCAACTTAAAGTGGAGATATAGGAAAGAAATAGGGGTTTTGGGATCGCATATGGGGTTTCAGTGTAACTATTTTTCTATCTGCCATCTTGATCCAAAAAAAACTCTATCCTGTTCACAGCTATTTTATACTAACAACAAAAAAGGGAAATAAAATCTCTAGTTGCCAATGTGTCAAAATGTCCCATTGCACATGCTGTCAATACTTGATATCTCTCAGTAGCACCCATACGCACTTGGGCTGAGCCTATCGGGTGCCTCAAAACTATACTAAAGGAAAAATGGCATTTTAACCTTCTAGAGTGGAGTAACCTTTTAGAAGCCAATGTTAATTGAATTTTTATTGATTGATTGTACCTAATGTAATGAGAAATATTTGTGTTTAGGAAATTTTTCCTTTCCTTCAAGTTAGGAAATGGGTTTGACTATGCTATATTTGATAATAAAACTCTAAAGAAAAGAAGCAAGAAAAAAATAAGTAGCAAATGAGATATTGAAAATATTAGAAAAATAGGAAAATAATTATTATGACATATATTCACAAATATTTTCTTTGTTTTTAAGACAGATGATCCATGGAAAGGTGGAACCAAAATGGCAGAGTAATAGGAAGTTCCTTGAACTTTCTCAAATTTCCCTTCAAACGTCTTTAAAATAAAGCCCCAAACTGAATTCTGAAGTGGCAGAAACAACAAAAGGCCAGGGTGAAACAGTTATACAGTCCAAGAAAACTTAGGATGTTGGCAGGAAAGGTCTATTATATTCAGGTGGTAGTCTGACATGGAGTATAATGCAGACAGCACAGACCATGATTTGTGGGCAATAGCTTCAAGAGCTCACAAGCCACAAATGGTAGAATGGTTGGAGAAGTGGCCAGACAGAAATTACAGGGGACCCATTGCTGGCACTGTGTGTGGGACCTAGGACCCTCTTGCATCGCTCATAAAAGTCCTGGGTCATGGTCCCTTGGCAAAAAGGAACACTAGTTCACTACTGGCACTTGAAACTGATGGGGAGCAACAGGGAAAAGAGGATTGCTTATGGTCTCAGTAGAGATGCTTGGCTCAGTTCTAGGGCAGATAGTAACTTTAGCACTTCTTGCAGCAGGAGAGCAAGACCCAAATTCAATTTACAGAGTCAGAGGGAGCAAAAGCATTCATAGTTGCAAGGGAAGAGAGACCCTGGGTGTGATTCAAGAGTGTAGAGAAGGACTTGTGGAGGTTTGCAAACCAGATCACAGGCCAGGAAAGCAGTGAACACATCTCTCCTTAGATCACGCTACCTTGACAGTACTGGAAACTTTCAGATCCCCAGAATAAGCCCTGAAAACAGCAGCAGAAAAAATAAATAACCCTGAAGCTTGGAAGAGTGCCCCATCTTTAACATTTAACAGAGCGCAACTTTAACATAAAGTTAAAACTCAAGCAAATGAGGGGAAAAAAAGGAAACAACAAAGAAAATCTGGCCACAGAAAGTTACAATGGAAACAGGCACGATCAAGACACAAATACGGAAGAAAACAATAAAATCAAAGCAATACATGCAGAGGTTCAAAGAACAATGTAAATAGGTCAGAAGCCCAAAGAGAATTCATGGAAGACCCAAAAAATTTTAAAAATCAAAAAAGAGAGGTATAGGTAAAATTGGGAAAAGAAACAAGAGGGATGAAAAAGTTATGAAAAGAGAGTTAATAGCTTAGTAAAAGAAGCACAAAAATACTGAATAAAATAACATCTTCCAAAACAAAATAAGCCAATTTTTTTAAAGCACAAAAAACCACTGAAAAGAAGAATTCGTTAAGAGGAAGAAATGACAAAATAGAAAAAGAGGTAAAAAATTCACTGAAGAAAAAAAAAAGTCCTTTAAAAATTGCCCAGACGGAAAAGGAGGTACAAAAGCTCACTAAAGAAAAAAAAAATCCTTAAAAATCATAATTGGCCAAGTGGTTCCTAATAAGATCAGTGGCAAAATAAAGATGCATATTATCACCACCATTATGTAGTACTAGAAATATTAGCTTACAATAGAAAAAAAACGATACAGAAGAGATTGGAATAGGCAATGAGGAAACAAAATTTTCACTTTCTGCAGATGATATGATGATATACTGAGAAAATTCTGGAGTATAAACTAAAAACTACTTGAAATAATTAACAGCTTTAGCAAAGTTGTAGGATAGAAAATAAAACCACACAAATCACCATCCTTTATATATATTACCAATAAAATCCAGAAGGAAGAAATAGCAAGAAAAATTCTATTTAAAATAACTTGGCAATGTAGGTGCCAAGATGAACCCAGGGACTATAGGAACACAAATTATAAAACACCTTTCACACAAATAAAGCTAGAGCTAAAGAATTGGAAAAATATCAATTGCTCATGGGTAGGCCAAGCCAATATAATACAAATGACAATTCCGCCTAAATTAGTTTAATTATTTAGTGCCATACCAATAAAACTACCAAAATTATTTTATATAGAAATTGAGTAATAATGTAAATCCAGAAAACAGAAGGTCAAGAGTATAAAAAATAATGAAAAAATGCTAAGAAAGGTGAACTAACTATATCAGATCTCAAAGTTTATTGTAAAGTGGTAATCATCCAAAAAATCTGGTACTGCTGAAATGTAGAGTGGTGGACCAGTGTAATAGATAAGTATATAAAACACATTAGTAAAAGACCATAGTGATTTAGTGTTGATAAACCCAGAGACCCAAGGTTTTGGGAAAATAACTAAGTATTTGACAAAATCTGCTGGGAAAACAAAATCTGTATGGCAGAAACTAGGGATAAACATCTTATACCATATTCCAAGATGAGTTCAGAATAGGTTCATGATTTAAATACAAAGGTTATAACAAAAGCAAAATAGGGGACCTACGGATAAGGGAAGAATTTATGAACAAATGATACAAAAAGGATTACAAGATGAAGATTTGATAATTTTGATGATATTACATTTATAAAGTTTATGCAAAACCAAAACTAATGCAAGAAAAATTAGTAGGAAAGTAGAAATCTGGGAAACATTTTAATAGCAAGTACCTTTGATAAAGCCTTACCTCTCAAATATATAGGGAACGGAGTCAATTTTTTTAATTACTTACTCTTTGTTTTTAAAAATTTATTTAGTATTTTATTTTCCCCCAGTCACATGTAAAAAACAATCTTTTAATATTTGTTTTTAAAACTTTGAGTCCCAAATTCTCTTCCTTCCTCTCTCCTGACCCCTTCATTGAGAAGACAAGCAATTCAATATATTATACATGAGTACTCATGCAGAACATTTCCATATTATGTTGTAAAAGAAAACGTAGACCAAAGAACAAGCTTCAATAAAAATAAAGTTTAAAAAAGTATGCTTCAATCTGTACTCAGACACCATCAGTTCTTTCTTGTCTTAGATTACTGTATTGCTGAGCATAGCTAAGTCATTCACAGCTGATAATCCTATAATATTGCTGTTATTTTGTACAGAAATACATTTCACTTTACATCAGCTCATGAAGGTTTTTCAGGTTTATCTGAGAGCATTCTGATCATCATTTCTTATAGCATGATAGCATTCCATCATAGTGACATACCATAATTTGCTCACCCATTCCTCAATTTATGGCCATTCCCTCAATTTTCAATTCTTTGTCATCAGAAAAGACTGGCTATAAATATTTTTGTACATACTGGTCTTTTTCTTTTTTTTTTTTAATCTTTTTTGGGAGTGGTATTGCTAGGCCAAAAGGTTAGAAAGGTTTTATAGCCATTTGGACATAGTTTCAAATTGCTCTACAGAATGGTTGAATCAGTTCACAATTCCATCAACAATGCATTAATGTCTCATTTTTTCCAAATAACTTCCAATATTTGTCTTTTTCCTTTTCTGTCATATTAGCCAGTCTAATAGGTAGGGAATAGTACCTCAGAATTGTTTTAATTTACATTTCTTCATTCAATACTGAGTTAGAACATTTTTGTCATATGAGTATAGATAGCTTTGATTACTTCATCAGAAAACTGTTCATATCTTTTGGTTACTTATCAGTTGGGGAATGGCTCTTTCATAAATTTTGAGAATTGACTCAAATTTATAAGAATATAAGTCATTCTGCAATGGTTAAAGAGTATGCAGGGACAGTTTTAAGATGTAGAAGTCAAATCTATCTATTATCATATGAAAAAAAGTTTTAAATCACTATTGATTAAAGAAATGCAATGTATGTTATAATACATGATAAGCAACATAATTACAGAAAAATCTGGAAAGACTTATATGAACTAATGCAAAGTGAAATTAGCAGAACCAGGACTGTATTGTACATGGTTACAGCAATATCATACAATGATCAAATATGAATAACCTAGCTATTCTCAGTAATACAATAATCCAAGATAATTCCAAAGGACACATGAAGAAACATGCTATCTGCTTCCAGAGAAAGAACTGATGGAGTCTTAATGTAGATTAAAGCATACTATTTTTCACTTTATTTTTGTGGGGTTCTTTGTTCTTTGTTTTCTTTTACAGCATGACTAATATAAAATGTTTCCCATGATTGTACATGTATAACCTATATCAAACTGCTTATAATATCAGTAAGGAGTTAGGGGAGGTAGTGAGGGAGAGAAGTAGTGAGGAAATCAAAATTTAAAAAGATAGTTAAAATTGTTTTTACGTATAATGGAGATAAAATAAAATATAATCCAATGATAAAAAATCAAAACAAGAGAAAAAAGAATTGAGAATGTGGAAGGTAATGACAAATGAGGCATCAAGAAACAATACAACAAAATCAAAAGAATAAAAAAAGAAGATATGAAATAAGTCATTGGAAAAACAATTGACCTGGAAAAAATATAAAAAAACAAACCAGTAATGCTATAGCCAAATTTCAGAGCTCTCAGGTCAAGCAGTAAATATTGCAATTGGCCAGAAAGAAACAATTTAAATATGATAAAATCACAGTTAGGATAACACAAAAAATAATAGCTTCTACCTTAATGGACTAGAGGTCTTGGAATATGCTATTCTGGAACTCAAAGGAGCTATGATAAAAACTAAGAGTAATCTTTCTAGAAAAATAAGTATAATTCTTTTGGGAAAATGATCATTTAATGATCATTAATTAGCATTCCTGATGAAAAGAATAGAACTGAATAGAAAAATTGACTTTCAAATACAAGACTCAGTTGTTTCTGTTTAGTTGTTTTTTAGTTATGTTAGACTTTTCAGGACTACATTTGGGGTTTTCTTGGCAAAGATACTGGAGTGGTTTGCCATTTCCTTTTCTAGCTCTTTTCACAGATGAGGAAACTAAGGAAAACAGAGTTAATCAATTTGTCCAGTCACATAGCTACTAAGTGTCAGAAGCAAGATTTAAACTCAGGAAGAAGAATCTTCTTAATTCTAGGCCTGGTGTTCTATCCACTCTATCTTTTATGATACCTAGTATGTACAAAATTCAAGACAAGCACAAAAAGGCAAACACGAAAATCAGAAGGGATTCAGTAAGGTTGAAGTGTTTCCATTACTATATACAAACATGTAATAACCTTATCATTATTAGAGCAGTTAAAATGAGGATACATAAAAAGAGAGCATGGAATGACTTTACTAAAATAGCATGAATTCCAAAAAATAAAATTTAAGGGTGAGAAAGAGGAATGTATAAGGTGAAGGGGAAGGGAGTGAAAAAAAATGAAGAAAATGTTCCCACATAAAAGAGGAATGCAAGGGAAACCTTTTAGACTAGAGGGGAAGATCAGAGGTGGCAAGTAACAATTGAACATTACTCTTTTTGGAATTAGCTCAAAGAGGGAATAACATATACTCTCAGTTGGGTTTACTAATCAATCTTGCCGTATCCAGACAGCAAGGGAAGGAAGATAAGAGAAATGGGGCACTGATAAAAGGGAGGGAAAAATAAGTGAGGCAGTGCTCAGAAGCAAAACAGACTTTTTAGGGGTAGGGCAGAAGAGACAGAGAAAGAAAGAGGCAGAGAGAGACAGAGAGGGAGAAACAGAGAGACAGACAGAGAGACAGAAACAGATAAAAATAAGATGAAGTAAAGTGTATAATAAGAAATCATAACTGAATGAGAACAGTATGATGTCACCCATTATGAGGAAGTGGATAGCAGAATGTACTAAAAAAACCAGAATCTGACATTTTGTTTACAAGAAACTCACTTAAAACGAAGACACAGAGTAAAAATACTGAGCTTGCTAATTCACTGTTGATTACAGAAATGAAAATCAAAACAACTCTGAGGTACCACATCACACCAATCAGATTGGCCAATATGACAAAACAGGAAAATGATAAAAGTTGGAGAAGATGTGGGAAAATTGGAACACTAATACATTGTTCATGGAGTTGTGAAATGATCTGAGCATTTCAGAGAGCTATTGGAAACTATGCCCAAAAGCCTATAAAAATGTGCATACACTTTAACCCAGCAATAGCACTTCTAAGGATGTATCCCAAAGAGATCATACAAATGGGAAAAGGACCCACACATGCACATTAATATTTATGGCAGCTCTTTTTGTGGTGGCAAAGAATTGGAAATTGAGGGAATGCCTCTTACAGAATTTCCCTTAATTGCGGAATGGCTGAAGAAGTTGTGGTATATGAATATAAAGGAATACTATTGTGTTATGAGAAATGATGAGCAGACAGACTTCAGAAAAACCCTGAAAGACTTGTATGGACTGATGCTGAAAGTGATCAGAACCAGGAGAATGTTGCACACAGTAACAGTCACATTTCTGTGATGAGTATTTGATAGCCTTAGCCCTGCACAGCAATGCAAGGATCTAAGACATCTCCAAAGGTCTCATGATGGAAAATGCTGTCCATATCCAAAGAAAGAACTATGGAATATGAATGCAGATTGAATCATACTATTTGCTATTGTTTTCTTCTATTTTGTTTTGTTTCCTCTTTTTGGTGGTTCCTCTTATTGGTTCAAATTTTTCCTTATAACATGACTAATGTGAAAATATGTTCAATAGGAATATATATGTATAGCCTATATCAGATTTCATGCCATTTAGGGAATGGGGGGAGGGAGGGGGAGAAAAATTTAAAACTTAAAAGCTTGTGGAAGTGATTGTTGATAAATCAAAATAAAGTAATAAAAAGAAAAAAAATTAAAATACTGAGCTTGATCAGAATCTATTATGCTTTATTTTAACTAAAAAAAAAAAACACACAGGGGCAGCAATCATATATCAGAAAGAAATGAAAGCAAAAAAGTAGATCTAATTAAAAGAGATAAGCATAGAAATTACATTTTGCTAAAAATTATCATGGACAATGAAGCCATATCAATAGCAAACATACATACTCCAAAAAGTGTAGCATTTAAATTCTTCAAGGAAAAGTTACATGAGTTAGAAGACAAAACAGATAGTAAAACTCTACTAGTGTGGAATTTCAATTTTCCCCTCTCAGAGCTAAACAAATATATCAAATAAATAGATAAATCTAAACAAAAAATAAACAAGAAAGAAATTAAGTATCGAAATAGAATTTTCAAAAAGTTAGATATGATGGACCTCCAGAGAAAATTGAATGGGAATATGAGGTGTATACCTTTCCTTTTCCTCAGCTGTATATGGTACATTCACAAAAATTGAGAGCATGTGTGTGAGAGCACAGAAACCTCACAAAAATGCAAAAAAGCAGATTTATTAAATACACGCTTTTTAGACCATAATGCAATAAAATCGCATTCAATAAAAACCCATGGAGACATAGATTAAAAATTAAATGGAAACTAAATGATCTAATGTTAAAGAATGAATGGGTTAAAGGACAAATCAAGAAACAACAATTTCATTAAAGAGAATCACAATAGTGAGACAATATACCAAAATTTTTGGAATTCAGCCAAAGCAGTGCTAAGGGGAAATTTCTTAGGTCTAAATAAAAAAGTAAAATAGAGACTAGTGGGGCAATGAATTGGGTCTGTAACTATAATGTCTATAAATAGAACAAATTTTTAAGAATACAAATTAAGGGCCAAAGTAGAAATCCTAAAAATCAAAAGAGAGATTAATACTATTGAAAGAAAACTAATTAAATGATACATAAAACTAGGATCTTGTTTTATGAATAAACCAATAAAACAGATAAACTGTGGGTTAATTTAATTTAAAAAAAAACTAAATTACTAGTATTAAAAATGAAAAAAGTGAATTCACCACTAATTAAGATAAAAAAGCAATTATTTTGAGTTATTTTGCTTAATTACATGCCAATAAACCTAAGTGAAATGAATTAATATTTATAAAAACTAAAATTCCCCAGATTAACAGAAAGGGAAATATAATAAGTAACCTTATCTTAGAAAAAGAAACTGAAGAAGCCATAAATGGGATCCATAATAAAAAATGCCCAAGACCAGATAGATTGACAAGTGAATTGTAACAAATATTTAAACAATTATTTCAATACTTTGTAAGCTATTTGGAAAAATAGACAAAGAGTCCTACTAAATTCCTTCTAAAACACAAATATGTTGCTGATACCTATGCCAGGAAGAGTAAAAACAAGAAAAATACAGACCAATTTGACTAATGAATATTGATGCAAAAATTTTAAATAAAATACTAGCAATCTGAGTAAATCAATATTTCACAAAAATCATACACCATATTGAGATTGGATTTATACCAGGAATGCATAGCTGGTTCAATATTAGGGAAACGACCAACATAATCGACCATATCAATAACAGAACCAATAAAAATTATATGATTATTTCAATAGATGCAGCAAAAGCTTTTAACAAATATAACATCCATTCCTATTAAAAACATCAGACAGCACAGGAATAAAAGGAGCTTTCCTTAAAATAAATATTAATAATAATGAGATAAAATGAAATAGTAGTATCATCTAAAACCACCAGCAAGCAGTATCTGTAATGGGGATAAGCTGGAAAACTTCCCAAAAAAAGCAGAGGTGCAACAAAGATGCCCATGATCACCATTATTTTTCAAAATTTTATTAGAAATACTAGCCATATTAATATGAGAAGAAAATGAAATTTAGGCATTTTTAAAAGGAATAAAGAAACAAAACTACCAATCTCTGCAGATGATATTGGAAACTTTGTGAATTCTAGAGAATCAACTAAAAATTTAGTTGAAATAATGAACAATTTTAGCAAAGTTGCAAAATATAAAATAAACCCACATAAATCATCAGCATTTCTATATATTACCAACAAAGTCCTGCAGAAAAGATAGAAAGAGTAATTCCATTTAAAATAACTTCAGATAATGTAAAAGACTTGGGAGTCTACCTGCCAAGACAAACCTAGGAATTATATTTAACACAATTACAAAACACTTTTCACACAAATAAAGTCATATCCAAACAACTGGAGTAATATCAGTTGCTCATGTGTAAACCAACCAATATAATGAAAAATGGAAATTCTACCTAAATTAATTTACTTGTTTATTGCCATACTAATCAAACTAACAAAAAATATTGTATAGATCTAGAGAAAATAATAACACAATGTATCTGGAAGTAAAAAATGTCAAGAATATGAAAGTAATCAATGAAAAAAAAAAACAATCTGAGGGAAGATGGTCTAGCCATGCCAGATCTCAAACTATATTATAAAGTGGTAATCATCAAAACAATCTTGTATCAGATGAAAAATAGTGGTGGATTAGTGAAATAAGTTAGATATCACAATACACATTAATAAATGACCATAGTATTCTCATGTTTGACAAACCCAAAGATCCAAGCTTTTGGTAAAGGAATTCACTATTTGACAAAAACTGCTGGGGTAACTTGAAAGCAGTTTGGTAGAAATTGGGTATAGACTAACACTTCACACCATATACCAAGATAAGTTCAGAAAGGGTACATTATTTACAAATAAAGGGTGACATCATAAGCCAATTAGGTGAGCACAGAATATTTTATCTGTCAGATCTATGAATAAGGGAAGATTTTATGATCAAACAAGCAATAGAGATCATTAAAGGGTATAAATTAATAATTTTGATTATATTCACATAAAAAGGTTTGCACAAATATAACTAATACAAGCAAGATTAGAAGGGTGGGAAAATTTTAGGAAAAAAATTCTTTGATAAAGGGTACATTTCTCAAATATATACAGAAATGAGTCAAATTTATAAGAATATAAGGAATTACACAATTGATAAATGGTGGAAGAATAAGAATAGGTAGTTTTCAGAAGATATCAAAGCTATCTATAATCATACCCCAAATGCTCTAAATCATTATTGATTAGAAAAAATGTCAGCTAAAATACATCTTGGGTATCACCTAACTCCTCTTAGACAGGTTAATATGATAGAAAAGGAAAATGATAAATGTTGGAGAGAACGTGGAAAAATTGGGACACTATTGCACTACCGCTGGAATTATGAACTGATCCAATCATTCTGGAAAGTAATTTTGATTTCTATCAAAAGGATTAGAAATAACTGTGCATACTGTTTGACCCAGACCACTACTAGGTCTGTTTCCCAAAGTGATAAAAAAGAAGGAAAAAGGACTGCCTGTAAAATGTATATGTACATGTGTGTGTATGTATATACGTGTATATAGGTGTATACACACACACACACACACACACACACACACATATATATATATACACACACACACCTATACACACACACACACATATATATATATACACACACACACCTATACACACACACACACATATATATATATATATGGATATACACACACACACACACACACATATATATATATATGGATATACACACACACACACACACATATATATATATATGGATACACACACACACACACACACACACATATATATATATATATGGATATATACACACACACACACACACACATACACACACACACACACACACACACACATATATATATATATATATATATATATATATATATATATATATATATAGTAGCTTTTTCTATGGTGGGAAAGAATTGGAAAATGAGGGAATGGCCATCAATTGGGAATGGCTGGACGAGTTATTGTATGTGATTGTGATGGAATACTACTGTGCTAAAAGAAGTGATGAGTAAGATTCCTTCAGAAAAACCTGGACAGACTTATATAAACTGATGCAAAGTAAGGTTACCAGAGCCAGGAGTTCAGAGTACAGTAATATCAATATTATAAATGATCTAATACAAATAGATTAGATGTTCTCAGCAGTACAATGATCCAAGACAATTTCAAAGGATTTATGCAAAATGTCATCCACCTCCAGAGAAATAACTGATGGAATCTGAATTCGAATCAAAGTACATTTTTTAAACTTCCTTCCTTCCTTCCTTCCTTCCTTCCTTCCTTCCTTCCTTCCTTCCTTCCTTCCTATGGTCTGTGTTCCTTTTTACAACATGGATAATATGGAAATAAGTTTTGCATGATTGAATATGTATAATCTACATCAAAGTGCTTGCCTTCTCAAGAAAGGGTTAGAGAGTGACAGAGAGAATTTGGAACTAAAAAATACAAAAAAATCCTCAAATGTTAAAAATTCTTTTAACATAAATGTTTAATATTAATACCACCAAAATTACCTGCTACGAATATCTACAAAGCCTTTTATGAAGGAAGTATTACTCTTTTTTTTTTTTGCAGTTTTCAATTCCTATAAAAAAATTGTGGGATATAACATCATAAGCAAAATGACGCCTAAGGAAAATACAGAAGATGTGACTACAAAAGGCCTAGAATACTCGTAGTGCATAGCAAAGTTTATCCTCCATGATGAGATGCTTTAGATAATAGCACAGAGAAGTCTATCCTCATGTCTATTACTCTGAAACTGCAAGATGCTATTCTTGTGACATTTAAAGGTTGCTACAATGAATAAATCAATGCATTTTAATAGATTAGTGAAAAGGACAAGTCTTTCATTTTATTAAGTATCTACTCTTCTCAAAGGAGAATAATATTATTATTTAACTTTGAATTAAAGAATCATAGAATATTAGGGTAGAGGTAGCTTTAGAGAGGATTTAGTTTATATGTCTCATTTTAATGATCATGAAATGAGGCTTAGAAAAACACAGTGACTTTCCCAAGGTCAAATAACTAATAAATGGCAGAGCTGTAATTAGAAGAGTAATTTAATTGATAAATAAAAACAAAAAGTTATTGGTTTGTTAAGTTCTAATAAAATTGATAAATGACTAATAAATTTAAGCAAAACAGAATGAGATTACTTATGCACTAGAATAATAGAGAATTAAAGGCAAAAAAATTCAGATGACCAAGAATTGAAATGAGAAAATGAAGGCTCTAAATCTTTCAAAAGTTACTAAGAAAACAAGGTAATATCACTCTTAGTAGCTACACTTAATACATTTGATAACTTAAAGTAAGTAGATGAATATCTACAAATATGTAAATAAAATCATAATATATTAAACATATAATCTAAATAGTTCAATCTCAGATGGAGAAACCAAAGAAGATTATTAATGAGTTGCCAGTTAAAAAGTACCAGGCTCATTCACAATTAAACTCCCAGGAATTCATAGAAAGTAAGTGTATGATGGACCTGAGCAATCTTGTAATATAACTTCCTCATTTTATAAATGCAGAAACTTGGGTCTGGAGAAGGCTTCTCTAATACCTGATTCCAAAATTTGAGGAATTTTCAGATTTACCATTCTTATTTCTATTATAGATGCTTGTTTGATTTTAATATACTTGAGCTCTCTCGAACTTTACCTGTTCTATTAAAGAACAAAGGAACATTCAACATTTTTCTCAAGATGTACTTATTTAGTAGTGTGTGCTTGGTTCCAAAAGTGTGCTTCTTGCATCTATTTCAAATGGTCATTCCACTTTTATCTCTAGGCTGACTCTACATATAAATTCTCTTTAGCTCACATTTGTTCTAATTAGAATTAGAATAGGGATTCCAGAAAGTCACAAATTTGCTCTTTTACTTTTAAACTTAAAAAATTTTTGACCATCTATTCTATGATAAATATTTATATTAAAGAGGAAAGAGTGGGAGATTAGATTGGAGCAAAACTTTATGTTTTCTTATACATGCAATATATGTCCATCATAGGACCTCTTTCTAAGATGAGGTAGAAAATAAAATAATTATAGCTAGGACCCAATTAGTGTAAACAATGAATCATGTGACATGAATGAATTATTTGAATTTACAATGTATACCTGCATATTTTCATTAGACTAAAACAAATGACTATATTTTATGTAATTTTTAGTACAAATTGCACTAATCTGAAAACATATTACCACTTTAGTGTTCATTAGTCTCACTAATTTGGACCTACCTTAATTTACATGTACTTTATTTCTTACCTGTCAGGTGGCACTTTTGTCTATATAACCATAAAAAAAATAGACCTAGTCCAATTAGGCCTAGCTGATATGGTTCACAAAGTACTGGACTTGGGGTCAGGAAGACCTGGGCTTCTGTTTTGGATATGCCCCATTATTTGCAATCTTAAAAAGACTGGAATGCAACCCATCTATCAATAGATTTGTTCTCAAGGGAGAATCATCCTCATTTACCTCCAAAAATCAAGAGTATTCTGGTAAATGTCTAGCAATGGTCAGTGTGACCCATTTTTAAGTATAATATGGACAATATGCATTAATAACAATTTTCTCTAAATCAACAGAACAACAAATCAAGCCTAGATTTGTAATATTTGCCAATTTCTGACATTTAAATGATCACACAGAATTTAACAGTTGGCTGGATCCTTTGGCAACTTTGCCTAAAGGGCATATGACTCACTTTGGAGAGTCATGGTTTAGGTTATGCTTAAGAAATGAACAAAATTGTGTTATATTTTTCAGTAGCAGAAAAGAAAGGATTTTTTTTTACTTTTTGTGGTTACCTGATTCATGTCGTATTTTTGGAGGCCTAAAAGACATCCAGCCTTCCTGTGGCCTTATCATGTTTTAGGGAACATTAGAAGAGAGTTGGGTTTCATCCCTGAATTCCAAGGCAGGAACAAATGATGATTTGATGATGGTTTACTGTTTGCCTTTACAATTCTGGCATGCTACTATGGAATTTAAGTCATAACCTGCATGGTTTGTAGTAGCAAGGAAAACTTAATACTCAGACTGGGAAAGGAGATATCATAGTTTCCTAAGCCATAGAAGTACATAATTTTAGAACTGGAAGGTAATTTAGAATTCATCTAATCTATTCCCCTAATATCCTATCTGAAGAAACAGGGACCGAAATGGATTAAGTAACATATCTAATTAAGCATCACATATCAGACTAGAGTTTTGCTCCCAATCTCCCAATTTGACTCACTTTCTATCATTCTACAACTTAGGAAGGAAAAGGAATACATTTACAACATTGATTTCAGTATGTAGTGAAAAAGCTGTATGCTATTGTATCATAATAATTAATGTTTATTCATTTTTAAAAGGATAGTAAAGCAAACCAAAAGAAGTAATAAGTCCCATAATATGTCTCATAATTTCCATATCAGTGTTTTTCTGATTCTAAAGATTCAATTAACCAACTAAAATAGGAAAAACAATTTCATTTATCATTGGTATAAAAATCACTCAGTCTTCAGAACTGGAAAAAAATCAATTTTAAAGAAGTTTGGGAATTCAGTTATACTGGGATATTAGATCAAGAAAATATTTGATTCCATCCAATTTAATAGCATAGTACAAGTGAAAAGAATCCTGAATTTGGTGTCAGAGGATTTGGGTTCAAATTCCAGCTCTGTTACTTACTACATGTGTGACTTTGGGCAAGATGCAATATTTCTGAAGCTCAATTTACTTTTTTATAAAGTGAGGTGTTTGGACTACATGACCTCTAAAGTCCCTTCTTGTTCCCAGCAATGCTATATTAAGGATTTCTTATGTGCAGGGCACTGTTCTCAGTTGCAGGAATACTAAGGGGAAAAAAAACAACATATAAAACAAATCAGCCTTTGGAAATAAAATACTTTACCTGTATACTAAATATTTAGTGGTAAATACCTTCTGCATTTGCTAAATTCACAGTAGAAATAAATGAAGAGTATTTAAGAAAAACATGCTAGATATATATTACTAAAATTTGAATTTCTATAGGAGTAGTGCAATGTATTAAATTGAATTTATTCTCTGATTTGAATGGGAGTTCAGGTGGGGAGAGAAGGTCTAGAACTGTGATTTTATTGGAATAGGAAATTCTTTAAGGAAATTCTTTCTATCCATATAGATCAGCAACTTTTCTGCAACTTCAATCTTCAGACAGTTTCCTGGGGGCATTAGGAAGTTGAATAACTTGTGGAGGGCCGCAGCAATATATGGCAGATGCATGACTTGAACCCATGTATTCTTAGGAATGGCCCTTTCAGCACCAATGTCTATTCTAAGCAGTATTTCTTTTACTCTTATAATATGCAGTCATTGGGAAATGTATCATGCCAACATTTTTATTCTTTTATTCCCGAAATTAAATTTTATTTAAGTAAATCACAAAATGATTCTTTTTTTAAAAAAGCCACCATTTTACTTGCTTAAAATGATATAACTTATTAGTAGTCATCTACTTAAGATAAATATCACTACCTGTGACAATATAATCATAGCTTAGAATAGTGCATATTTTCCAGTAGTTACCATAGTGATTTAAATTTGGATCTTTAACAAAAAGCACATTCATCTGATTTTGAATAGAGCAGTTTTGGATGAGCAAGGTGTACTTGGCTTTCTAACTGAATTCCCACATATTGCTGTAATGGGTTCACAATTCTATTTTGCAAATTAAAAGTCTAAATATGAATACATATAAAAGACTTATTATACAGAATTCCTAAGCTCTTAATGGAAGTCTCATAAACCAAGTACTTCAGGATGTGCTGTTAACAGCATAATGAAATTTCATTCATGTATGTTCTGGAAAAGATAAGAAAAATATCAGACAACTTTAGGGTAATCTCAAGCCTAATGTGCAATGTACTACTAGCACATACTAGACAAAAACTATGAACCATTTGCCTTATTGGTAACTTTTGGTTAGAGAATCTTCTCTGTCTAATTTTCCCTATTCTCAAAGGTTCTCTCACTTATCCCAATTTATATATTCTTATTCTCTGATCTTCTACAGTTCTTAATGTCATAGCACTTAGTGGAAGAATGAACTTTATACATCATTTAGTCTAATCCCTTCAAGAAGGTGTCTCAGAGATACCTATTAAATACTAGGATTTGAAAGCATATCACTTCTTGACTATTTCTATGAAACCACATTCAACATTCCCTTGCCACACATTTGATACTTTGCTTGCATGTATTGCTTTTTTAAAATAGAAATTAAAGCCATATTAATGTGCTGTGATTTCAGATGAGGAAAAATTACTATTTGCTTACCTGAGTAATATGGGCTGAGCCATATTGTAGAGAACACTTAATGCCAGCTACATAGAGCATTTGGATATATTTATTATGGGCTATTACAGGACAGTTCTGAGTGGAGTGCCAGGAAAAGAGTTGTGTTGTACACATATTAAACCAGAAATAGCATACAGAATTGAATGGAAGTGGGGACAAACTGGAGGTTGGGAAAACAATAGGAAGTTATTGTAATAGTTCAGGCGAGAGGTAATGAGAGCCTAGAAGCTAACCACCTGTACCTACAGTGCACCTTAAGTCTACGAAATGCACTTTGCCGAAATTAATTTTATAAGATACATTATGAAAGTATTATTATTCCTATTTGGTAGGAGAGGAAACAGGCCCTAAGAGATGAAATAAACTTTTTTTATGATCACACAGCTAACAAGTGAGGCAACATTTAGTCATGTCTCCTGATTTCAAATTCAGTGTTCTATTTACTATTCTTTTCTGCTAGGGTGGTAACAATGCCAACAGAAAATGTGAGGAGAGATTGAATGAGAGACATTGCACAGATACAAAATTGCCTTCAGCAGTCCAACTCACAAGACTATAAATATCTGTTCGATTAATAAAATAGGAGCATATTAGATTCTCTCTGAGGAATTATGCAATCATTCATAATTGCTTTCAAAAATGTCATAAGTTTTAGGAATACCCTTTTTGATTTTCTAATTTGCAGACTGAATTCAGGGTCATGAACATACATGCAGAAAATTCTTCCCCATTCTGGGCAAGAGCTGACAATTTTCAGCCAATCTGCCACAGAGGAAAGTCCAAGGTTGCACAAGAAGTAAATGGCATAATCATGATCAAAACTTAGTTTTGTTAAGTCACCATTTAAGAATTTTTTTCCACTTTACTACATTTAAGAGGTGATTATTTCTTTCGCAAAAGATGTTACTCTTTTCTTAACTTTAAATAGTTGAATATCTCAGCACATGTACAGATACATTTTGACATAATTCTTCAGGAAAGTGTCTATTGTACAAAATAAGTCAATCTTGCAAAGTATAAAAAAGAAGCCTGACATAATTAAAAATGATGCTGTTAGATAAAGCAAACACATTAGGCATTATAAGTTATCTTGAAATTTGTACCTAAGAACAAAGACAGTTAATTTCATACTTAATGCATTAGAAAAGTGTAATGATCTTGCTCAGATGAAGGAGAAATCAATACTAGTAAGGATGATCACTTCTTACAATGATTAATGGAGAAAAGGATATTTAAGCAGGGGCTGGAATTCTATTTTTCAAAGCCAGGAATACTATTCTCTATATCAACCAACAAGGACTGGGACTAGATCTACAATTTTTACTGATAGGGGGAACCCTCAAATAAGGAAACTCCCTCAAACAAATACAGGTCATCACCTTCTTTTGTATTTGTAGCCTTGGAATACTGCTTTGGCAATTGAGAGGTTGAGTGAATTCCCCAGGGTCACATAACTAGTATGCATCAAGGCTTGACTTAAACTCATTTTTTCTTGGCACAGAGCTTGACTCTCTATCCCTGACACCAGTATGAAACAAAGAACAATACTTTTTGAAGCAATTCTCCAAATTACAAAGGAGACTATTAAATAACTTTTTCACTTGGAATGTACAGATACTTTATTTTTTTTAATATAAATTTATTTATTTTTAGTTTTTAACATTTACTTCTGCAAGATTTTGAGTTCAAAATTTTCACCTCATCTCACCCCTCCTCCCGTCCCAAAATGGAATGCATTCTGAATACCCCTTCCTATAGTCTGCCCTCCCTTCTATCTCTCCCCCCCTTCTATTATCCCCTTCCCCTTCTATTTTCCTGTAGGGCAGGATAGACTTCTGTACCCCATTCCCTGTATTTCTCATTTCCCAGTTGCATGTGAAAACATTTTTTTAAACATATGTTTTTAAAACTTTGGGTTCCAAATTTTCTCCCTTCCTCCCTTCCCGCCCACCCTCATTGAAAAGGCAAGCAAATCAATATAAATTATACCTGTGCAGTTATGCAAAACACTTCATAGTACACATGTTGTGAAAAAAATAACTCTTATTTCCCTTAATCCTATCTTGCCCTCCCATTTATTCTATTCTTTCTTTTGACCCTGTCCTTCCTCAGAAGTATTTACTTCTGATTACCCCCTTTCCCAATCTGCCCTCCTCTCTATCATCACCCTGCTTTCTTGTCCCCTTCTCCCCCTATTTTCCTATAGGGTAAGACAAATTTCCATACCCAATTGAATGCGTATGTTATTCCCTCCTTAAGCCAATCCTATGAGAGTAAGATTCACTCATTCCTTCTCACCTTCCCATTTCCGCTCCACCGTAAGGGCCTTTTCTTTTCTGTTTTGTTTTTGTGAGATAATTTACCCCATTCTACCTCTCCCTTTCTTCTTCTCCTAGTATAATCCTCTTTCATCCCTTAATTTTATCCAGATATGACCCCTTAATCTTCAACTCACCCTGTGCCCTCTATCTAGCTATCTCTCTCTCTCTGTCTCTCTCTAAATATATATATGTACATATACATATATATACATACATACATATATATGCATATACATATATACATGTATGTGTATATGTATGTGTATATGTATATGTATGTGTGTGTATGTGTATGTGTATGTGTATGTGTGTGTATATGTATATGTGTGTGTATATGTATATGTGTGTGTATATGTATATGTATATGTATATATATATGTATATGTATATGTATATGTATATGTATATGTATATGTGTATGTATATGTATATGTATATGCATGTGTATATGTATATGTATATATATGTACATATATATACACACACACATACATATACACATATATATGTATATATAAATACACAAAGGTATAATTTTTCCTCCAACTGCCCTAATACTGACAAAGGTCTCATGAGCTATAAATATCATCTTTCCATGCAGGATTGTGAACAGTTCAACCTTAATAAGTCTTTTATGATTTCTCTTTCCTGTTTACCTCTTCATGTTCCACTTCAGTCTGTATTTGAAAGTGAAATTTTCTACACAGCTCTGGTCTTTTCATCAAGAATGTCCTCTATGTCACTGATGAACACTTTTTCCCCTGAAGGATTTTATTCAGTTTTGCTGGGTAGATGATTCTTGGTTGTAATCCTATCTCCTTTGCCTTCTGGAATATTATATTCCATGCTCTGTGGTCCTTTAGTGTAGAAGCTGCTAAATCTTGTATTATCCTGATTGTGTTTCCACAATACTTGAATTGTTTCTTTCTGGCAGCTTGTAATATTTGCTCCTTGACCTTGGAACTACATCATAGGAGTTTTCCTTTGGGAATGTCTTTCAGGAGGAGATCGGTGGATTCTTTCAATTTCTATTTTGCCCTCTGGTTCTACTATATCAGGGCAGTTTTCCTTAATAATTTCTTGAAAGATGATTTCTAGACTCTTTTTTTTTGATCATGGCTTTCAGATAGTACAATAATTTTTTTAAATTCTCTCTTCTGGATCTGTTTTCTAAGCCAGTTGTTTTTCCAAGGAGATATTTCACATTCTCTTCTATTTTTTCATTCTTTTGGATTTGTTTCACAGTGTCTTGATTTCTCATAAAGTCACTAGCTTCTAATTACTCTATTCTAATTTTTAAGGAAGTATTTTCTTCAGTAAGCTTTTGCACTTCTTTTCCATTTGGCCAATTTTCTTTTTAGGGCATTCTTCTCCTCATTGGCTTTTTGAACTGCTTTTGCCATTTGGGTTAAGCTATTTTTTAAGGTTTTATTTTCATCAGTATTTTTTTGGGTTTCCTTTAGCAAGCTGTTAACTAGTTTTTCATGACTTTCTTGCATCACTCTCATTTCTCTTCTCAGTTTTTCCTCTACTTCTCTCACTTGCTTCTCAAAAATCCCTTTTGAGCTCTTCCAAGGCCTGGCACTGATTCATATTTTTCTTGGAGGCTTTGGATGTAGGCGCTTTGACTTTGTTTTCTTCTTCTGGTTGTATGTTTGTATCTTCTTTGTCACCAAAGTAAGATAATATAGTTTGACTCTTTTTGTACTGCTTGCTCATGATCCCAGCCAATTACTGGAGTTTTAAACTCTTTGTTAAAGTAAGAGTCTGCTTCCAATGTGGAGAATGTTCTCTCCCAAGATTTGGGGGTTTGCACAGCTGTTTTCAGAGATACTTCAGTTCTTCCCAGGTGGTATGAAAAGGGGTGAGGTGTTTACTCCTTTCCTGGCCTGTGCTTTGGTCTATGAGTGACAACAAGTACTTCTTTCTGGCCTGGAACTGTGAGGAGAGTTTCCTCTTCAAAGCCACTACAAGCTCCACCATGCCAGTGCTTCTCCTCGTGCCAGGAGTGCTGCTAAGAATTGGGACCCAGATCCAAGCAAGGGTAAAGCAAGAGATTCCTGCCTCAGCATTGTCAAAGAGATCCCTGCAATCTGCCTCTAATCAGCCACTGGATTCCCCCTCAGTCTGTGGGCCAGAAGCTCAGGAGGCAGCCCCTGCCCAGGGCCACACTCAGGGAATGGAGCTGAGACCTGCCCTTCTCTCTCAGCACAGCAGAAACAGACTTTTCCCACTTACCTTCTAATTTGTCTTTGGCATTTGTGGGTTGGGAGGTCTGGAAACTGACACAGCTGCCTGTGATTCAGTCCTCTGAGGCCTGTTCCAGGTTCACTGCGGCCTGTGTGCTCATATAGAACCATGCTCCTCTATCAGCCTGAATCATCCAGGTTTTCTTGGGCTGAAAATTTGCTCACTCTGTCTTTTTGTGTGTTCTGCTACTTTAGAATTTGCTTAGAGCCATTTTTTATAGGTATTTGGAGGGGTTTGGGGGAGAAGTCAAGTAAGTCACTGCTTTCACTCCACCATCTTGGCTTCACCCCCATAGAGTACAGATACTTTAAGTGAAAGTAATTTTAAGATTTGAATTAGAGAAAAAATTGCTCCAGTGCTACTCATTACTTTCATTACATCATATGGTTTTAAACATTAAGTAATTTCCTAATTAATGATGATATTATTGTATGGGCAGCTATAGCAGTAGATTTTTCATTATTATTAATGAGTACACGGAATAGAGACTTATACACACAAGCATGTGTTTATAATAGATTGTCTTCATTGCATTAAATACATACACACACACAGAATCTATGTTTTATTTTTTAATAATACTTGTGATTTCAATGGTATAGGTGTGCCTGTCATTGAGGTACTTTCTTTACCCATGGATATTAGCACATTCTCTTAGATATTAGATAATTTGGGGGTGCTAAAAAGTTAAGTCTCTTGCCTACAGTCACATAACCAATATATATCAAAGCAAGGGCCTGAACCTAGGTCTTCTTATCTCAAAGGCCAGTGTTCTACTCTCTGTCATAATGTCTGTCTATACTACACACTTATGAATACAACTTGGATTTTATAGATCAGTCTTATGATCCTTATCAACAAAGAATACAAATAATCACTTTTTGGAGACATTCCAGTAAATCACAAGCAAAATTTAGACGGAAATATTTTAACATTTTAATATTACATTGTTACATAAGGGTAGGCACTCCCTACAGGAATACAGACCATACCCCTGTCCTACTTTGTTAGGTAGTGTTCATGAGTTATTATGACTTACAACATCCATTCCTTGGTGTCTAAACCTCTAATTATGAACCTTTAGTTACTAAGCCTATTTTCAAAGCCTTTCCATCTTCCTAGGATTTGATGGAGATTATATAATCTTAGAGAATCTTGGGTTATTTCCTCCATACATTGACACTGATTTAGGTGTTCAGTGTAGGTTGGTAGATATGGTCTCCAAAAATATCTGATAATTAAGTATTGTACAATGTGAAAATATTCTAAGGATTAATTTTAGGCCCATAATTAAGATTTTTAAAACATGAAAATGTAATTTTATAGAAAATTTGGGATTTTAAATGATATCTTGCCATATTTTAAGAAACTTATTTATCATATCATTATCTTAAATCAGTTTCTGTTGAATTAGAATATCTCCCTATGACTGGATTAAAGTAAATAGTCTCTTCCAGCCAACTCATACAATATCAAGTTTTAAACCTCGCCTGCTATTATTATTTTCCTAGATTTGGGGCATCCACACAACTTTAGGTAAAAGACAATCTACTACCTCTTTATATAGAACATGTATGTATAAGCACACACATATGGACATACATGTCTATACATCTAATATATATAAAACAATATACACTTATACACAAATATATCTTTGATATATTTATAATATACTATGCTTACCAAGTGGCAAATTGTGTATACACATATGTGTATGTGTTTGGGTAATGAAACAACAAAAAACAATTTAAAATTCACACCAAAATACTTTTGTTTTCCTTATCTGAATATTTTAGGAGAGTTAAGAATTGAATGATGATTACTATAATTGCCTCAATTCTCCACTTTGCTTCGTGTTTTCAGACATTCTAGAGGTAATATTGAGTAAAGAACTAGCTATGATAAAACTTGTCAAACACATTGGGTCAAAAATTTTTGCTATACTACTAGAGTTCAGCAAGAATACTTCCAGAAATTAAAATCCCTTAAAATTAATTCCTTTAGATTTAGTGAAAGAAGAATTGTGAGACTGATAAATGTGATAAATGTGTGTGTCTCACTGACAGGATGACAGTATACATGAATGTGGAAAGATCTGAAACAAATCAATTTGTATTACCTTATAGATGCAAATCATGTACAACGTCAATGTCTTGATGAAAGCATGTTTAAAATTTTGCTGTTACTTGCTAAAAAATAAACTGAGATATCTGGCTTGCTGCCATCATCATGGCAATGCTATTTAGTGTGTATGACCTGGCTATGAATTTTAGGCAGAACAGTTATCCTAGTTCTGATTTTATGTATGCTAAAATTTTATTTATCACTATTCAGAAAGAACAGCCAACATTTCTTGATGCAGCAAGTTTGGTCATATAATCTTTACATCCCATCCAGTGACATAAAATGAAGGAAGAAAAAAAAAAGCTTTCCAAGTGGAGAGATACATTCACAAAATACATTTCCACTATGTTCTTTGGAATAACTTATAGACATCTCATCATTTTTGACTGTTACATGAATGGGAGTTACAACACATACCTATCATTATTCATGTTGTTTACTATGCTTGGAATACCTTCAACTCCTCCTTTCTCTTTATTGAATTCCACCTCCTTTTTTCCAGGGACATTTCAAGATCTACCATCTATGTGAATCCTTCTCTGATCATCCTAATTGATTGAGATCTTTCTTACTCCTTGAAATTCCTATACCATTCACTTGGCACTTATATTATTGGTTGTATTTTTATCCATATGTCACTTTTATAAGAAACAACTTGATATAGTGATTGTAGGACTTGCCTTGGAGTCAGGAAGACATAGGTTTAATTCACAGTTTTGATACACTGTGGCTGTGTGACCCTAGGCAACTTACACATCTTCTCTGTTCCCCAAGCAAATCTCTAAAAGACCAAATGTCTTTCCACATCTAAAAAAATCCATCATACTCAATCATACTCACACACATTCATATGTATATATACACACATGTATGTGTTTAT
Organism: Phascolarctos cinereus; assembly: GCF_003287225.1. NCBI lineage: Eukaryota > Metazoa > Chordata > Mammalia > Diprotodontia > Phascolarctidae > Phascolarctos > Phascolarctos cinereus. Next base: position 238,018,811 of record NW_027556098.1, read on the forward strand.
GTGTATATATATATATATGTATATATATATATATATTTTATATATATGGGTATGTGTGTGTGGATATGTGTGTGTGGGTATGTATCTATATATGTATGTTTGTATTTCAGTGAAAAGGAGATAGATTTAGTGTACTTAGCTCAAATCCACTCAATATGTCAACTTCGGGTTTTTCACAACTTCTCTGGGTCACTGTTTGTAAAATAAGATCTCATAAGTTGCCCCCAGTTCTAAATCTATGAGCTTATGATTCTAGTTCACTTTATAGGTGTTCAATATATATTTCCATTATTAACTCGGTGTGTGTGTATAGTGATTTGGCATACATTTACTGGCAGAAATAGTTTAAAAAACTAGAAAGGTACTTCCTCCCTGGGGTAGGGCTCTGAGTAAAAGACATACTGTTGTTCAGGATATAAGGATGCAACCAAATTTTTAATACCATAGTGAAATATATACACACACTTATATGTGTGTGTGTGTGTGTGTGTGTATACACACACACATATATATATACCTATATATACACACATATGCAATATACATACTTATGTATATTTATACATATATGTGCATATAAACACAAATGTGCATGTGGACAAAACTTAGCCTATTATGTAATTTAATGCCTGGTAAATTAAGATATTTTTGAAATGTTTAGCTACATTCATAGGTCATCTGCAATGCTGTGGAAAAACAGCTTTAAAAAGCATTAAATCCAATAAAGAAGGGATTTTTTTTGGGGGGGAGAAAACTGAAAAAATAAAGTGAATGGGGAAGTTAATGTCATATCCCAGTGGATGCTACCAACATCTCTTATAAGATCATTCATTTTTGATACTTTTAACAAAGTCACAAGTATCAACTTTAAGTTTCTAAAGAGGAAACATTGCCAGGTGATTTTATGTAAACATATGTTGACCTTTACAGTAAGAAGTATTTAACTCTATTGGGGAAAAAAATGGCCAGGTATGAAGTTCTTAGAATTGTAAAGGCAAAGGAAATGTGACTGTCAACTTCAAGTGAATTTCCAAAATTCCCCATTATTCATGTGCTTTCTCAAAGGGTGAAATGCACATTGAATTATTATTTCATGAATTATAGTTGGAATGGAATTCTTACATTTAATTTAAACATAAGGAACCTGATTTAATGACTTTTATTACACTTCTCCTGCTGCACAAGCTCCTGAACAAAAGCTTTTAATGTGAGTGTTCAGCATGATGTATTCATAGTTAGAATTACAATCCCAGTTATCCATTTATCCACCTACAAATACTGTTGCCAGAAGTTGTTTGCTTTTAAGCTATGCTCTACTTTTCGTTCAGGGAATATGCCATTGACTTAGAAGCTAAGAAATGTAATTTCTATTCCCATCTGTAGAAAGTCTAAGTTCATCCTATATGCATTTTTCAGAAAGTTTGGAATTAGATCAGATAACCTTATAGTAACATGCTAGGTTGGCTTGATCAAGCCAGAAAACCTGCTTCATCCCAATTGCCATATAAATATATTTTTGAAATTTATTTAGAGGCTGTTCCGTGTCAGGCTTTTGAGGTCTATATTTCTGCCTTCCAAAATTTGCAAATAGATCAACAAAGAACATTTAGAGGTAAGAACTGAATTCAATGAACCTTTATTGATCATGTAATTATAACTCTATACTCATGTGTGTGTGTGTGTGTGTGTGTGTGTGTGTGTGTATGACTGTGTGTGTATGTCTACATCTCTATCTATGTATCCATCTTTATTTCTATCTGTCTAATTAGTGTACAGGGGTAATAGAATATCCTATTCTTTTTGTTAATTTTTTTTTTGCATAAGTTATGCTGGCCATGATATGAGAAGTGTTATAGGAAGTGATTACGAACACAGGAAATCCCAAGAGGCATGTCTACACCCAGCTGAGGAACAGAAGGCAGTAGGAAATAGATAGGACACAGACTGTTGTAATTGTGACATCTTCTACTTCAACAGCTCCCTATACCTGCAGCTATACCTATGACTAACATTCTCTCTCTCTCTCTCTCTCTCTCTCTCTCTCTCTCTCTCTCTCTCTCTCTCTCTCTCTCTCTCTCTCTTTCTCTCTCTCTGTCTTTGTCTGTCTTTATATATGCATACACACATACATACTTACACATATATACACATACATATGTGTGTTTTCTATATTGACATCTCTTCACTTTGGCATTTTAAACCCTTAACAATATGACTCATACCTATCTTTCTTGCCTACTTCATGTTATTTCCCATCTCACAGTTTTCTCTACAGCCAAACTGACCTACTAGTTAGTTCCTATATACGACATATCTTTCATCTTCCTTCATTTCCTCCTCGCAGCACTTTGGAGAATCTCTAGTTTCCTACAAGGGATAGCTTAAGCACTTCCTCCTATCTGAGGCCCTTCAGGATTTCCCTTAGTTAGTATTCTCTTGAATACTTGAAATTACTTTAAAACTATTTGTGACAAGTTTTATCCTCTGATAATATGTAGGCATCTTTGTCTTAGCATCTCAAGTGCCTAGCATAGAGCCATGGACATAGTGGTGCTTAATAATTGCTTGAAGAATTGAATTTGTTAGGGTAGGATCGGGTCCCTTCAGAGCAGGTGAGAAAAATTAAGGAAAGAAGAGTTCAGAATAAAAAATTCTTAATTATAAAGTTAAGGAAAGGTAATATGACTTAGCCAATTTTTTTAAAAAGCTGCTGTGTGGCAAAATCAAAACCAGAAAACAAGTTATTCCTCGCTTCTGAGATGAATACATTTTTCCATTACACAATGTTGCTCCCATTAGTGGGAAGAGTGGAAAGGTGTGCAAAGGTTTCTGGCCTTATTTTCCTTCAGGTATACCTTACTTTCGGAATACTCTTTTTTTTTCCATTTGTACCTCTCCATTAAGAACACAGCTCTTTCAAACATTCACTCCCATGACACTTCATAGTTTCCTACTTTTACGACCTTGTTTCATCATTTATATCTCTAGATGACTTTCCCAACCAGCACAAGGGGAGAGTTCACATCCAATCATACATTTTGAACAAAGGAACAGAACAGAGAGGTAGGTAGAGGGAAAAGTAGATGATTGAGGTAAGGAAGAAAAAGGGAATGAAGAGGCTGTCAGCTGCATAATCAGTCATGGGTGTCAGTCATACTCTCCATCATTGCTCCACAGCAGCAAGGCTAAAACTAAACAAATTATTTTTTCTCACAGAAAGTTATCCAGGCAAATTAAAGGGAAGACAGTATGACATACTGAGATGAGCAAGAAACCTGGGTTTTCATTCTGTGTTTGTCAAATCTCATGATGTGAACTGAGGCTAGTAACTGAATATTTATGGGTCACATAATTCTTCTGTAAAATGAGAGAATTGAGTTAGATAATATTTAAGGTTCCTTCCACCTATAAAACTCTGTGAATCTATGGAATTTATTCTTTTCTTGCTAATTTTTATATCTGTCACATAAATTCATATGAAATACTCTTGACAACATGAGAACAATTATGAACTATTCTGAATTCAGCATTGGATCTTTGGGACAAGTTCAATCTATCAGCCTACAATTTGTTAGGTAAATATTAGCATAGGAAATGTTTTGGAGTTTGATTTTATAATATATCTCCAGGGCTCATACTATAGGAAAGTGAATAACTAAGAATTTTATATAACAAGATTTTACTGGTACTTTTAGAAAAATCCTTATGGATCAGGTTCCAAGATAAATCTCTTTTCTATTATATTCCATACCATCAAAGGGTATGTTTTATCTAGGCTGCTAAAGACCATTTTTTCATATTTTGATGTAAATTTGCCTGATATTGCATAATGCTTTAACATACTTAACATATAAAATTGAATTTAATTTTGTAAAAGAAAAAAAGTAAAATAAAATTATATATGATAAGTGAAGATAAATAGCTATATTAAAATAACCTTTAAAAAAGTTTGCCTGAGAATACTGAGAGCTAGTTTTCATATAACATTTTGAGATTTGTAAAGTATTTTATGTGGCAGCTGATGGTGCAATGGATATGGTGCCAGTCCTAGAGTCAGAAATAGTTGAGTTCAAATCTAGCCTCAGACAATTTCTAGCTGACTGACCCTGGGCAAGTCACATAAGCTCTGTTGGTCTCAGATTTCCTCAACTTAAAATGGGGATAATAATACAACCTACCTCACAGGTTTATTGTGAGGATCAAATGAGATATTTGTAAACAGCACTTTAACACAGTGTCTGATATATAAAAGAAACCCTATAAGTGATTATTCCTTCTCTCACCTTTCTCTTTTACATATATTATATCATTTGATCTTAACAACATCTCTGTAAGGCAAGTGCTATTATTCCTATTTTCAAGATGAGGAAATTGAATATCAGGGAAATTAAATGGATTGCCCAGAGTCCCACAGTGGCCTCAGAAAATTACTAGCTATGTGACCCTGGGTAAGTCAATTAACCATATTTGCCTCAGTTCCTTATCTATAAAATAAGCTGGAGAAGGAAATGGCAAAACACTTCAATATTCTTGACAAGAAAACACCAAATGAGGTCATGAAGAATCAGACACAAATACCTAACAAAAGAAGTACTGACCCTTCTAAATAGCAATAGACTTAGTTTAGAAAAATCTGTCTCAATATTTTCACATCTCTTGATAGCCAGGAATGTTGATGATTTTAAATACTGAAGAACATTAAATATTAGTCCCTATAGCATGGCAGATTAAACCCCTTGTCTCAAAGTCAGAAAGTCCTGGATTCATGTCTTGGCTATGAACATACTTCTTGTATGATCCTGGGCAAGTCATTTCATTTCTCAATGTACTAGGTTACTTTCTAAGACTTTTGGTTGCAGAGAAGGTGCCAACCTATATAGATAGAGTTTCCTTACTGGAGTGTTTACTGTATCAAAGAAATCACTGTCCCAGTCCCTATCTATATAGAACACAAATGTTATTTTACCTAATAGTCCTAGTCTCTTTTGTGATTTAAACATAAATCCAAGATCTTCATTAACTTAAAAAGCTACTTTCTAAACAAATGGCAATTTTAGTTTTTAGTTTTTATGTTTTACAAGTTGTCTTTTGCTGTTGGAAAAAAAAATCACTTTACTGAAGTAACTAATGTTGCTTTAAGAATAGTACAATAATAAGTAATCACATAACTAACTTAGGTAGAAAATACAAATTTTGTATATATGTATAGATTAAAATAGTGACTTTTTAGTACTAGATTTTCCTCCCAAAACTCTCTCCCAAGACAGATTAAGAAAAAAAAGTTCTATATTTTTTATAAAAATAAAATTATGACTCAAAGAACCTTAAAAAAAGCCAACATATAATGTTCCTATATGACAGTCAATACTATATGCAACAGAATACAAATAAATTTTCCTAAGTGTGTATTGAAATTACCAACTGATAGAACACATTTTTGGTTATAAGATGTCAGTAAATGTTCTGCTTGTGATATACATAATAATAACAAAAGAAGTAAAATAACAGTTACCCTAAAAGACATTTCAAGATTCTCTCCACCCCAGATATCCATTCCTGCATCGTAAGCTCCTATCTCTTCAAAGTAGTTTCTGTCAATCGAAAATAGGCCGCCAGCCATAGTAGGGGTCCTAATTGGAAAAAAAATAACACAGAAAACAACATTCTTTGAAAGACAATGTGTGGAATAATAAGTGAGATTTTAACATACATCTTTAGAGACATTTTGCGTTTAAAAAAAGGCATTGAAAATATTACATTTGCAGCTAAAAATGATACATACATATATATGTACACACATAAATATAACCATATTTATATATAACTATATAGGAATATATACATATATGTGTATATATGTGTGTGTATATATGCATAAATATGTATATGTGTGTATATATGTATGTGTATATATAATACAAAATAAGATGAAACTAACTTTTTTCCAGCATTTGTACCAAACAGCTCTACTGAGGGAATATTGGCCTTTTAAGTAAGACCTGGGCAAAAATTGAAATACCCCCTCAGAAAAGATTAGTGAAACAAATTCCATGCCTTGAGCCCCCATCTGAAAGGGCTGAGTAGATCATAAAAGTTTTAGTCATAAACTTGTAGCAAAATTGTAAATTAATAAACCATGCACATCCAGATCAAGTTCAATTCTTTGAGGAGCATGAGGATATTGCCTTCACTGAAGAGCTCTACTGCACTTTTAATTTTTTTCTAGAAGACATAAAATGTTTATAGGAGGTGGTATTGGCATGGCGAACAGCTCTAAAATTATCTCTTCAACATGAAAGCTGTACCTGCCAATGTGTTATTCCTCTTTCACCTGAATTACAGGGGAGGAGATAGACATGTAACCCTAAATGTGGCCATAAATCAGTAGAATCCTTAGGCCAGAAAGGTCATCTAATAGTGACTGAAAACTGCATGGTATTTTCTTGTTGGAATAAAATGTCCTTTCTTTTTTCTACCCAATGTCTCTCTATACAGGATCTAAAAGTTCAAGCATTGCTTTTAGAAAGAACATTTTCTTCTTTTATTTTTATTTTTTGATCTAGGCCTGTGATTTTATCATTGTAATAACTTTGTATGGAAAATCCTTCCAGTGATACAGATCAACAGCCCCTCTCTAACTTGAGAATTGCTTGGAACACTTTGAATTTAAGGGACTTAACCACAGTTAAACAGCTAGCATGTGTCAAAAAGTGAACCCAAGTCATTTTAACTCTAAAACTAGAGCCAATGTTCATGCCTAACTGCCCCTCAAATATTTAACAGGATGTTATTAGTGAGGGAATTAAGGTGCCTTTGGAGGGAAAATATTTTTTCCCCTTCCTATACATTGCAAATATCATATTCTTCTTTGAAAAAGCACGCTTCCAAATAAACCAGCGAAGGTCAGGATTATTTTTGAATGTAACCTATTATATATTCATTGTACAATTGCTTCTATCTATTACACTTAGGCAGACATCCAAGCAGGAATCAGCTTGCCTTGTCCTTACAGTTGGTTCAACACTTAACAAATCAAATACTTCACTGCTTTCACTAGCACATCTTCATCTGTCAAGCTTATACTCACGTCTCCTAATAAGATAGCACCATTCACTGAATAACAATCAAATAATACAGTACTTGGGCATTTACCATATTGCAGAAGTCTCAATTTCTCCCAGTGTGCCTGATGTTTCAGGCTCAGGTAATTAACTGTCTGTCATTTGGAATAGCTAAAGCTTCCTACGTCTCAAAGCTCCTTTATTACTTTTGGTCTTGCTGGGTTTCTGCCATGCCCAGTATCATGGACCTTCACGAGTTATAATGAGAAGCAATAACAAAGATGAACAGATGGTAATGATTGACTAGCCATGACCCTGCACCTAAGTGGGGCTTTGGAACTCAATGGTGATAACTATATGGTACATTTATATTGTATGGTCTCCTTAATAGGACTATAGAAAAATATTGTTTCAGTTATTCTACCATAATTTTGCCAAATAGTTTAAAGTGCTAAGTGATCCATTTTCAATGACTACCTCAAAGTGCCTAGCCACTTATCAAAAGAACAACAAAATGGTAAGGTATTTTAAGAAAGCAAAATAAAGTTTTCAATTTAACAAATGGATATCATTTACACATAGAGAAGAAACATAAAACAAGACATAAACTATTTCTAAGTATTTAATGAAATTAAATTTTACAATTCTAAATAAAGAATAATTACAATATGTTTCCATTATACCTGACGAAAGGCAAGGAGAGGAAAAATTACCCATGTCTCTTAATTTATTAGGTTTCTATGGTAAGGTTTTCAATATAAAAGGGGCCTTTATGGATACATGCAATATAATTAGACACTTCCTACTGTCTCTTGGCTTATAGAATATTTAATGTCTGTGTGTTACTGACATTTTTTCCCTGCGTATTGCCTATCTTACATTGGCCCCCTAAAATTCTCAACCTTGACAAGCCATCTCATACTTCCATGCATTTGCATAAACCATAATTTATGCCTGAATGTACCTGTCTCATCTCTCATTCTTTGAATTTTCATTTTCACTTCTTGATAATACCAGCTTTGTACATAGCTCTTTAGTTTTGTATTCCCTAATTTCCTCAGTTATTAATGTTTTCTTTCTCTCTTCAAATTGCATTGTCTTTACTTCCCTGTATGCATTACTTCCCTTACATGCTACTATTGGAATATAAGTTCCTTGAGGGCAGGGAAATATTTCTCTTTTTTCTTTGTATCTCCATCCTTTCATATCACCTCAAACTAGCAGGCACTTGTGGAAATATTTGTTGAATCAAATTCAATTAAACTTATAATATAAAATGTCTACTGAATTCAAGGCACTATTTTGTCAATTTTGCCTATATGCTGTATCTCTCTATGTAACATACAAATCATAAGCTGAAAAAATACAAAGTAAATTTAACTGATCATTTTGTCTTTGCACTGCCAGGCATCTATTTATTGCATATCTATTATACTGAAGCATTATTAATGGTTCTTGTGTCTGGGTTGCCTTTTTAGGGGCAAAATTATGAAAAAAAATTCAGAAAACCAAAGGGAAAATATCGTGAAACTTTTGGCAATTTTGAAGCTAGATGGAGAAAGGCTTTTTTTGTTTCAAAGATATAGGGGGAATTTTCCCAGGTCCATGGCTCATAAGTTGGAGTTCAATAAGGCAATTTAAATGTTTTTGAAGGCTCAAAGGAGGACTTTTGTTGTTTCTGTTGATAGTGAGGATAGTGTAGAACATTAGAGAGAATGCTGTTTTAATAATCTGTCAGCATTTAAATTAGGAATTAGGTTAGGGAAACAGATGCCAAAAGAGGTGATATGCCTACCAGCCTTGCCAAGGCAAATAATTAGCTAGAAATAAGTATGATCTAGGGTCTAGAGCAGAAAATTGGTCTGGCAGAACTCAAAGGCAGGAGATGTTTCAATGGGTAGAGGTGACTAAAATAGATTAAAATGTAGACCCCGAATGGTTTCTTGGAATTAAGATTTTGATGAATGTATGTATGTATGTGTGTATGTGTGTGTATGTATGTATGTATGTATGTATGTATGTATGTATCTATCTATCTATCTATCTATCTATCTATCTATCTATCTATCTATCTGTCTGTCTATCTATCTCCCTGTGTCATTTTAACCCTATTCATATTTTTGTCTTTGCTGTGTCAGTAGCAAAAAATTTAGAAAATCTAGAGAAGTATTTTCAGTGGTAATCTGGAAGCCAAATAAGAGGAGAGTGAATAATTTGGGTCTCTCTTATATGTAAAGTCAGGTGTTCTGGAACAGAGGAGATATGATGGCATTAAGAAAGTAGTAGAGCATGGTGAGTCAATCTTTAGAGCTTGGAAGCTGTTGGAAAAGAAAAAAATAGGACTAGTAGGGTACAATCATTCAGGAACAATAAAACAAGTTATCATATTCTTTAGTTTTACAGCCTTCCAAATATCTATCGAATCATAGTACAGCATTCATTCCAAACCAAGACATTCACACAGTGTGTGAAGGCCAAGTTGCTAAGAACATAACTCACTGTATGTTCATACTCCAATTTCCTTAACTCCTTTTCAAGGATTAAATGTGTATACATATTCTAATACTCTGGTGGATATGTAACTTCATTAATGTGGTATTGCCTCCAATCATGTAGAAACAACCTACCTGTGCCAAGACATTCTGTGATAATCTTGAACATGTTCTCCCACAGATTTGCATAGGTAGGCCTAATTTGCTTTAACACACCGAAGGTGCTTCATTAAAACCAGAAACTCAGATCAGTAGTCAGTTTTTATTAGCATTGTTAAAGAGACATTCCTCACTAGTATTTCCCTAGACCAGTGAAATTTCAGAACCAACCAGAGAAAAAAAAACATAAACACTCTCTGTCTCTCTTCTGCCTTGCCTCATTCCCTCTCTCTCTCTCTCTCTCTCTCTCTCTCTCTCTCTCTCTCTCTCTCTCTCTCTCTCTCTCTCTATATATATATATATATATATATATATTATATATATATATATATACACACATATATACATGTGTATATATATACATACATATGTATATATATACACACACATATATATATATACACACACACACATACATATACATATATATGTATACATAGATAGATACATAAGATATAGATATATAGATATATGTGCGTATGTGTATATATGTATATATAGACATCTAGATATAGATATATGGATATAGATAGATAGATAGATAGATAGATAGATAGATAGATAGATAGATAGATGTTTCTACTTAGGAGGATTCAGACTAATCAATAATAATTTTAATATATATAGGAGAAAAATTATAAAATGATAAAGTTAAAGAGAAAAAACAACTTTGTAAACTTAGAAATCTGATCAAAGGAATGATAAGTCATGAACATAAAAGAATGAAGATGAAACCTATTGCTGATCTCCTGACATAAAGGTCATGAATTTAAGATGCAAAAATGGATACACATTTTTGGAAATGGTAAATGTGTGATTTTGTTTTAGTTCATTATGTAGTTATACACTGAGGGATTTGTGAGTTTTCTTTTAAATTTACTCAATTAGGAGAGGTAGTAGTACACAATGGGTAGAGCACCTGACCTGTAGTCAAAAAGATTTGACCTCAGACCTCAGACATTTAGTAGCTCTGTGACCCTAGGGAAGTTACTTAACCCTGTTTTTCTGAGTTTCCTCATCTGCAAAATGAGCTGGAGACAGAAATGGCAAACCTCTCCAATATCTTTGCTAAAAAATCCCCAAAATGCATTACAAAGAGTAAGACATGACTGAAAACTACTAAACAACAAATGGGAAGGATAGATTAATAATTTAAAGTCCTTTAGTACAACGACATCTCTACTTAATGAAGCAACTGAGACTGGAGAAGTTGTGACTATCTAAAGTTCATATAGTAGAAATAGAATTAGGCCTCAAAGGAATGGATTTAAACAGAAAGAGATATGGTGGGGGTTTGGAAAAGGACACATAATTATGATGACACAGTTGATAAAAATCTGATGTGTTATAACTCTTGGTATAGTGGTCTTCCTTTAATTAAACTGCTCTGCCTCAGTCCATACCTATACTGCTTTTCAGATGCTAAATTTTTTTTCTTCATGATAATTCCCAACATTTTATCATAATAATTTTCTCTTTTACTACCTCAGAACTGTTCCAGGCCCATTCTAGAGGCAGGATAGAAGTCCAATGAAACTCAACTAGCTTTCTATGAAAATGAAGGTATTCTTTGCAAACATCAGATATCCTCACATCCACTCACAGCAGACTAAGCAAGCTTCTTGGTTTATCATTTTGACCAAACCATTACATCCTTACAACTATAATATTGTCAACTTTTCATTATTCATATGAATATCTATCAGATAAAATGGACTCATTTCAATAAATATTAAGCACCTACTATAAACAAACACTAAGTGTTTGCTAAAAGGAATTTACACATAATTGAGAAAACTCGTTATTTAGACGCAAATTTTAATCATCTTCTTATAGAAAGTTTCAAAATAATTAGTAACTATTAAAATGTTGAAAGGTGTCAGCTTCTTATTAATAAACTGTATAGTGGAAGGAAAAGAGCAAAGGACTGGATCAAGAGACCTGGTGTTTAGTCCATGGTCAATGACTCTAGTTATTGACTTCAGGCTTATCACTGCACCTCCCTGATTCTCTTCTGCATGATCTAACTTCTTCCCAGGGCTGTATTCCTATGTAATTTTTCTGACTGCCTTCTGATTTTCTCCATTTACATATATGGGAAGCACTGCAAACTTAATGTAAAGGGATTCAATATGATGCAATGCAAAGAGTACCAGATCTGGATACAAAAGTCCCAGACTTGAATCCTGACTCTTCTACTTACTTGAATATCCTTTGTCATATCACATGTCTCTCTGAGACATAGTTTCCTCATCTGAAAAAATGATAAGGTTAGACCAAAAACTCTCTAAACATCCTTCTAGATTGAAATCCATTATCCTCTGTCCCAGACAAAACTCACCATCTTTCCCAAAAAAATTGGATTTCTTCTCTAATTTCTCTAATTTTATCAATTTGGAACCACCATTTTCCTAGCTACCCAGGCTCAAAATTTTGGCGTCGTCTCCATTATTCCACTTCCTATAACCTTCTTGCAAATATTCAATCAGCTAGAAGTCTTCAAATTGAGGAACTTGGGATCACTCTCTACTTCAGGGATCAGAGAAACTTTCATGAGTAGGTGACAACAGAACTGAGCCTTAAGGAAAGAAGTAATTTTAAAAGTTTGAAAGCTTGAAAGAAGCAAGAAGTTTGAAAGAAGAAAATGATTAAAGATATGGAGAATGATGATCACAAAAGCACAGATGTGAGAATCAGAGAGGTAGAATCTGATAACAGCTAACAATTGGTTTGGCAGCCTTAAAAATAGAAATTGTTAAAAAAATAAAAAATACACATTGTTTCAAGGGCAATGCTAACAATGTCGGACACAGAGTAGGCACTAGTAAATGTTTTGTTGTTGTTGCTGTTAATGGATGGTAATGTTGTGATAGTCTAGATACAAGCTACACAGAGCATTAAGTTTCCAGATACAAAATCTACATTTTATTTGGAGGCAATAGATACATAGTATAGGATGCTTGTAAATCAGGATAAGTAATTTGGATGTGATAGGAAGTACATTAAAGAAGAAACAAAGAACAGGAAACTGAAGAGTCAGAGGGAAATCCTAATCTGTCAGGAGTTTGGCTACTGTGACAGTGTGACATAATGAAAGAATGGAAGTAGATTCAAACTTTTGGAGCTAAAAGTTCTAGATATGTTAGGGTGAAGAAGATCAAAGATGATTAAGGACCAGTGCTCATGGTGCTCATGGACAAAGATAACGGATTACAATGAAAAGACAGACATATATAAAAATACACACACATGTCTATATAGATACATATAATGCACATACTCATACACATGTGCATGTGTGTATATGTCTATATCCACATATCTATATCTATCTATACTTATATCTATATATCAGAATCAGGAACATTGAGCATTGCCCATATTTATGGGGCAAGAGAATAAAGAAGATGCAATGAAAGAGATAGAAAAATGAGTGATAAGCCAAGTAGGAAGGGAGCAAGGGGAGCATCTTGTCAAAGAATCCAAGGGAGAAGACAGTACTAAAATATAAGTACTATTTGGAAATGCAGCAAAGAGACAGGTTAAGAAAAAAAGAGGAGCGAGAAAAGGCCACTACATTTAGTTATTAGTAAGTTACTGTACAGTAGTGAGAACAGACTAGCTTGTAGGGTATTGGAGTAGTGAGTGTGTGGGGAGGAAGTGGAAGCAAGAAGCCATTTAAAGGCTATACCTTCTTTCAGATTCAGGATCCTCATTTGAAAAATGAGGGAGTGTGCCTAGATGGATTCTAAAATCTTTTCTACCTCTAGAGCTAATCCTATGATCTCTAAGAAATCTGCTAGATATGAATTCTTTGATCAGTGCTGGTAGATGGTGTTAATTGTGACTTGAAAGATCTGAGCTAAAATTTTAGCTTTTCTACTTGTATATCTTATTCCATTCTCTGTTTCTGTTGCCTAACGCTGGATTTTGTGAACAGTAGGTACTTTATAAAGGTTGTATTAAATCTGCCAAATAAGGAGTTAGAAAAAGATGATTCCTAGGATTCCTTCTGGCTCTAAAATGTTATTTGCCATCTTTTCTCTATTTCCCTATTCTCTATGTGGATGGGGAGAAAATGTTTTTTTTTTTGCAAGGTTCTATATGAATAGTTAGTCCTCAAAAAATCAAGATTTGGTTATAGTTTGAAAAGTTTCATACAGAAATGTGCAAATGGAAATGCTGATGAATATTTAAGGCAGGGGAATGATTTGAATGCTCTTGGTGGCCATTTGGTCTTTTGATACATCATGCTGGGCATAACGAAAGAGCTTTCTGACAAGAGGGAATTAAGTTGCTTAAAGATTTCTGCTAGCTCAGGCACTGAGCAAGGATGAAGCTTACTCAAAGCCCTTGTAGAGACTATGGAACACAAATAGTTTCCAAAGTTATTTAAAGGATAAGCAGGAAAATGAAGGAAGCAACTCTCCTTAGTAAGGGCAAATTATTTCTTTACATGCTGAAGAATTTACCAGCCACCAAGGGCTAGAAGCCTCCTGATCTATTCTTATACACCTAAATTCTCCATAAAGACTTTAATCTGATTTCATGATCACCACTGCTTGATGTAGTATTCTCTGGGTGCCCTGGGCTTTAAAGGGGATACATATTAGTGAGTATAACACTTTGTATTTTCTATATCCCTTTACTTAAGGCCAAATGGCTGATGAAATAAGCAGTGGAAGCAAAAGAAGCCTAAATCCTTCTAATTACTTTGGAAAAGGTGATCAATTGCCTGAGATTTACTTGTGACTTGTATTTTTAAAATCATAACCTTTGAAATTAGGAGATGAACCTCACAGATCATCTAGTCCAACCTGCTTAATGTCAAATGAATTGCTTAAGTGAATATATAATATATAATAAGCAGAAGTGCTAAAATTTGAACTTAGGTCAAGTGATTCAAAATTCATATTGTCATGCTTGATCAGAGTACTTGATAGCTAGTACAGACCTAGAAATCATTAATATAGGGCTTCTTAACCTCCATTTGTGTGTGTGTGTGTGTGTGTGTGTGTGTGTGTGTGTGACTGTGTGTGATGGATCGCTATGAAGACTGATGAGTTATATGAACTCATTCTTACACTACTACTTTTAAATGAATAAGATATAATATATGATTGCAGTAGGAAATAATTGTAAATTTTTTTAAAGAATGAAAGTTTAGCAATGTGAGGTTAAATTGCAATTCACTCATTTTATAAATAAGAAAGTTGAGTCCTAGACTTATGTGACTTAGTCAATACTAAACAGGAATGCCACCCTCTACCACTGTTCTCAAGATTTGATATTTTGTTTCTATTATCTTCCATCCAGAATTTAGCACTCACCATCTATACCTGACTTTCTGAAGCACTAAGAAACAGTTCCTAGATTATCTGAATAATTATATTTTCTTTCCCATTTGTAAGAGCAGGGGAGAATCTAAACATTTTTTCTACCTGTCAAAATTAAGTTGAGTAAATCAGAGTCTCAGGAAAGAGGTCTACTACAATTCTCAAACTTCTGGCAATATCACATTTAATGATGTCATGAAGACAAAAATTTGTACTCCTCTTTATCTCTAAAAGTAACCAATTTTAAATTCTGAAAGAAGCTCTGAGAAGATTTTATTAATATCACTTTGAGTTGTTTAATTGTAAATAAAACAAATATACCATCCATTTGTAAAGAATTAAGGATCACTGATGTTAGTTTAACTTGAGATGAAAAGAAACCATTTTTTCACTTGTAATCAATGTATATTTTAATTTAACATGTAAATGTGTAATAAGGAGACTCCAATTTTAGCATACATTTCAAAATTTAAGTTCTAATTTCAAAGGCATTGTTCCTACAACAAGACAACTCTTTGGGCTATAATAATAATTAACATTTTGCACTTTATATAGCACCTAATGTAGCACTTTAAGGTTTGCAAAAGATTTTACATGTTATTCAAATAAATCTTCTCAACAACTCATTGAGGTACATGACATTATTATCCTCATTTCATGAATATGGAAAATGAAACAATGATGTTAAGTAACTTAGCTAGGGTCAGACAGCTATTAATTGTTTCAGGCAGAATTTAAACTCAAGTTTTCTTGACTACAATTCTAACACTGTTTACTCTGCCATGATTGTTAGAATAATTAGAGGAACTCTGAAGTATTACTATGCAATTTCCTATCTTATAGTCACAGAAAAAGAAAACTAATGGAAAAAATGACTGAGGAATATGTTTTTCTCCTACTAATTGAAGAATACCCAAGGCCAATATTTTACACAAATATTGTGAAGATGCATGAGAGTACATGTGAGGATTATTTTAATTCCTCACAAATAAGGTATTAATTTAAGAATATCAAATAAAGTATTAGGTTTTAATGATTTACCTAATAAGATCCTAATTCTAAGTGAAAAAAAAGCAACAAATACGTAAGAGATCAGACTTGTGTCCCTGAAAATGTTTGAATGAAAGTAAGAGCAAAGTAAATGATTCTTTTTGATAATTTTTGATAATTGCCTCAATCTAACTTTTCTGTCTGGGTATTCTAAAAGGCATGGCATTTCAAAAACAAGTTGTAGATGCTGGCCAAATATGAGAAATGTTAATGCATTGACATGGTTAAGACACCAAGGGTGAAATATTTCAATGTATTTACTTAATTTCCTCATTAAATTTTTATTAAAAGAAGCTAAAGTATTGAGAAGTAAATTAGATACCAAAACATTTGGTTTTTAATGCCTATGGACAAGTTTTTATTGTCAAATTTGAATGTCGATCTAATAATACCATGTAACTTGGAGGTGTTTTTTTTTTTTTTTGGCCTTCTGATATAGAAAGCTTCACAGTATTAGATCAACTCTCCATCCTCCATGTCAAACTTTTATTGAGGGGTTATTGTCACCCTACTACTTAGAATACATTTGAACCCTTTTGCAAGTTAAATATGATTATGGACAAGGAATGCAAATTCACTTAATACCAGTCTAAGGCAATTTTTGGTTCAAAAAATACTTCGTAATTGAGAGAAATATGTATAAATAAGGATTATATGTGTCCCTGCTTCCCATTAATGTGAATAATAAGAGTTGATGATATAAAGTGATTTTTGATATTTATTATTTTATTATTATATTATTATAAAGTATGACCATTTTGATATTTAAAGAATATTTTACAATTATCATTTTATTTTATCCTCACAGAAACTATATGGAGTAGATACAGGTTTTGTCATCCCCATTTTACAGATTAAAATACTGAGGCTCAGAAAATTGAGATTATTTTACCATGGTTCCATAGAAAGTAGATATCAGAAGCAGAATCCGAACTCAAATCTTTGCTGATTCCAGGCATAACACTTTATTGGTTATACTATGGCACCATATAAATGAATATATGTGGTGTGTGAAATCAGTCATAGGATTTACAGCTAGAGTAACCATAGAGACCAAGATCTTATGGATAATTGCTAGATCATTTTATAGATAATAGCCAGCATGTATGTGATGCTGTAAGGTTTTAAAAAAACACTTTATAAACTGAGTCTACAACTTCCCTGAAGTGATGAAAGTTATAATTAGCAGAGCTGAGATTCAAACCCAATTCTTGTGGCTCTAAATCTAGTGCCCCTTCTATGACATCCCACGATATTTTGTAATGATATACACACTAACAGGGCCTGCAAAACAGAAGCTTTGGGCATCAAAAGGCATTAGAACTGGCCAGATGAACGTACTGCTAGACATTCTCACTTTCTATATAGATGCTAAATAGTAGCAATAGGAGATGCTTGAGAATATCATAGAGGTGATAGTGTCTATAAAGCACTGGCATGGAAAAATTCTTTTCTAGCCACACTGTCCAGTATCTTCAAACAATCCTCATATACCATGACCTCAACATCTTTCAGCTCCTTGATTGTTCACCTCTAGATCTTCTATGTCTTATCAATGCCCTTGCTGAAATGTACTATATGGAACTGAACACAATACCCTGAATATGAACTGAACAAGGCACAGTACAGTGGAACTATCTCCTTCCTGGTCCTAGATGCAGCCAGACATCACATTATTATTATTAGCTTCTTATGCTATCATACCATACTGTTGATTCACATAGAGCATGCACTCCACTGAAATTCCTCAGTTTTGTGTGTGTTATGTATATATGTATGTGTGTGTGTGTGTGTGCATGCCATTTTAGAAAAAAAATTGCTGTCTATTTAATGTTGCTATTGTTGAGTTGTTTTCAGTGGCATCTGACACTTTGTGACCTCCCCTCCCTCTTGTGGTTTTTCTTGGCAAAGATGTTGGAGTTGTTTGCCATTTCCTTCTCCAGCTCACTTTATAGATGAAGAACTGAGGGAAACAGGGTTAAGTGGCCTGCCCAGAGTAACACAGCTACCGAGTGTCTGAGGCTGAATTTGAACTCAAGTTTTCCTAACTCCTGGTCCAGAATTCTATTCACTGTGCCACCTAGCTGCTTATTTATGACTCTCTCAATTGAAAAATATAAACTTTTCCCCCAGTTTTTGCCTCTGAAAAGACTAATGGGAAATAATTCACTTTTGCTCCTAAGAGAAAAAAATTTCATTGATATAAGTGGTAAATATAAAAATTTGTTTTACTTTTTCCCTGCATTTCAACAAAGTGAAAAATAAAGAAGTGAGCACTTTTTTAAAAAGTAAGACTCATTAGATTGTAAGTGACTTGAGGGCAGAGACTGTCTTTTTCTTCTTTTTTGTATCCCCAACATTTAGCATAATACCTGGAAAATAGTAGGCACTTATTAAATGTTAACTGATGTTAAATGAAAACCAGTTGTCATATAATCATAGAATTTCAGTTCTGAAAGGGAAATTAGGAATCTTCTATTCTGAACCTCTGAGTAAACTGAAGCTTAGAGAGATGAAATTATTTTTCTAAGGTCATATTGCTTCTTAAAGGTGACAGCAAATACAGGAATCCCACTCTTTTGCTTTTAGTCCTATGCTCTTGGTGTTCTGCATTTTAGAAGCTTACTAATAAAAATAGCAAAATGAAAGAATGCAAAGAACAGTAATATTTATTTTTTGCTCTTAAAATGGTACAATGTGATTTTGGGTCAAAAGTTCAAGTTACTTTTCAATTGATGCAAATCTGTGATTGTATTTCTAAATGATGAATTAGAATCCAATTATAGTAATCATAAAGTTCTTTCATAATTTGCATTTAATGACACATACCTTTAAGAAAACTGAAAATTCTACACAATTTTAATCATTTTTCTCTTTAGAATTCATTAATCAAGGAGGGGAATAAAACTCTGTGTTCAAATTATAGAACCATTTATCTATCTATTTGTAGGCATGTGAGGGAAATGATCACATCTCTTTTTCAAATGCTAGATTACTTGTACAGGATTCACATTACAACTATCCTGATGAAAATTACCTTCAGGCTCTTACAACACAACCACTGAATTAATTAACCTTTTGCCATAAAATCCAAAAACTTCAGCAAAGAATGAGGTTTCCTTTGCTTCAATTCCCTCAGAGGTTTAGGAGCAAAATGACAAATGAAATAACATGTAATTCCTGAGGCAAACAAATCAAATATATTCTGCTTTTACTTTCTCCCCATGTGACAATAAAAATATAAATTGTAGTGAAAATATAGCAAATTCTACACTTCCATTTTCATGACCATTAACGGAAGATGAGAAATAATGGGTAATTCATCTCCTTCAAGAATTTTTCTTTATTAATGAGGTCAGTTATTTCTTACTTAGAAAGGGTTAGCTCTCTATCAATTATTTATAATTCCTCAATGAAGGAAATGTAATTGAAAAAAGCACAACTATATGCAGTGTGCTTATTTCAGGAAGAATAGACACAAACTGAATGCTTTTAAAATTTGTTCACAGACAAAACTGAATATAATATTGAATTTCCAGGGAACATACTGGTTAGAGCTGAAAGGGTATTTTTTTAAATATAAATTTATTTATTTTTAGTTTTCAATATTCACTTCCACAAGTTTTTGAGTTCCAAATTTCTCACCACTCCCCCCACCCCAAGATGGCATGCATTCTGAATACCCCTTCCCCTGGTCTGCCTTCTCTTCTATCTCTCCCCCCTCCCTTCTCTTATCCCCTTCCCCTTCTATTTTCCTGTAGAGCAGGACAGACTTCTGTACCCCATTTCCTGTATTTCTTATTTCCCAGTTGCATGTGAAAACATTTTTTTAAAACATGTGTTTTTAAAAGTCTGACTTCCAAATTTTCTCCCTTCCTCCCTCCCCACCCACCCTCATTGAAAAGGCAAGCAACTCAATATAGGTTGTACATGTGCAGTTATGCAAAACACTTCCTTAGTAGACATGTTGTGAAAAACTAACTCTATTTCCCTTAATCCTATCCTGCCCTCCCATTTATTCTATTCTTTCTTTTGACCCTGTCCCTCCTCAGAAGTATTTGCTTCTGATTACCCTCTTTCCCAATCTGCCCTCCTCTCTATCATCCCACTCCTCTCTTGTCGCCTTCTCCCCCATTTTCCTGTAGTGTAAGACAGATTTCCATACCCAATTGAATGTGTATGGTATTCTCTCCTTAAGCCAAATCCTATGAGAATAAGATTCCTCATTCCCTCTCACCTTCCCCTGTTTCCCTCCACTGTGAGAGATTTTCTTTTCTGTTTTTTTTTTGTGAGATAATTTACCCCATTCTACCTCTCCCTTTCTTCTCCGAGTATCATCCTCTCTCATCCCTTAATTTTATTCTCCAGATATGACCCCTTAATCTTCAACTCACCCTGTGCCCTCTATCTATCTATCTATCTATCTATCTATCTATCTATCTATCTATCTATCTATCTATCTATACATACATATATTTTTTTCCTTCAACTACCCTAATACTGACAAAGTTCTCATGAGTTACAAATATCATCTTTCCATGCAGGAATGTAAACAGTTCAGTCTTAGTAAGTCTGTTATGATTTCTCTTTCCTGTTTACCTCTTCATGTTCCACTTGAAAATATTTGAAAGTCAAATTTTCTGTTCAGCTCTGGTCTTTTCATCAGGAATGCTTGAAAGTCCTCTATTTCACTGAATGACCATTTTTTCCCCTGAAGGATTATACTCAGTTTTGCTGGGTAGGTGATTCTTGGTTGTAATCCTATCTCCTTTGCCCTCCAGAATATTATATTCCATGCCCTGCGGTCCTTTAATGTAGAAGCTGCTAAATCTTGTGTTATCCTGATTGTGTTTCCACAGTACTTGAATTGTTTCCTTCTGGCAGCTTGTAATATTTTCTCCTTGACCTGGGAACTCTGGAATTTGGCTACAATATTCCTAGGAGTTTTCCTTTGGGGATCTCTTCCAGGAGGAGATCTGTGAATTCTTTCAATTTCTATTTTGCCCTCTGGTTCTACTATATCAGGGCAGTTTTCCTTGATAATGTCTTGAAAGATGACGTCTAGGCTCTTTTTTTGATCATGGCTTTCAGATAGTCCAATAATTTTTAAATTCTCTCTCCTGGACCTATTTTCCAGGTCTGTTTTCTAGTTTTTGATTCTTTTGGATTTGTTTTACAGTGTCTTGATTTCTCATAAAGTCATTAGCTTCCAATTGCTCTATCCTAATTTTTAAGGCAGTATTTTCTTCAGTAATCTTTTGGACTTCCTTTTCCATTTGGCCAATTTTTCTTTTTAGGGCATTTTTCTCCTCATTGGCTTTTTGGACCTCTTTTGCCATTTCAGTTAGTCTATTTTTTAAGGTGTTATTTTCTTCAGTATTTTTTGGGGTCTCCTTTAGCAAGCTGTTGACTTGTTTTTCATGATTTTCTTGCATCACTTTCATTTCTCTTCCCAGTTTTTCCTGTACTTCCCTTACTTGTTTCTCAAAATCCCTTTTGAGCCCTTCCAAGGCCTGGGACGGATTCATATTTTTCTTGGAGGCTTTGGATGTAGGAACTTTGATTTTGTTGTCTTCTGGTTGTATATTTTGATCTTCCTTTTCACAAAGTAAGATAATATAGTCTGACTCTTTCTGCACTGCTTTCTCATGATCCCGGCCAATTACTTGAGTTTTAAACTCTTTGTTAAGGTAAGAGCCTGCTTCCAATGTGGAGAGTGTACTGTCCCAAGCTTCAGGGGTTTGTGTAGCTGTTTTCAGAGATATTTGTAAGGGACCTGTAAATTTTCAGCTCTTCCAAGGTGGTATGATATGGGGCGAGGTGTTTACTCCTTTCCTGGCCTGTGACCACAAGTATTCCTTTCTGTGTTGTAACTGTACACTTGTAACACTACAAGCTGTACCATGCCAGCACTCCTCCTTACCCCAGGACTCCCGTCCAGAACTGTGACCCAGATCCACACACGGGCAAAGCAAGAGATTCCTGCCTCAGCACTGGCAAAGAGATCCCTGCAATCCCTCTCTGATCAGCCACTGGGTTCCCCCTCAGTCTGTGGGCCTGCAGCTCAGGAAGCAGCTGCTCCCCCCAGGGCTAGGCTCTTGGGGAATGGAGCTGAAACCCCACCTTCCTCTCTGAGCACCGAGAGAAACAGACTTTTCCCAATGACCTTGTAAATTGTTTTTGGCATTCTTGGATTAAGGAATCTGGAAAGCTCCACAGCTGCCCGAGATTCAGTCCTCTGAGGCCTGCTCCAGGTTTGCTGAGGCTTGCACACCCACGCTGCGCTGTGCCCCCAGCCTGGCATGATACACCTTTCTGATCAATCATCCAGGTTGTCTTGGGCTGGAAATATGTTTCACTCTGTCTTTTTGTGGGTTCTGCTGCTTCAGAATTTGTTTAGAGCCATTTTTATGAGTATTTGGAGGTGTTTGGGGGAGAGCTCAAGCAAGTCACTGCTTTCACTCAGCCATCTTGGCTCCGCCCCAGAACCTGAAAAGGTCTTTAAAATAATCTTTTCTAACCACCTTATTTTCAGGTAGGGAAAATGAGATAGGACAGTGAAACGACTTGCCCACAGTAATACAATAAGTAAGGGAAAGTATTGTGATGTGAGTAAAGGTATTCTGAGAATGAATCTAATGCTCTTTCTTTTACTCTATAGTATAGTACTAAAACAAATAATGCTCCTGCCAGAGCAATGGTCTAAATAAAAAAACAAACAAACAAACAAACAAAAACTAAATGAAATACGGCTGGTAATACAGACCTTGACATAAGCCAAAGTACTAATCAAACTTTTTTAGATGGTTGATGCCAAATATTATCCCATACTTCCTTGTTCCAAAATAGAAAATGTTAACGGTGAATGCAGAGTTTTTAACACTACTAGAAATCCTCTAAGTTAAGTATTGTCAGGATAACTTCATTTATATTACTCTTTGTTCTGCAAACCTGTTCTCATTGATGTGCCATTATCTCCTTATGATGCTAACAATCTTTCATTGGTAACTGGTCTGCAAACAAATTATAAGGTTTCCAAGATAAAGTCAACATAAGCAGAAATGTGCACATGTATTTCTTCATTAACCAGTTGCCAGAACTTAGTCATATATGACAAAGAATATAACTAGCCATATCTTGACAGTGAATAAATTTTTCTCTGCTGCTAAAACACATAACTGTAGTTTCAAGAGACATGCCAGGATATGCCAGGCCACTCAGAATCTATTTGCTTGGACTAAGAGGTTTTTTTTTCTTTATTTACAGAATCAGAGGGACTCAAATAGGAAATTGTAAGGTGACTTTCTGAAAAAGCCGGCCAATTACTTCTTGGCAAGTTGTAGATACCAAAAAGGAAGGAAAGAGTATGAAAGCACTGTAACATTAAATCCCAAATGGGACATATTTTTTGGACATGGTCAACATTGGAATATGCTTTGCTGGCTTATGTGAGTTTGTTTTATAAGGGGTTTCTTTTATTTAATCATTCTGTTTGGAAAGGATCAGTGGAAGGGAGAGAAAATAATTGTTTTTTTTTTTTAAAATAAGGCTGGACAAAAGATATATGCTATATAACCCAATATATAACCTTGTGTTTAAATGTTAAAACAATTTAAATTTAGAAACTGCATAACATTTTATTATGTTCAAGAGAAAGAAATCTCCCAGTAGAATATAGAATATGGGGGTATTATACTTTTTGTGAAATACAGAAAAGTTGTTGTAAATATGTATAATGTATATGTGTGTATACACATACATAAATGTATATGTATATACATATACAAACACACATGTACAAACACACATATACTATATGCATCCTACATGTAATATATACATACATTTTGCGATATATATATATATATATATGTATAAATGTCAGAAAAATAAAAAACAAATGGAAAACAACCATTTTCTTTAGAATCTTCCTTATTTTCCTTTGACATTATATTTTATTAAGAGGTTGTAAATTATATCTTCCTTATTACTTACAATCAGGGAGTCCCTCTCTGAAGGGGCTAGCATGGAAGAACTTATAGATGATTTTGGTTATTGCTATTTTAAAAAAGTTTTCTTGGTTGATTAACTTTTTACCGAGAAAATACAATAAAGTTTTCCAAGGTGCCTATATCTTCTACCAACACTTTTGTTTTGTTTATGCATCATCCACTTCATATTTCTTTGATGTAATCATCTAGTGCCTATAGTCATCTTTTCTCCTTGTGGGAAGGCCCATAACTAAAGAGATATTTCTAAGAAGAAAAAGTTAAAAAAGCATGATAGAATATCTTTAAACATGCAGGGAATATTCAAGAAGATTTAATTTAATCAACAATTTTACACTGAATAACTACTATAGGCCTATCTCTCCACTTTATGAAAGAAGTTAACTATGAAACAGAATAAAAGGCTTAGAGACAAATAAGGAAATATATATAAAAAGTTATGAGATTTTTTAAGAGGACAAATATTTCTAGTAATACTGTAATGACTACTGACTAGACTTTTTTTTCTTGTGATAAATTATCTACATACCTGACAGGCAAAGTTCTGTCTCCTTTTCTTCTGTCCATCTCTCTTTGGGGAACAGGATACCAGCGAAAATTAAGTTTCCAGTTAAAACCTCCATATGTCATGTCTGAACCAGCTGTGTATTCAAAGTTATCATCACTAATCAAATCAATGATGGGGCAGACAACAGTTTTTCTGTAAATAAATTTTTAAAAAGTTAAATTCAACATTTAAGAGTTATATTCACTATTTTTCAAGGTAAGTTTTTCTGTATTTGATATATCAGAAATTAATTTTTGTGAGCTTAGTCAACTTTTATTTTCGTATCCATATTCTCTTCCCTTTTCTGCAATTTTCTTGTAGGTCTCTCTCTTTTATACTATCATGGATAATTTACTTAATATACTAATTCACTTTCAACCTGATTTCAATTTTCTTCCTATGTACTAATTTAGCAGACTGAGCATAGTCTGCTTTTCATGAAATAGCCACTCAATGAACTATAGATTGCTTAGAAATTGTACACACATGCCCTATGTACATCGTTTTCCTCACTGAACTTCAGCTGTGATTAGGAAGGAGGCAAATTGATGGGAAATACAGTCAGACATTTTGGTTGAATCCTAAGTATAATATGGCTGAAGAGGGGTTATCTTAAAGAGGAATTTCTGGTAATAGACTCTTGGAAGAAAGGGGCTTGGGAGGTATTGTGACAGTTGGGATTTTCTTTTTGTATTGCCATTTTGGTTATAATCATCCTATATGGCAGGGTAGATAGTACAATTAAATTGGCCTAGTACCTATGATGTTTCACCCCACAAGTGCAACCTTCTTTGAAGGAGAAAGGAAGAAAGCATTTTTGGGTCTTAAACA
The DNA here is from genome assembly GCF_003287225.1 of Phascolarctos cinereus. NCBI lineage: Eukaryota > Metazoa > Chordata > Mammalia > Diprotodontia > Phascolarctidae > Phascolarctos > Phascolarctos cinereus. The sequence continues at coordinate 238,044,296 of NW_027556098.1, forward strand.
GCAGAAATAACATTTTCACTTGGGAAATGCTTAGATGCTCTTCTTGTTCTTTGACATGTTTCTTCTCTTTTTTTATGAGTGTTTTCCCCCTTTAATTCACCCTTGCTTTCTAAAGGAGCTAACTACCTATGCTTTCAACATCTAATACACTGAATAGTGAATGATTTGTTTACTGAAAACTGACTACCAATGAAAGCAAGTACTGATTTTCATATATGGCAGAAAGTCAAGCCACTGACATGCCTCAAAAGTCTCTACTGGATAAGGTATCTGTTGACAAATCCTTTGTGTCACCAGGATCATGAGTTCAATAATCAGTTCACTAGACCCAAGGAGTTGATTAAAATATAACGTACCCTCTGAAATCAGTGTAAAATAGTCTTTTTGTTTTAAATTTGGAAGAACTCTATGAAGGCTGAATACTAAAACAAGTTACATGTCCATTAATTCACTGCTAGTCTCCTTTTAGATCCCTTTCTCTTTTTAGGAAAAATAAATTATTAAAAATTATGTTTTACTACCACATAAGATCTCTTTGTGGATTTACATATATGTGCATATATATATACATATATATGTATATATATATGTACATATATATATATACATATATATGCACATACATATGTATATGGGTATGTGTGTGTTGTGTGCACATATGTGTGTGGATGCATAACTATTTATGGGTGGCAACAGGGTTCAATGGAAAGAGAACACTTGCCACGAGTTAGAGGGCAAGGGTTCAAATTTCCACGTCTGACCTTTACTATTTCTATGACCTTGGGCAAATGACAAACCCCATGAGTCTCTGAAAAATGCAGGTTGTTGAAATAGATACCTTTGAATTACCTTTGTGCTCTAGGATTATGGTTCTATGCGCCTCTTCAAATATTTAAAACAAGATACAAACGTGTATATGCAAATAGAGATAAAGAGAGATAGATGAAAGATATCTGTGTGTATATACATGCATATACATGTACATATGCACATATGTGTCTGTGTGCAAATATAGACATATCTAGAAAAACACGTACTGATACATATAAAAAACTTTTTTGGGGAGCAGGCATGGCTGACCTATGATTTTTATTAGTATAAGGAAGTCTGGATATAGAAACTCTTTCCACCTGTGCAGATTGTTAATGTTTCTATAAGTCATAGTCTTAGGGAGTGGCTTAGGGCAGTCAGAAGTTAAGTGCTTTGCTAATGGTCATTTAGCTAGCATTTGTCAGAGCCTGGGCCTGAATTTTGTTATTTCACACTCAAATACACCTACCTCTCTGTCACTAGAAATATGTAAGTAAAATATAGCAGCCTAGTCTAAGTGGGTTAAAGTTTTAGAAGTGTAAAGTTTTAGAAAACACATATGAAAATAGAGGAGTTATGTATTTTTAAAAATTGCTAACCCAGTGATAAGCTTCTTTAGATAGAGTGAGGCCAGTCTTCAGATGATAGATATGTCTATTTCTTAGACTATACTAAAAGTATTTCTAACTGATACAATCTTCCAAAGTTTATATACATCAGAATGTTCCCCAGAGTCACCTCCTTGCTTTAGAAGTTAGTCTAATAGTTTCTTCCAGGTGAAAGATTATCCCATTAAGTAGGATAGTGTTAGGAATATTCTGAAGATCATATGGCGAGATAAGGTATGAGACACTGAGGTCCATATGTGAGCTACAGTGACAAACATTGAAACTCTATTGTAAAGAGCTCAATTCAGAAGGACTGAAAGGTTACAATTGTTTTGTTCAACTGCTATGGCTCATTTTGCTGACAGCCTTCATTTGTCTTCACAAGCACAGAATCCTGCAACTTACAGTGGAACTAGTCCCAGAATAGGGAGCACTTGTGTTAGATGCCTAAATGGTCATTCAGATTCCCCAAACACCTTTTCTGATGTACACGTCATGACCGTATGAGCAAAACATTATGTAATACTCTATTATTATTTAAGAGACAAAGCAGGACCAATAAGCCTAACTCTTAGCAGAACACAAGGGACCATACTGAAACAACAATACTCTTTCACCTTATATATTCCATGTTTCAATTAGCTGTATATGCATTAATCATAAACAATTCTCACTCAAATATGAAAAAAAAAACATTTTGTGGCACCTTCTTTTGAAGGAGATCCAAATGTCTCTGAGGACTGTAATTACAGGGAAGCAGCATGGCATATTAGATAGAGGTTAGCCTTAGAGTTAGGAAGGCCTGAATTTAACTCCTGCTTTCAACATGTAATAAAAATGTGACTCTGGACAAATTATTTAACCTTTTAATGTCTAGGTAGATTTATTTTAGGATGAAGAGCAGGTACTATGTAGGGAATTTCCTCATTGGGAGTTGCCTATAGCAGTGAAAGCACAGGACCAGTGCTATTCCAGTTCCTATAATAAGTAACATGTTCTCTCTGTCCCAATATTTGTCTCTGTCTCTCTAGCTCACTGTCTCTTTTTTCCCCTTTTATCTCTGTGTGTGCATGAACACATACATGCATGTATGCATATGTATACATATGTATGTATATATTTGAAAATAATTGAACATTACTATATTCGTTGTCTTTATTAATGCTATTGTACTTAACAGTGGTTCTTTTAATTGAGGGTTTCTTAAAACATAGCCTACTGGAAATGACACGGGCAAAGAGTTCTGTTTTTGTCCCTGCTCTGTAAGCAAGAAGCTATGAAATCCTTGGCAAATTATTCCACCTTTCCGTGTTTCACCTTTTTTAATCAGATGAGGATTTTGAATCTACTTTCACTGAATTGTTTGGTTTATATCATATATCTTTAAGTTTAATGTAGACATATACATAGTTGTGTATATACATACACACATTTCAAATTATATACGTATATATGTAACTGTATTATTTATAACCTGATTAATTCTATAAACTTAGTAAATAATTTTTAAATATTTAATTTTATAGCTTTTACTTATACTCATTCAAACATTGCTATGAGGCACATTAGTATAAGAAAAGGATTTTGGCCATATATTTGGACAGATTACTTTTTTTAATATCTCTGTTATGTCTATATATTGCTGTCACTAGAAATAGGAATTTGGCTGAAATGGAAGCTCTGACAGGCCCCCCACCAGAATTGTGTTAACAGGCTCAATCATAACACAGGAAGAAATAAAACATGAACTCTTACCTATTTTCCTTTATTCTTGCCAGCAAGGGCTCCAGCCAGCCTAATGTGCATTCGCAGTGTGCATCTAGAAAAGTTATGACCTGGCCCTTTGAAGCAGCTGCTCCTCGAAGACGAGCACGGATCAGTCCAGATCGCTGTTCCATTCTAATAATTTTCACTGGCACTTCTAAATTTTTCACATAATTCTCTAATGTCATCTTGAGAAAATCTGCAAGATGCAAGACGAATTCATCAGAGAGGGCTGAAACAATAACCACCAAGGATTCTGAGCTGAAGCAGATACTGAACATAGAAATTATGGGCAATTTCTGTCAGGCTGTCTTGAAGAGAATAAAACAAAGGACCCTAAGAATTGTATATGCAACTCATTTGTCATTTATTATGACCCGTATCTTCCAGGTAGTTGATGAGGTCAAGAATAAAAGAGGGAGCTATTTAGACTGTAATTGGGTCCCAAAATGTTACACATCAGCAAATATGCTTCCTATACTTATAAATTATTCCTGTCTCTGCAGTTAGTTCTTAGTATATCCTGCAGAAGCAATACAGAAAGAAAAGGTTGGTAGGAGGGATCTCTATATTCATCTAGATTATCTTAAATAGGAAAATTTGAAAAAAATCCATCATCAGAGGCACTGTTGACTGCACAGCTTATTGCCTGAAAACAAATTCATCATTCTGGGAAGAACTCTGAGTCTGGTGAAGGATGGTTAGAAAAATAGAGACGGTGAAGTTAGTGGGAGAACATTATGAGTTTCATGTTCATGTTATGCTAATTTATTTTAATAACATTTGAAAAGTGAAAGTTTTTACAACATAGGCACTCCACTTTTCTTGCTCATATATTATTCCATTCTTGAACTGGGCCCCAGAAACATGATTTGAGGGTGAGGGAAGGACACAGTGCTAAATACAGATAGGGGCACTATAGAGTTGGGGGAAATCTATTTAAAGTCTTGTCTGAGTTGTGGGTGGTGGGGAGAACAGAGTTATCAAGAATCTACAATACTATATCTATCATGCAGTTGAGCACCAAGTAAGTGTTTGTTGACATTATGTAAGAATCAAGTTGGCAATCTCACCTGATTGGGAGTTTCCATGGTAAAAAGATCTGTGAGCTTAGAAATAATTAGTAACTTCCTAAGGCTTTTATGTAGACTGGTAAAAACTTTCATAGACACATAGGTCAAACACTTAAAAATAGTTTTCTAAAAAACTATTTTCTATGACCTCTAATAAGTGACATGGATGCAAAAATGGTATCTAATGTCAAAGAGCTCACAGTCAAAAGTATGAGACAACATACAAACATTTATGTACAAACAATACATTGAGAATACATGGAAGGTAATATTAGGGGAGAAGGTTTTAGAAACTGAAAAGGTGTATAGGGAGGAGGGAGTGAGAACTGAATGTCAGTAGAGATGGAAGATTATTAGAAACAATTTTCTAACAACACACCTAATGATTATAATGCTTTTCTGTGGGAACATAAAATATACAAAAAAATTATTCATACCTCTTTCACTAGCATCATCTACCAAGATGATTTCAGAGAGTAGATAGTGTGGGGACCGATTGATTACACTATAAACAGTTCTGAGTAGAGTGCTCCAGGCTTCATTATGAAACACTATTACTACACTTGTGTTTGGAAGTTCATCAGGGTAGACTTTTGTCTTGCATCTGCCAATGAGGGAAAAAACACTGAATTTAACCTCTTGGGGAAAAAAAGCATTTAATATACTGAAAAACAGCATTGTGAGGTAGATTTTGCCATGCTGTGGAGTCAGGAAAACAGCTTTGAATTCTGTCTCAGGAACTTATCAGCTTAATGGAGTAGTTATAATACTTAATATCATGTCTAATAAAGGTGGTATAACTGGACATTTTTGCTGTAAATCTTAGAGGGAATGTTTCTAATATTTCTCTCCTCTATATTGTATTTATTCTGTACTCAAGGCAAAGATTTTTTTTAAACAAAGAGGTTTTTTTAATATTTTATTGTGTCTGATTACATGTAAAACTACTTTTAAAGCCCATTTTTCAAAATTTTGAGTTCCAAATTCTCTCCAACCAGGCCCTCTCCCTTATTGAGAAGGCAAACAATTTGATATAGGTTACACATGTTCAGTCATGCAAAACATATAGAAAATACAGACCCCTTAATAAAAACATCAAGAAACAGAAAGAAAGAAAAAAAGAAAAGTACACTTGATCTCTAATCAAACCATCAGTTTTTCCTCTGGAGGTAGACAGCATTTTTAATCATGATTGCTTCAGAATTGCTTTAAATTGTTATATTGATAAAATAGCTAAATCATTCACAGTTGATCATAATACAATATTGATATTACAGTGTAAAATTTTGTCCTGGTTCTGCTCACTTCACTTTGCATCAGTTCACGTAAGTCTTTCTAGGTTTTTTTTTTTTCTAAAAGCATCCTGTGCATCATTTCTTTATTTAATATAAATACCAAATTTAATACAATATTAAACTTGCATGCTCCAAATACCTCAGCACATAAATTCACAAAGAAAAATTAAATAAACTGCAAAAAGACATAGTAACACAATAGTAGCAGGAGAGTTAAATGTCCCTCCTTCAATCTTCAATAAGCCCAACAGAGATGGTAACAAAAGGGAAAAAGACATAATTAAATGAATTACTAGAGAAATTAGAGCTAAAAAAATATGCTATCTTCAAAATGGGATTGCTAAGGAATATACATATTATCAGAATTATTTGCATTTTTAAAAAATGACCATATGTTGCAGCTAGAGATGTTGTAAACAAATATAAAAAATAAAAATACAAAGCATAAAAATAGAATAAAAAGATAATCAATTCAAGGAGTCCTAAAAAAATGGAGACTGCTAATAAAATTCTAAATAGCAAATGGGTCAAAGAACAAATCCTAGAAAGAATAAATATGCGTAATAACATATTAATGGTAAAATACTATACCAAAACTTTCTGGGTTTCTGCTGAAGCAGACCTTAGGTGAAAAATCATATTCTTCAAAACACAATTATCATAATAGGAAGGTTAAGTGTTAATGAACTCAGTATGCATTTTTTTATTAGAAAGCCAATAAATAAAACTCCCAACATAAGCATAGAGGAGGACACATTGAAAATTAGAGAAGTAAAGAAAAAGTGCCCTTTGATTACCTTCAAATAATGGCCCATGTCCTGCAAACCCACTGGACTGATTAACCTTAAATTGTTAAGAGCCTCATTCTACCTTTCCCTCTTTACAGTATTATGTGTGTGTGTTCATCTGTTCATTATTTCTTACTTTTTTTTAAATCTCTTTGAGATACTGACTTGATATTGCTATTGCTATATCAAAGGATATGCAAAGTTTCATAGCGCTTTGAGCATAGTTCCAAATTGCCCTCCAGAATGTTTGAATCAGTTCACAACTCGACCAATAGTGTGCTAATATCTCAATGTTTCCAGGTCCTCACCATCACTTGTCCTTTTCCTTCTTTGATATATTAACCAATGTGTTAGATCTGAAGTGGTAACTCAGAGTTGTTTTAATTTGCATTTCTTTAATTAGTAGTGATTTGGAACATTTTTTCATATGACTATAGATAGCTTTGATTTCTTTGTCTGAAAACTGGCCACTCATAATCTTTGACCATTAATTAATTGGGGAATGACTTGTATTAAGAACTTGACTCAGTTTTCTATATATTTGAGAAATGAGGCCTTTATCACAGAAACTGTCTGCCAAATTCTTTTTCAGCTTTTTGTTTTCCTTCAACCTTGGCTGCATTGGTTTTGTTTGTGGAAAACCTTTTTAATTTGATGTAATCAAAATTATCTGTTTTATATCACATAATGCTCTCTATGTCCTTTCTGGTCATAAATTCATCCATAATCCATAGATCTTACAGAGAAACTATTCCATACTCTGCTAATTTATGGTATCACCCTTCATGTCTAAATGATGTACCTACTTTGACCTTATCTTGGAATTCAGTGTGAGAAGTTAGTCTATACCTAGTTTCTGCCAAACTGTTCTCCAGTTTTCACAGCATTTTTTGTCCAATAGTGAGTTTTTGTCCCCAAAACTTGGATCTTTTAATTCATCTAACACTACATCATAATGGTTATTTACTTTTGCCTACTGTGTACCTCATATATTCCACTAATCCACCAGTCTATTTCTTAACCAGTACTAGATTGTTTTGAAGATTACTGCTATGAAGTAAAGTTTAAGTTCCAGTATAGCTAAGCCACTTTCCTCCACATTTTTTTCATCAATTGCTTTGATATTTTTGACCCTTTGTTATTCCAGATGAATTTTATTATGTTTTCTAGTTCTATAAAATATTTTTGGTAGTTTGGTATGGTAGTGAATAAATAAATCAATTTAGGTAGAATTATCATTTTGGTAGGTCATATTGGCTTGACCTATACAACAAATTTTTCTAATACTCTAGATCTGATTTTTTTTGTGTGAAAAGTTTTTGTAATTGTGTTCATATAGTTCTTGGGTTTGTCTTGGCAGGTAGACTCCAAGTATTTTATATTGTCTGAAGTTTTATTAAATAGAATCTCTCTATGTCTTCCTGATGGACTTTGTTGGTAATATATGGAAATACTGATGATTTGTGTGGGTTTATTTTATATTCTGCAAATTTCCTAAATTTGTTAATTATTTCAAATAGTTTTTAGCGAATTCTCGAGGATTCTTTATGTATATCATCATTTCATCTGTAAATAATGGTACAAAACTTTAATTTTTTTCTTCTTTTATTGCTATAGCTAGCCATTTCTAGTAAAATATTTATCTTTTGTTTATTTTTTAATTTATGCAATAAAATGATCATTTCCATAACATAGCAGAATAACAAAATGATGATTGCACATGAAACTCCACATTTATTATGTGCAACTTGCTATTCTTTTTAAATATATAATAAATTCATCATGTAAATTTCTTGGTTTTTTTTCCTTTTTTTCTTCCTGCTACCCTAGAGATGGCTAACACTAGACATTATATATGTATATGTATGTAAATACATGTACACATATATATGTAACACGCATGTGTGTGTGTAAAATCAATCTATACATACTTCAATTTACAACTTCTTTCTTTGGATGAAGATTTTCCTTCATATATACAATATTGAGTAATAGTGGTGATAACGTGCATCCTCGCTTCACTCTGATCTTATTGGGAAGGCTTCTAGTTTATCCCCATTACAGATAATGCTTGATGGTGATTTTAGATAGATACAACATTATTTTGGGGAAACATCTATTTCTTACTGTTTTCTTGTGCTTTCAATAGGAATAAGTATTGCATTTTGTCAAAAACCTTTTTCTGTATCTATTGGGATAATCTTATGATTTTTGTTAGTTTTGTTATTGATATGGTCAATTTTGCTGACAGTTTCCTAATATTGAACCAGCCCTGCATTGCTAATATAAATCTCACTTAATCATAATGTATGACCTTTGTGATTTATTGTTATAATCTCCTTGCTAGTATTTTATTTTTATAAATTTGCATCAATATTCAGTAAGGAAATTGGTCTGTAGTTTTTTTCCTCTATCTTTGCTCTTCCTAGTTTAGGTATTAACACCATATTTGTGTTTTAAAAGGAATTTAGTAGGATTCCTTCTTTGCCTTTTTTCCATATAATTTATATAGTGTTGGAATTCATTATTCTTTAAACATTTGGTAGAATTTACTTGTGAATCTATGTGGTTTTATGTAAGGGACTTCATTGATGCCTTGTTCAATTTCTTTTTCTAAGATTTATTTCAGAATTCTGTTTCCTTTTCTGTCGATGTCAGCAATTTAAAGTTTTATATAAGTTCCTCCATTACACATAGATTGTCAGATTTATTGGCATAGGACTGGGCAAAATAGCTCCTAATAATTTCTTTGATTTTCTCTTTATTGGTGGTGAATTCACCTTTTTAATGGTAATTTTGTTTTCTACTTTTTTTTTAAATCATAGACCAATGGCTTATCTATTTTAGTTCATAAAACCAGCTCCTAGTTTTATTTATTAGGAAGCAATTTCCCAAGCTTCAGACCTTTCTTGCTGTTGCTCTCAGGACTAGTTTTATGGGGCAGGTAAGTTTTCAGGTCTTCCAAGGTGGTATGATATAAGAAGAGGTGTCACCACTGCTTTCCTGGCTTGTGATCTGGTCTGTGAGCAACTGCAAGCTCTCATTTCTGCCCTTGAACTATGATGAGGGCCCTGCCTCCTGCTAATGCTCCTTCTCACTTTGGCTCTGTGATCCAGAACTGCTTATGTGAAATGCACCAGTGTCTTGCTCCCAGTGTCAGCAAAGTGGTCCCTGTAATATCCTTCTGATCAGTCTCTGACACCATTACTATTCTTGGGCTGAGCTGTTACTGCAACAAATTCAACTGGTCCCCAGGCCTGCTACTGTCCTGAGTTACAGTGTATTCCACTCATACCCAAGTAAGATAGACCTTTCCTGTTGACCTTCTAAGTTGTCTTGAAATGGAAAGTTCTTTCACTCCAACCTTTTGTTGATTCTACTACTCCAGAATTCATTTTTGTGTTTTATTTTAAAGTTGTTTGGTTGGTAATTTGAGACAGCTCTGACAAATCCCTGCCATATCTCACATGTCTTGGCCAGATTATATTAAAGAAAACCAATTCTTTATCTTATTTTATTGCTCTGTGTGATGAAGAATGATTTATCTAATCTCTCTAAGCCTCAACTTCTATTTCTGCAAAAGGAAGAGTAACTGCTACATAGGGCTATTGTAAGGACCATATGAATGTACATAAAGTATGCTGCAACCTTTAAAGAGCTGTATAATGCAAGCTATTTTAATGCTGATATTAAAAAAGTATAAAATATGCAAGGTCATTTTCCTTATCTATTTAACAAAGGGATTTTTGGAATTATATGATTTGAGAGGTCCCTTCCTGCTATGGATTTATGAAATTAAATAAAATAATAAACTATGGTGTAACAATCAAGGCAAAATATAATTCTCATAAAGAACACTCTGTACTTACAAGGCTGTTTACTTTCTGTAAGCAGGCAGAATGATAATAATTGCTACCATTACTAAATATAATGTCTTGATGAAAAGAAGAGTTTGTGATGCTACTTATTAAACAAAAATCAAAGTTGAAAATAAGGACAGGACATTTTACCTAAAACCTGAAAAAAAAATTGGTCTACAGCAGGTGTTCTTAATAAGGTTTCTGTGAACTTTAAATGTACACACACACACGCATATAACTATTTCAGTATAATAATTTCCTTTGTAATGCTATGTAATTAAAAATATATAATTTGAGAAGTCCAAAGACTTCACCAAGCTGGCAAAGTGATCCATGACATAAAGGTCAACAATCCCTGATATAAAAGATACTTAGACAAGCAAGAAACTAGCCCTGATTATAGAACATAATAATTTTTAAAAGTTCATGAAGTCTATAGTAGTAATAGTTTTTCCTATTCTTTCAAAGTTACCTTTTAACTTAAAAAGAGAATGACATAATAAGGACAAGGAAAAAAAAGAGGGGGATGGGGAGGATCATATTTTATTCTCTAACATGCCTTATAATAACTGTCTTTAAAATTGTCTCCTCCCTCATGAACCACATTATTACCAGTATTGTGAAAAAAAACACCCCTACACAATTTAAGAGATGATCTATTTTAAGGAATTTAAGGTACATAAGGAAAAATACAACTAATTAGATATCAATGGTTTTCATTCTATATTCCAGAGTAAGCAAAGCTCTCAAGCCAACATGGCTAATTTGTCAAATCCAAAACATGGAGATCATATATTTACCATCAACTATTGGTCTAAAGATTTACAGATGGAAAAGACCTTAGAAGAAACCAACATTCTCTTTTTACAGAGGAGGAAATTCAGTCCCAGAGAAGGTAATTTTTTCTCAGGGTTACATGGTAGCACAGACAATCCTCTGGCTCCAAAACTATGACTCTTCCAATACATAATATCACAAGATCATTGTCAAAAAATACTTTAACAAACCAGAAAGATTTATGTGATGCAGTTTTTCTGCTTTTTGTTTTCAGCTAACATAGCTCCCATAACAAACAGGGCACATATTTTAAAGTAATTTTCATTTCAGAGTGAGGATTAGGGTATCAATGAAAATTAAGGAAGTATTAATATTGACAAGCTAACAAATAACTTTATTCTATAAGCCAATACACACATGTGAGCTAACCATTTTGCAGGACAGTCCACACAAGATTCTGGGGAAGAAGGTGATACAAAATAAATAAATAACTCCTACCCTAAAGAAACTTGGATTTAACAGATGTTTCTATAAGCTTCAATAACTACAAAGGACTAAATGTACTTTATTTCAGCTAATTCCAATAACAGCCAACTAAGGTAATGAGGAAATTGAGGCTCAAAAAATTTAAATGAATTTTTCAGGTGAAGCAGATTTAGGAAGAGATGAAACTGAATCAAAATGTGGCATTTTTTAATTCAAGATTCAGTAACTCCTCCCCCACAGGCATTAAGTGACCTTTCATTGCATCTTTTGGCAAAAAGGCATGGTCCTTTCTGCAAGAGGTAGAAACTAAATATTTTTTCTTCTTTTTCTTATGGGAGGGAGAATCAGAAATGAATAAGAAATATCTTCAGAGGAATCTTTAAAAGTTATCAAAATAGAAACAATTTTTCAGTTCCCGCATATTCCTTTCAGATTTACTGAGCACTTTATTGTACAGTGAATAACCGACTCAGAAATATTCATTATGCATTCATTATGTTTGTTGGAATCATAATGAACTCATTTACTATTAAGAAAGCTTTTATGTGCACTTCTACAGAATTTCCACTGTCATCACTAAATGTATCATAAAAATAAAGTGCTACTAATACTTTTATTAAAAATTTTGCCTCACTTTTAAGGAGTCATCTGCAAGAATATCTTTCTTTTGTTCATTAAATAATATATAGGATTACTCTTTATCTGTGTTACCTTCCAGGGCAGGCTATTCAGAATCTTGTATATGCACTCTTTAACATCTGTAGCAGTTGATATGTAATCATTTTGATAGGATCAGATATGCCCATGATATATGAGATAAATTGTCTAGTTGCCTGGAGACATAGTGAAATGGCATAGGAAAGAAACGACATTTCCTTAATAAAAGCAAAATTATTTATTTATTTATTAACACCCAGCTCTTTCTTTTAACAGATTTTAAACAAAGACACAAAAATTACAATAAAATACTGGCAAAAAACTAGAAAGCAGTTTTGGAAAAGATAGATTTATATAATAATATTACACTAAAAAGAATTCCAAATGGGTGAGAAGCAAATATAAAAAGTTGCATCATTGAAAAAAGTTAGAGCACAGGGGAAGATGATATCTTTCACAATTGGATTAGGGGAATTTTTTGCCTAAGTTATAACAGATAAAAATTATAGGAAAAAATAAATGATTGCAAAAATATAAAAAAAAAATTGTTACAAATAAAACAATACAAGTAGAAACAAAAGCAAAGATACACAGTGAGACAAATTGGAGGCATTAACATCTCTGGTGAAATTGTAGCATCTAAAATCATCAGAGAATTTATACAAACCAGTACAAAAGAGCAATTTCCCAGCAGATAAATGATTAAAGGATACAAATAATCCTCAAAGGAAGAAATACAAACTCTTGAAAACATTTCAAAGATTGCTCAAAGTTGCTAATAATTGGAGGAACAAAAAATTTGCAAATTCTGGGGCATCATCTTGCCCCTATAAAATTGGTAAAGATGGTAAAACATGAAAAGTTAAATATTGGATTATTTGTTTGAAAATAAGCAAGCTTGTGGAAGTTTGAATTTTTCTGACCTTTGTAGAAAGCAATTTGGAATTAAGAAAAGTTATAAAACTCTCCATACTCTTTGAATAGTGACCAAAACACTGGGTTGATACCACCACAGTAAAGTTATTGGCAGCAAGAAAAGACTGATCTGGGGAAAAAAAAATCAGAAGCACTATTCGAATAATAACCGATTGGAAAGAAACTATGTGCCCAAAGATTGGGGAGAAATGTGGTGTATTAATGTAATGGAGATTATTGAAATGTGACAAGAGCTGAGTATCAAAAATTCAAAGAAATATTAAAAAAAACTTGAAGGATATGATACACAATTAAAACAGAAAATCAAAAGAAGACCACACTTAAGGAGAGATATAGACTAGCCAGAGTATTTGCATGAAAGGGTGACTAACACAATGAAAGGACCAGAGAATTTGTCATAAGAGGATCAATTAAAATACTAGGGGTGTTTAGTCTGTTGAAGATTTAAGAGGAAATATGATTGCTCTTTTGAAGAAGAGGAACTAACGTCTATTGCTTGGCCTGAAAGGAAAGATGAAGAGAAATGGGTAGGCATTGCAGACAAGCAGATTGCAGTTTGGTTTAAGGGGGAAAAATGTTTCTAACAATTAGAGCTATTAAAAAGTGGGGAGTGGTAGAATTTCTTTGATTGGAGCTCTTCAAACATAGGCTGAAAAATGACTTGGTGGAAATGTTATACATGAAATCATATGTCAAGTATCAGTTGATCTACGTGGTTTATAAAGTCTCACCCAGGTTTTAGCCTTTACAATTATACTGACTATGAGATTGTAACACTAAGTTCCATAAGCACTTCCAATCCTTTTCTAAATTATTTCTGTGCTCTATCTGCATCTCTTTCTGTGTTTCTCTGTCTCTGCCTACATACATGCACATCTGTATGCATATGTAGAAATAGATAAGTCCTTAAGCAACTTACTATATATAATATATATATATATATATATATATATATATATATATAGTGCTTGCTGATATTTTAAAAATACAGAATGCATACATTTTCATAAACTATGTTTCTAAAATATCAGATGTCTTGAATGAATGATTGGCATGCTTTGGCATGAATTTTTTGGTTATTATGCAGAAGGCAGATATTCTATGCTGTTGATTGGAAAGCAATCCATATGCTTTAGATAACTAACATGGAGGGGATTGAGTTCATTAATGTAAAATTCAGATGTTTTGGTAAAATTCTTAAGAAGATACAGACATTACCATTTCCTTTAGATCCTTTAGGCAGAAAATAAATAACACACTCATGTTAAAAAAAAAAAACAGATTTCATTGAAACTATATATAAAGATATGCACTTATTTCTACCAAAGCTTTTGCAGCAAAGTTTGCAGACACAGATGGAGGTTAAGATTAATTAAGGAAAATATAACATTATTATAGCCATCATATAAAAGACTTAAAATTGTTTTGCACTTATGTATACAACAAATGCAATTTACAGCATCTAATTTTACTATGAGAGGAAATCACTGAAGTAATTATATCTGAGGTTACAAGTGGAAGAGTGTATAGCAATTTTAGTTAACTATAATGGAATTTGTGATATTCACAAACTACAGAGACATTGAAATCTGTTCCAATGGCAAAATTATTAATTTTAGTGTCCTTCATTTTCTTTTTACAAAGATAGAGGACTTCATTCCATTCAAACATCATCACACTGATAACAATGCTTGACCTAGTGTGACATGATGTAAAAGACAAACCTAGTTGTATAATAATTATAATTTAATTTCCCTCTATATTTGTAGACCCTAATATATTTCACTAAAATTCAGGTGTACTCTTACACATTTAATACTTAGTGCTTTCCTTGGGTGGGTATACTCCTAATGATGCACAAGGTTAACATATGTATGTATGTGTCTACACACACACACACACACACACACACACACACACACACACACATATATATATACACACATATATATGTGTATATATATACACACACATATATACACACACACATACACACACAAACATATCTATATCTATATCTATATCCATATATATCTATATCTATCTATCTATCTATCTATCTATCTATCTATATCTATATCTATATCTATATCTATATCTATATCTATATCTATACCTGTATCTATATCTATATCTATATCTATATCTATATCTATATCTATATCTATATCTATATCTATATCTATATCTATATCTATATCTATATCTATACCTGTATCTATATCTATATCTATATCTATATCTATATCTATATCTATATCTATATCTATGTCTATATCTATGAATGTTACTATATCAAAAATATTAGTTGTTATTTTTTCTATAATTGAAAGCACAAATTGCTATTAAGGGTCTACTCCAATTCAATTATAATCAATGTTGATTGTATTAAGTATTTTGTTGATGTCATTATTTTCTTGGGAGGAAAAGTATATCTGCTCAATCTGCTTATCAAACATTGCTTTATAAATTCATGTGAAATGTATTCAGATGCATAACATTGTGAGGTAAACATTTTCTAAAATAAAAAAAACAAAATGAAAACACAGCAAGATTTTGTCTGCATTTGTCATCTTTCCCCCTGGACTATGTACAAATTATAGAGATAACATAAACTTTTAAGATATGATTTTATATATTTTAAGATGGTAATTGGTGTCACATAATCTGTTGAAAATGTGTCACATCAAACAAAGCAACATTGTCCAAGAAATAACAATATGAAATCAACAAGAGCACATAATTAAAAGTTATTTTAATTAGATACTACCCATTGAGTGACCCCAAACAAAATGTTGTGACTTAGTTCACTTTGTGGCACTACTTAACAATGAGGAAGTTACTACTAAATTTTATTGCCTTGCTTCAAAGAGATTTATAAAAGTAATTACAAATAAAGCCCCTTGATATTTGTGCTCAATGAAATTTTCATCTCAGTGTTTCCATTGACACTTGAAGAATTGGGTTTCTACACTTCCTTATCAATTTTCATATTCACATTTCTGAATTTCATCGTCTTCATCTGTATGCAGGAAGAAGAATCAAGAGATTTATTAATTTTGGTCATTGTCCTTTTTTGGAGTTATTTTAGTAATAAACAAAGATCTCAGACTTCCACTTCCAGGAGCCAAGATGGTGGAGTAAAAAGGTAGTTGCTCTCAACCTCTTCTATCAACCTCTGAAAGGCCAGAAAATATCACCCCAGGAAAAACCCTGGAGAAGTTGAACCAGAAGAAAGATGGGGAGCAGCAATCCAGTAGCCCAGGTAGCTTAAGGGATTAACAAGAAAGGCTGCTCTTGCTTTGGGGAAGGGGAGCAGTACAGAACTGGGAGGCATCCCAGCAAGCCAGCAGAAAGCCCCAACTTAGCACACCAGGAAGAAATCCTGAAACCTGATGGTGGAGCAGGCCTAGTGCCTCAGTGAAGGTGGGGCAACTACTGGAAACCAGCTTAGAAAACCACCAGGTGCCTCAGCATTCTACAGCAGTCTCCCAGTGCCTCAGCAAAAATCTGTGAAGTGCTCCAAAGGGCCCCATGCAGATAAATATCCTGCAACATCCATCTGAAATGAGCAGAAGAAAGCAAAAGGAAAGGAAAATCAGGCAACACAGAGTTGCCCTAGAGTTCCAGCCTTGATGGTTCCAGCCCCACACCAGGTAAACTGCCAGAAACCTACAGCCTCCAATTGCCAACATCAGAGGCCCCAGCACACAAAGTCACTGACCAAGACCTAGCCTCCCAACACAAGAACCTTGGGTAAGTGCCCTCTGATCCCCAGCAGGAAAGTTCAATCTCTTTAAAGGACAGGGAATAATCAAACACCATGAGCAAAAAGAAATGTACAATAGATTCATATTATGAGAACATTGAAGATCAAGGCAGAAATTCTGAAGCAGACAACATTGTCAATAAACCCATATCTGGAACCTCAGAAGGGAATATAAACTGGTCTGAAGTACAAAAAACCTTCTCAGAGGAGCTCGAGAAGGATTTTAAAAGTCAAATGAGAGAAGTAGAAGAGTCCTTAAAAAATACAATTAGCCAAATGGAAAAAAAGTACACTGAAGAAAACAAATCTCTAAAAATACAATTGGCAAAACGGGGAAGGAGGTACAGAATCTAATAAAAGGAAACAATTTGTTAAAAATCAGAATTTGGCAAATGGAAGCTAATGACTCTATGAGAAAGTAAGAATTAGTCAAACAGAAACAAAATAAATGAAAAAAAAATAGATGCAAATGTAAAGTACCTCACTGGTAAAACAACTGAACTGGAAAATCGACCCAGGAAAGACAATTTAAAAATTATTGGTCTACCTGAAAATCATGATAAAAAAAGAGCCTGGAAAGTATCTTTCAGGAAATAATAAAGGAAATCTGCCATGAGGTCCTAGAAACAGAGGATAAAATAGCCATACAAAGAATCCACCGATCACCTCTTGAAATCCCAAATTGAAAATGCCAAGGAATATATTAGCCAAATTCCAAAATTATCAGGTCAGATAGAAAACACTGCAGGCAGGAGAAAGAAGTGATTTAAATATAATGGAACCACAGTCAGGATGACACATGACCTTGCAGCTTCTGCATTAAAAGTTGGTAGGGTTTGGAACACAGTATTCCATAAGCCAAAGGCACTTGGATTACAGCTGTGGATCAACTACCTAGCAAAAATGAGCATGATCTTTCAGGGGAGGAGATGGATATGCAATGAAATAGGGGACTTCCAAACCTTCCTGATAAAAAGACCAGAGTTCAACAGAAAATTTGATCTTCAAGTACAAGACTCAAGAGAGACATACAAAGGTAAATGGGACAAAAGATTCAACAATTCATTAAGAAGGGCAAACTGTTTACATGGCTACAAGGGAAGATGGTACTTGTAACCCTTGAGAACTGTATTGTTATAACACCATGTTAAAGGGGTATACATAAAAGGGATGGATATAAGTTGACTTTGATGTATTGATAAAAAATAATCCAATCAAGTTAAATGGAACCAAGTAAGTGCATTAATCTGATCTAAGAAAATGTACTGAGAAAGGAGGAGACAGACGAGGGTAAATTACATTACAAGAAAAGGCACAAGAACCTGTTACAGCAGAGGGAAAGAAAGGAGGGGGATGAGCATTGTTTGAAACTTACTCTCATCAGATTTGGCTCAAGAAGGGAATAACATAATCAATTATAGAAATCTAACTTACCTTCTCAGCAGTAGGAGGGAAATGGGGAAAGAAAAGGGAGGGGGGATAGAAGGGAGGGAAGAAGCAGAAAGGGTAAAAGGGAAGAAAAAGGAAAAGGATAACAGAAGGGAGGAGGGACTGAGAGACGGTGGTCAAAAGCAAAACACTAGTGAGTAGGGAAAAGGAGAAAGGGGAAAGAAAAGCATAAATGGAGGGGGAGGATGGAGAAAAAAGACTCAGTAATTATAACCGTGAAGGGGATGAACTTTCCTATAAAACAGAAGCAGAGAGTAGAATGCATTAAAAACCATAATTCTACAATACGTTTTTTACAGAAACACATTTGAAAAATAGTGACACACACAGGGTAAAGGTAAAAGGCTGGAGCATAACACGTCATGCTTTAGCTGAAGTAAAAAAAAAAAAGTAGGGGTAGCAATCTTAATTAATCTCAGGCAAAGCAAAGGCAAAAATAGATCTTGTCAAAAGAGATAAGGAAGGAAACTACATCCTGCTAAAAGAACCACAGACAATGAAGTAATATCATTACTAAACATATATGCACCAAATGATATAGCATCCAGATTCTTAGAGGAGAAGTTCAGGGAGTTACAGGAAGAAATAGACAGCAAAACTATACAGTGGGGGACCTCAACTTCCCCTTCTCTGGACTAGATAAATCTAACCACCAAATAAACAAGAAAGAAGTTAAAGAGGTGAATAGAACATCAGAAAAGATAGGTATGATAGACCTCTGGAGAAAACTAAACGGGGATAGAAAGGAATATACTTTTTTCTTAGTGGTACATGGCACATACACAAAAATTGACCATGTACTAGGGCATAAATACCACACAGTCCAATGCAGAAAGACAGAAATATTAAATGCATCCTTTTCAGATCATGATGCAGTTAAAATTATATGTAAAAAAGGGCCATGGAAATACAGACTAAAAAATAGTTGGAATATAAATAATCTAATCCTAAAAAAATGATTCAATCAGGGGCAGCTAAGTGGCACAGTAGATAGACAGCTGGCCCTGAAGTCAGGAGGATCTGAGTTCAAATCCAGTCTCAGACACTTGAAAATAGCTGTGTGACCTTGGGCAAGTCACTTAACCCCATTGCCTAGCTAAAAATAAAATGATTTGGTCAAACAACAAACCATGGAAACAATCAATAAATTCATTCAAGAGAATGACAATAATGAGACAACATGCCAAAACTTATGGGATGCAGCAAAAGCAGTTCTTAGGGGAAGTTTTATATCTCTAAATGCTTACATAAATAAAATAGAAAAAGAGATCAATGATTTGGGCATACAACTAAAAAATAGTAGAAAAAAAAATTTAAAATCCTCAATTAAACACCAAATTAGAAATATTGAAAACCAAAGGAAAAATTAATAAAATTGAAATTAAGAAAACTATTGAACTAATAAATAGAACTAAGAGTTGGTTTTATGGAAAAACTCAATAAAATAGATAAACCTTTGATTAATTTAATTTAAAAAAAGAAAGAAGAAAACCAAATTACTAGTATCAAGAATGAAATGGGTGAATCCACCACCAAGGAAGAGGAAGGCAAAACAATAATTAGGAAATTATTTTGCCCAACTATACACCAATACATTTGACAATCTTCGTGAAATGGATACATATTTACAAAAATATAAACTGCCCAGATTAACAGAAGAGGAAGTAAAATACTTAAATAACCCCATCTCAGAAAAAGAAATTGAATGAGCCATTGATGAAATCCCTAGGAAAAAATCTCCAGGGCCAGATAGATTTACATATCAATTCTATCAAACATTGAAAGAACAATTAGTTCCAATACTATATAGAGTATTTGGGAAAATAAGAAGGAGTATTACTAAATTCTTCTGATAATACAAATATGGTGCTGATACCTAAGCCAGGAAGAGTCAAAACAGAGAAAGAAAATTATAGACCAATTTCTCTAATGAATATAGATGTAAAAATTTTAAATTAAATATTAGCAAATAGATTACAGCAACTTATCACAAGAATACTACACTATGATCAGGTAGGATTTATACCAGGAATGCAGGGCTACTTCAATATCAAGAAAACTATCAACATAATGAATCATATCAACACCAAAGCTGACAAAAAATGTATGATCATCTCAATAGATGCTGCAAAAGCTTTTGACAAAATACAACACCCATTCCTATTAAAAACACTAGAGCGCATAGGAATAAATGAAGTCTTCCTTAAAATAATAAATATCATCTACCTAAAACCTTCAACAAGTATCATATGTGAAAGGGACAAATTAGAAGCATATCCAATAAGACCAGGGGTACAAGGATGTCCATTATCACTATTGTTATTCAATATCGCACTGGAAACATTAGCTTTAGCAATAAGAGAAGAAAAAGAAATTGAAAGCATTAGGATAGGCAAAGAAGAAACAAAGCTATCACTCTTTGCAGATGACATGATGATATACTTAGAGAATCCTAGAGAATCAAGTAAAATAGTACTTGAAATAATAAACAACTTTAGCAAAGTTGCAGGCTATAAAATAAACCCACATAAATCATTGGCATTTCTATATATTACCAACAAAGCCCAATAGCAAGAGATAGAAAGAGAAATTCCATTTGAACTTACTGTAGAATTATAAAATATTTAGGAGTCTACCTACTGAAACAAACCCAGGAACAAGATGAACACAATTACAAAATACTTTTCACACAAATAAAGTCAGATCTAAGTAATTGGAAAAACATCAGTTGTTCATGGGTAGGCCGAGATAATATAATAAAATTGACAATTCTATCTAAGCTAATTTACTTATTCAGTGCCATACCAATCAAACTACAAAAAATTGTTTTATGAAGTTAGAAAAAATAATAACAAGGTTCATTTGGAAGAACAAAAGGACCAGAATATCAAGGGAACTAATGAAAAGAAATGCAGGGGAAGGTGGCCTAGCAATTCCAGATCTTAAACTGTATTATAAAGCAGTAATCATCAAAACTGCTTGGTACTGGCTAAGAAATAGAGTGGTGGATCAGTGGAATAGGTTAAGTATACCAGACATGGTAGTCAATCTCTACAGCAATCTATTATTTTATAAACCCAAAGACCCCACATTCTGGGACAGGAACCCACACTTTGGAAAAAACTGCTGGGAAAACCGGAAAAGAATATGGCAGAAACTAGGCATAGACCAAAATCTCACACCATATACCAAAATAATGTCAATATGGGATCATGATTTATATATAAAGGCTGATACTGTGAGCAAAGTGGGAGAGCAAGGAATAGTTTATGTATCAAATTTATGGAAAACAGAAGAATTCATGAACAAACAGGAGATAGAGAATATTACAAAAAGCAAAATGTATAACTTTGATTACATTAAATTGAAATTTTTTTGCAAAAATGAAGTCAATGCAACTAAGATTAGAAGAAAGGTAGAAAATTGGGAAAGAATTTTTACAACCCCGTCTCTTTGATAAGGGCCTCATTTCTAAGATATATAGAGAATTAAGTGAAATTTCTAAGAATGCAAGTCATTCCCCAATTGATAAATAGTCAAAGTTCTCAGATGAAGAAATTAAAGCCATCTATAGTAATATGAAAAAATGCTCTAAATTGCTAGTGATTAGAGAAACGCAAATCAAAATAACTCTGAGGTACCACATCTCACCTATCAGATTGGCCCAGATGACAAAACAAGAAAATGATAAATTTTGGAAAAGATGTGGAAAAATTGGAACACTAATACATTGTTGGTGGAGTTGTGAAATGATTCAACCCTTTTGGAGAACAGTTTGGAACTATTCCCAAAGGGCTATAGACATGTGCATACCCTTTCACCCCGCAATAGAACTTCTAGGGCTATATCCCAAAGAGATCATAAAAATGGTAAAAGGACCCACATGTACAAAAATATTTATAGCAGCTTTTTTTGTGGTGGCAAATAATTGGAAATTGAAAGGATGCCCATCAATTGGGGAATAGCTGAACAAGTTATGGTATATGAATGTTATAGAATACTATTGTGTTATAAGAAATGATGAACAGACTGAATTCAGAAAAACCTGGAAAGACTTGGATGATCTGATGCTGAGTGAAGTGAGCAGAACCAAGAGAAAGCTGTACACTGCAACAGCCATTTTTTGCAATGACTAATATTGATAAACCTAACCATTCCCAGCAATACAAGGATCTAAGACATCTCCAAAGGCCTCATGATGGAAAATCCTATCCTCATCCGAAGAAAGGACTATGGAGTTTGAATGCAGATCAAAGCATACTATTTGCTACCTTTTTTTCGCTTCTGTTCTGTTTTGTTTCCTCCTTTGGTGGTTCCTCCTATTGGTTCTAATTCTTACTTACAATATCAATAATGTGAAAATATGTTTAATAGGAATGTATATGTATAGCCTATAGCAGATTGTGCACCTTCTTGGGAAGGGTGGTGGGCAGGAAGGGGGAGAAAAAAATTAAATTTAAAAGCATATGGAAGTGATTGTTGACAAATCAACATAATACAAAAATCAAAGATCTCAAAATAATTCTTGGAACTAAACACATTTCCCAATGCAAGTCTACATATTACATTTTACTAATATTGTGATTATCAGTATTAAATTCTTACAGAAATAAGCCTTCACAACCATAATTACTTAAGTAATTCAGGTCATAGAAAATCCAGCTTTATATTGATTGTCTGGGTAATTGCAATAAGGAAATAATAACTGTGGGGATGCATGCAGAAGACTGACCACTCTTTCTTTTTATTTTGTGAAAGAGAAATTGGATCTGAAAGTGGTTTTATATGACCAACTTCCCCCAAAATGAAAAAACTGTATTAAACTGTGGAGATTTCAAGTTAGTCAAGTAGGTGAAGTGTAAAAAATAATCTTCCATTTTTTTCTCATTTACATTTCAGCCATACCTTCATTC
Source organism: Phascolarctos cinereus (assembly GCF_003287225.1). Classification (NCBI taxonomy): domain Eukaryota; kingdom Metazoa; phylum Chordata; class Mammalia; order Diprotodontia; family Phascolarctidae; genus Phascolarctos; species Phascolarctos cinereus. The sequence goes on from NW_027556098.1 coordinate 238,067,481, forward strand.
TCCTCTTTCTCAACATAGTATTTAAATTATTTAGATAACTTAAAAGGGCAACATATAATCAACAAAGTTCTCACAGAGGCCAAAACTACAAGCAAAAGATAAAATTAAGTTGTATAGTGAATTTAGTCTAGGTAAAAGTCGATGCAGATAATTCAAGGAAAGAGTAATATTAACTCTTGTTCTAATAAATAAGGGAAAGGACTCATTTTCAGTCTCTCCTTCATTGCCAATTTCCCCAAAATATGTCTATGTCTTAAACATCTACACTTCATACCACTGCCAAGTAAGTCTTCCTTGTGCATTTAGTTAGCCATGTCATTTCTGTGCTCAAAAGTATCCACTTATTTTCAATTATGTATTTCATAAAGTTCAAGCTTCCCACCTTGACACTGAAGGCTCTCCAGGTCTGTTCAACCCTTATCTTATAATATTCTGTCCCATCTACTCTACACTATGACCAAAGGAGACAAGTCTTTCCTCAAAAAAAAATATGCTTTATACTTTTGAAGTTCAATGTTTTTGTCATATTGCTCCCTTATTTTCCTTAATAGGGCTCACTCTCACTAACAATACCATTTGCAATTGTCAATGATCCGGAAGGCAATAAGGAATATCAGGAATTATTTGATTAAGGAGAACTGAGTGATATCTTAGCACCCCAATTGGAGCCTTCCTGACTTGGGAATAAAGTAACTCCATGTCTCTCCCATCCACTGATTCATGATTAAAATATGTTAAATATTTTACAGTCATTTCCATTATCTTTGTGAGCATTTCCTACTTATTTTTAGCTTATTTTCAAGTTTTTAGCTGTTTTTGAAGGCTGAGATTGATGGAAGCCTAGGCTGACTTTTGCAATACTACAATTTTCTCTGGTACATGAGAAGTTAAAGAAATATGTACATATATGCATACACACATTTACAATCATATATACACAAAATAAATGCATATAAATAAAATATATATATATATATATATATATATATATATATATATATATATATATATATATATATATATATATATATATATAGTATGTATGCAAATACTGTATGATGAGAAGGATTTTAAATTGACATAGCATAAAATGTCCAAATGACTAAGGAAAATATGTGCAGAAAACTGTTTTCATCCTTACAAATGATAAGAATTACATTTAACATCAATTAAAAGGGATTCTAAAGGAGGAACTTTCACTCTTATATGTTTCCTAATGTATGCATGGACAAAATGGGGATAGAAAACACAAGTGTGAGGAAGGAAGTACCATTAAGAACTATAATTCAAGAGAGAATTATTAGCCAAACAAATCACAGTGTTCATGATAAAAGAGAAAATAAACAGTTGTGATCATGCAAAATTTTGCATGAACAAAACCAATGCATTTTAAATAATGGAAACTATCAATCAGGTAACAAATCATTGCATATAATATTTCTGATCAATTTTGCTCCCCAATAAATGTAGGAATTTTATGCAAATCTTTAAGAACAGATTCTTAGAGCCAGAGTCCAAAGAAACAAAGTTTTCAAAAGAAGAAAGGCACGCTATCAATAACCACATAAAATTATAATTAATAATAGAGATAAGTGTTGCAATAGACCAAGTGATGATCTTTGAGTAAAGAAGTCATAAGTGTGCACCTTGTCTCAGAAACTTTACTAGCTCTGTGATCCTGGGCAAGTCATTTAACCTCTCCCTCAGTTTTCTCATTGGTTAAGTGGAGATAATAATAGTACCTACCACACAGGGTTTTGTGAGGATCAAATTACAAAAGTAAAACATATATAGAGATTGCAAACTTAAAGTGTTATATAAATACAAACGTTACTATTATGACAGAAATTCAAGTTAAAATATTCTGAGCGTTCACCTCATATCCATCAACTTGGCAAAGAAAATACTAGAATTAGTCAATACTACCCATGGAACTATAAATAGATCCAAGATTTGTGGAAGATGATTTTGAATTTGACAAGACAAGATACTAAGCTTTCTACTCCTTTTGACTTCGTGATTCAGTTAATACATATATACACTGAGGAGGTCAAAGACAGAAAAGCTATATAAATTCCCAAATATTTAGAACAGCACTTTTCATGGGTTACAAAAAATTGGTACTTATCAGTTGGGAAATGGCAGAACACATTGTTATATGTGAAAGTAATGCGATAAATTTGCACTATTTAAAACAATGAGGAATTCAAAGAAACATGAAAAGACTAGCATGGACCAATATAGAGTGAAATAAGTAGAATTAGGATAACAGTCTACAAAGTGAATATGAAACAAAAAAAGTAACACTAAAATGAATTAAATTATTTAATTTCAAAATGATGAATCTATATTCTAGAGAACACAAGTATATTTTTTTTCATTCAATAGAAAAGTGGAGGAATGGAGAAGCAGAAGCTTGCCTACATTATCAGATATAGTCGTTTTTCAGATAGTTTTGCCAGTTTTTTTCCTTTGTCACAAAGAAGGACTCAATGTATGTATGCATGCCCTTATGTGTACGTGTATTATGTATGTGTACATGCACATGTAGCAGGGTAATTACCATGGTAAAAAAGTTAAAACATATCAATAATTTTTTTAAATTATGTAGCCATTTAAAAAAATAAAATAAATGCATAACCTTGTATTTCTCCTTTTACTTATTTCTCCAATATAAATTTGGAGTAGGAAATACAAGATTTATTTATCCATGTAATTTGCCACAAGGGTGGTCATGGAAGATTGCTTTGTTAGCAAAAGTAAGAAATAACATGTTTGAACTAATTCTTTTTTGTTTCTCTGTGTTCTTCAGAGGGAAGATAAATAAAGTATTTTGCATTAACTTCTTTGTGCCCAAATGAATGGTAGAAAATTAATTATTTTCCATCTTGGAAATAAAAATTTAAATCCTAAAGAGGTAACTATAGAGTTTTTTCTCCTTGTAGTTAAGAAATTGAGGAATGTGCTTGAAGGAAAAAAAAACAGGTTGTAGCAACTTCCTTTAAAATCTCAGAATTGTCTGTGAATTGGAATAGCTATCAATGGGGGCACAAATATCCCCTTTGATATTAAAAAATACTTGAAAAAATTCTGTCTGGCCATTTCCTAGTTAATAGACAGACATGGGTCTTTTGGGAGACTTTTATATGTGTGTGTGTGTGTGTGTGTGTGTGTGTGTGTGTGTGTGTGTATATATATATATACACACACATATACATACCACACACACACATTTTCATAAATATGTATAAACATAAAAAATACTATTATTACTAATTAGTCCTGCAAAATGCCTGCAGGTAACATTTGGTAATGGTATTTCATTATTCTTTAAAATTGTTCACTGAATTATTTAAATAATAATATTCTGAGATTATTTTTATCCAAATAGGTCATAGAATCATATATAATGGGCCACCAAGGGATACAAACAAAAAAAATTAAAAATATCTTTAGAAACAAATAGATAACAAAATATGACTACCTTGGCCTTCAGAGCAATTTTGCACTAGATGTCTTATCTTATATTTGAGACTCATGATGAATTAATTGGGTATTTTAATAACTAAATACACTTGCATGGTGTCCAAAATAGACTAACTTGATAAGTGAATTCTGCTTGATGTAGAAATGTTACATGGAAATTTTTCATGTACAAATTGACAACATCTTTGCAATATGTCACCACTAATCAGAATAACATAAGAATGGGCTGCTGTGGTTTAGAGTATATAGAAATTGATTACAGATACATATATGCAAATATTATTCAGGTCTTGGATGAGCAAGCACAACATAAAAGCTACACTGAACCAGCAAAAAACCAAAACAAAACAAAACAAAAATTAGTTTATTTACTTAACTGTGATATGTTAGCATTCTGTTCTCTTGTTAAGTTCTATTTGTTTGAATACTTGAATTGTCGGTTACATTTATAGTACAAATTTAAAATACATATCATTGTGGCAAATTCTCTTATGATGTTTCTTTTGAATTGAGCAAATCAGAGAATTACCAGAAGTTCTATTTCAAATTAGAAATTGAATGAGATGCTAAAAATGAATAGCTAGTCATTCGTTTGTAGAATTCATGATATGTAGAATTTGAAAAACAAACAGACAATAAAGGATTGAACTCTCTTCTTTTTAGATTTTTGTTGCTATCATGATCTTTGAAACTATTTCCTGATTCTTAATAATGTCTTGAAATTAATGCAGTCATCATGTATGAAGTTGGTCTTGTTTATCATGAATCCCTTTTAAATCTTGCATGATTCAATTATTATTGCTAAACATATAATAGGAAATCATACCTCAGTGCCTACAAGCACTATCAGGATGTAAAAAAAAAAATCCATTCTTTATTTCAACCACTATAGGATAAAGAATTGCCCTGTTATGGAATTATAAAGTTCTAAATGATACATAATGACCATCCAAAATTAATTCTTAGCTTGTGTAAATAATACAATTAAAACTTTCCTTTCATTATTAACAATAGCAAAAATAAAGAAACAAAACCCTAGACTTTGTCTTAATAGACAAATATTCAAGCAGTCTTTAACAATCTGTTTATTTTTCCAACAGATATAAGCATAAGTTTATGTGATTAAATCTCTAAAGGACAATGATAACAATTCTCAATATTAGTGTGGCTGTGGGTGGCTAAGACCTAAGGTTGTAGAGACATTGGAAGTCTTTTCTTGTAAAACTAAGTAACTCTTGACCTAGGAAGATTCTCCCAGAACCTAGAACCTTTGGAGACTTCTGCAAGATCATAAGGAATCATTAGTTTAGACTTATTTTCAGGTATTCAGGAAAGCTCAGTGTGTTTGGGGATCTTCTGGCTTTGAGAAAGGGAAATGTTTACAAGTTTTGAGGCACCATAAATGGGACGTGAAAAGACAGAAGCAAGACATAAACAGATATACACAGACTAGAGCTGGGAGGACAGCAGCACTGGTATAGTAGATTGGAGTTAAGACTGAGGCAAATCCTCAGTTGTTATAGTTATGTGTATTTCCCGTCTTTCACTTTGAAGAGGACCAATGACATCACAGGGTGATATCTTGACTCACACTTGAATTGAATTTAAGTGAAGCAGAGTGGCACAAAGTCCTCAGCCTCAGTCTCTCTTTCAGAGTTGTCCAAGCACAGTGGTAAGACAAAAGTCAGGATGACTGGTGATGGCCTGGGATGCAGTGGATGAACTTGGCTTCTTTGATATCTGACCAAGCTCAGAACACTCCACAGTGCTTGCTTCAGGTGCCTTCCTAGCCACTGAAATTGATTCTTCTCATCCACCCATTCCATTGGGGGGAAGTCTTTACATATTTGAGCTGAACATACCCCTAACTCAATAATGAATAGGAAGGCCCATAGATTACCTTCCCTGGTTTAGACTGTCTGCCAAGACAGTTTTGCTGGAGTGTGGCAGGCGCGCATGCTACAGCTTTGTGGAGCTACACGTGAGAGTTGGGTAAAAGGTGGACACCAAAGGTGGATGAGGAGACCTGAAAAAAGCTAGGAAAGCCCTCACACCAGGGGTACTAGTCCTCCCTGAACACCTCATACACCTCTTACAGTCGTGAAACTTAATAAGAATGAAGTCCAGGCAAAAGTTTGCTTTTTCTTCAGTTTTCAGAAGATGGCACTGTGGAAATTTCTAAGCAGAGGTTAAATCCTACTATGCTTTGTAGGACCACAAATGCCATTGCTATTGATGATTAATGCATTATATTTGATCAAAACAGATTCTTGTGTATGTGGTGCTGATTTAGTCTAACTTTTTCTGCACATTCTTATACATTAGTTATCACTACACTATTTAGTCATTGAAGATGCCTTCACATCATTCTGGACATATCAGTTTACTCTGCCATTAATTTGTACAATTGTTGCTGTTTTATTTGATATGAGTCAGTTTTATACAAACATTGCTTAATTTTTATTGTTGCATAATGTCATGTTTAATGCATAGTTTGGCATTAGTGATGGAATATAATTTTCTACAAAACCTTCAGAACAATGAAGACTACATATGTAAATGGTAGTGATGTTTAATTGATATTGGAACACATAATAGTCTGTTTAAGAAAAGAATATAAGTATAAAATTAAGGACATTATAACATATTTAGAAGATTTATAAAATAACTAGAGATTATGAAGAAATTTAGAATAGGATCCCACTAGGAAAACCAATGACTTTTGGTGAAGTAGCAGACTCATTCAAAAATTCTGATAAGGTGAAAATAGGAGCTAAGTTTTAGAAATAGATGCAGTTGTCTAAGGAAGGGGTGGGTTTTTTTAAAAACTGGAAGATTTTATGGGCTGAGAAGAGATGGCAGTAGAAAGACTGAGTAGGCCCTGAATTGCACACCCACATCATACCTCCCTGAGTTATTGGATTTCCTAGTACACTAAATTTACTATACTATGCTATAGCACTGTAGATTTAATTTTTAAAAATAGTGAAGTAATCATAAATTACCTTGTTGAACTATGTTTAGCAGCTATGACTCATGCAGGTTATAATTATGTTTGGATAGAACAAAAGCCTATATTTTGGTCTTTATGAATGAACTTAAAAATAATACCAAATCTCTGAATTCCCAGCTTTATCATCTCATTTCCTCTCATTCATGTCCTTTACCTTAAACAAACAACAAAAATGCTGATTTACGCATAATTCCTAGTTCCAGGGTGCTTATATTGGCAAAAAATCATGGGACTCCAAAAACCAAAGGTAAAATAAAATAAAACTGAGGCTATTTGTTGATTATCTCTTTCAGGGTATAAATACTCATTGGGAAGGAGTGCTGATATTAACTGCAGATTTGGAAACTTAAAGTTTCACTCTCATTATTCTTTCTCTTTCTGGATTGTTTTCTTGTATTAAAAAAGCTTTTTGTTTTTAAGAAGTTAATGACATTTATGTTATTTTTTAGTATTTTATTTTACCTCAGTTATATATAAAACTGATTTTTGACATTTGCTTTTAAAATTAAGTCACAAATTTTCTGCTTCTCCCCCCCAACTTCCTCATTGTGAAGGCAATCAACTTGATATAATTTATACTTATGTAGTCATGCAAAACATTTTCATATTAATGATTTTGTAAAAGAAAACATATACCAAAATAAATATCCAAGAAAAATAATGAAAGTTAAAAAAAAAGGTTTCCATCTTATACAAACTACAACACTTCTTTCTTGGGGATGGATAGCATTTTTCATCTTAAGTTTTTCAGAGTTGTCTTGGATCACTGTATTGCTGAGAACAGCTAAGCCATTCATAGTTGATTATTTTACATTATTGCTGATATTGTGTATAATGTTCTCCTGGTTCTACTCATTTCACTTTGCATCAATTCAATTATGTCTTTCCACGTTTTTCTGAGAGCATCTTGCTGCTCATTTCTTAAAGTACAATAGTATTCCATCCTGATCACAAATCCCAAATTATTCAGCCATTCCCCAGTTAATGGATATCCCTTCATATTCCAAATCGTTGACACTAGCAAAGAGCTGTGATAAGTACTTTTCTCCATATAGGTCCTTTACCTTTTTTTTTAAATTTCTTTTGGTATACATACGCAGAAGTGGTATTGCTAGGTTGAAGTGTATGCATAGTTTTATAGGCTTCTAAACTGATCTACATGATGATTAAACCAACAATGCATTCATATCTCCACTTGCTGAATTTTTAAGGAATTATTTTTTTTTAGTGTGCTTCTGTAACTCCTTTTTCATTTGGCCAATTCTGATTTTTAAGGCTCTCCTCATTGGATTTTTTGTAGCTCTTTTACCATTTCACCTAGTCTGTTTTTAAGGTATATTTTTGTCAGCATTTTTGTGCTTCCTTTACCACACGGTTCATTCTTTTTCATGATTCTCTTGAATCACTCTCATTTATCTTCCCAATTTTTCTTTCTAGGGGTCTATAATACTACAGTTCTTCCAAATTGATATGATATAAGTAGAGGTGTATTCACTATTCTCTTGGTCTGTGCTTTGGTCTGTGAGCAATCACAAGCACTCTTTTGTGTCTTGGAATTGTAATGAGGGTCCCTGATCCAGGGTAGATGTAAGGAATGGTATGCTAGTGCTTCTCCTCACCCTGGGAGCAACAAAGTCCTGCCTCCGGTGCCTCTAGTAAAGAGGTCCCTATAATTTCCTCCTTATCAGTTGTTCAACCAACTTATGGTCTTTGGGCAGAGAGCTCCAGAAGCATTTGCTGCTGTTGCTGATTCAGTCACTCCCAAGGCTTGCTCCTGGTTTGTTTGGGCCTGGTCTGTGCTGCTGTGTCCTGCACTGGACTTCACTCCACTCATACATGGTAGGACAGACCTTTCTTGCTACTGTAAGTTGTCTTGGGTTGAAAAATTATTTCAAACCATCTTCCTGTGTGTTCTACTGCTCCAAAACTTGTTTTAGGGTGTAATTTAAAGGTGTTTGGAGGAGTTTTGGGGGAGATCTCAGGATAGTCCCTTCCTTTTCTCTGTCATCTTGGTTCTGTCCTCACAGAATTATTGTTAATAGTTCCTTATGATGAGCATATGGTTTTACTGAGGCCATGTGTTTATATACATAGAGACATATAAACAATTTGGGAACCAGTTACCAGCAGTGATACAACATAGGCACTGACTGCAAAAGAGAGGATTTAAATCTGTAGTATGAAATACTCAATTGACATATTTGTTTCAAATTGATGTGTGCCACTGTAATAAGGGAAAGTTTCCACATAAAATTTAATTATGACTAAGGGTCACTGAGATACTTATAAACGAGGTAAACAATGATGGATTGAAAAAAAAGCGCTGGACCCTGGAAAATGAGATCTTTCTCTCTCTAAAGCAGGAATTCTTTTTTTCCCCTTCTTTTTGGTGAGGCAATTGGGTTAAGTGACTTGCTCAGGGTCACACAGCTAGAAGTGTCAGGTGTCTGAGGTGGGATTTGAACTCAGGTCCTTCTGACTCCAAGGCCAGAGCTCTATCCACTGTGCCACCTAGGAGCCCCTAAAGCAGTGATTCTTAACTGTCTCTCTCTCTCTGAGAGAGAGAGACAGAGACAGAAAGATCCCCTTTGCATTCTAATGAAGCCTATGGACTCCTCAGATTATTTATAAGTGAAAAATTCAACAAAATATATAGGATTACAAAGGAAGCAAATGTGTAGAAATATAGTAATCAAAATATGAAAAATAAAATCATGGACCTCAGGTTAAGAATTCTTGCTTTAAAAGTTTATAAAAGACGTCTATGAGTCAGGTCATTAAAAATAATGTACTCTAGATTGCACTCTAGAGCCAGGACATCAGGTTCACTTCCCTATCAGAATCTCTTGATTTTGTTTTACTATGTTTTGCCTAAACAACAACATATAAGTCAGTCACTGACCATACAATAGAAACAAGGGTATAAGAAAAAAAAAGTTTGGGGTCAAATAATGCAATACAGTTGAAAACATATAGCTAAGGTAGACTTGGTTTAAGCCATTGGTGAATAATTCATTTAATTCTTTATAGCCCTTACTGATGTATTCTCAATGGCATTCTGTTCCATCCAGGTGTGTCAAATGTCTTAGCTTCAGGATTTCTAAAAGAAAACTACAACACTTTTCTTTTTCTCAGGATAGTGGAAATAGCCTTTCAAAAGAGCAAAGTGTGAAAAAATGCAATAGTAGCATATAGAGGCTGTGCTAAAAAGCTAACAGGCATAGAAACCAATACTAAGGGCACAAGAATTATATTCTTATTAAGTATTAAATATTGCTATCCTTAGTACCCTGAGATACTGTAAACAAAGAAAGCAATACTTAATATTTAAGAAAATAAATCAAAATAAAATAAATGAATATGAATTTAATGTTGTTTCCCATTCATTGAGATGGGACAACATGCTGGATATACAAAGATGAACCAACACAGAGATCTTACACTCAAAAACTAGTAGTCAGGGGAGGGAGAAGCAGAAATGATCGGTCATACAAAATTTCTGTTGAAGAAATGAGTCAGTAGTATGACTGCAGGTCATTTTGAGAAGAGAAATCATCTCTTTCTCACCAATTCCAAACACTAAGAAAAAGCAAAAAAAATAATGTTTCTAGGCCAAAAGGACAAACTGTTTTTTGTTTCTTTGTATTTCCCCAACTTAGGACAAGAAAAAAAAATCTGTCCTTTCAAATGTCAGTCTTCGCTTTTGAAGGAAAAAAAAAAGGTTTCCTTGTCACAGAAAATGTTTATACTAGTAGTGAATAGAATTTATGTCTGAAATTCAATTTTTTCCTTAAATGCTACAAGAAGGATTAAATTTTCTCTTGAATGAGTCAATACATTCTTCAGAAACAAAACAAAAACAAAAACAAACAAATAAAAATCTTTCGTTTGGCCAGGTTGTGGAAGTGAATGCAGTAGTTAATGTCCAACCTGATTTTATTCAAAGTTACTATTATTGGATCCTGAATAGTACATTATGAGCTCTTGTAATTATGGAAACTAGTAAGTTCAAATAAAGCAGCAAAAATAAATATGTCCCTGTATAGCTAGAGCATCAGTATAAGTACTATGCAATTTCAAGTAAGAATTTCAAAATACAAAGTGGCCTAGATGTGAATTTGGTATGGGAGAAATTTTATTTTGGTACACTGTGTTTTTCTAAAGTTAATAGTGATCAGCCAGAAAATATTATTTTAGAACTGGGAAACACCTTAGTACAAAAGGTTCATTATACAGAGTTGGAAACTGAGGTCTAGAAAACATAATATCATACATCTAGATCTAGAAAGGACAAAATTAATCAAGTTCAACTTCCTAAATCTGTAAATGAGAAAACTGAGGCAGAGGTAGATTAAGTGACTTGTCCACATTTGCAGAACTCATCAGAAACAGAACCAGAGTTAGAATTAAGGTTATTTGAGAGTCCAATATCACCATCATCACCATCACCAGCATTGTCATTATTATGAATCATATAGATGGCTTTAAGGTTTATAATGTACTTTTGTTTAGGTTTATATCTCCAAAGTAAAAACAAAAAATATATTAAAAAATGTTATTATTTATAATTAACCCATAACATAGAGTTATCACAAAAACACATATTTTTCAGTTATATACCTTGTGTAAAATTCATATGTTCATGAAATTTGAAAAATTGAAGGTTTGCCAAAATTATTTACAAAATTATTTTTATAGACTTTACCATTCTCTTATTTTGATTTCACATCATGGCAGAAAAGTAATTCTGAAAGCTCTAGTGTTGTTTTTTTAATGAAGATTTCAGTCTAGACATGGTTAACGATAACATCTATTTTCTAAGAACCAGCTTAGACAACTGGAGAGTTTCATCAGCAAAAGATTGCCCTTTCTGAGTTTTCACCAATAAAAATGAGAAACTACAACATGGTTCTCAATTCTCTGTGGAAACGTATTTCTATGATTGCATTAAATGAAGTAGCACAAAAAAAAAAAGACATACAATGCCAAGAATCATATTTCTGGACTATCTACAAATATTAATTTAACTGTTAGTGCTATAAATGAGCAATCTTTGGTGATTGAAAAAGTAGACATAGTATTGGAGGGACTAACTCATATCCATACAGACTTTCCTGTGAGGAAACATAACACAGAAGAGAAGTAGCCAGCATCAGAGCCAGAATGGTCTTGGTAGAACTGCTGACTCTGAAAAATATGGACACTGTGACTCTGTGCAAGTAACTTAAAATTTCAGTGCTCTCAGCAGTTATTATTTGCAGAGAATGTGTTGACCCAAATCAGAAGTAATTTAACCACCCAGAAGTTCCCTATATCAATTAAATCACAAATTCGATCCTTGTCCTCATTTCTATCCTACTGATCTCCTTATTCACAAAGTGAATAATAACATAGTAATTTGGTGGTTTAGGAATTAGGAAGACCTATGACCCTGGACCAGTATCTAGAAATATCAGCCACCCTACACACACCTCCAGAAGTAAAAAAAGTACAGGGGACAGCTAGGTGGTACAGTGAATAGAGCTCTGGCCTTGGAGTCAGGAGGACCTGAGATCAATGGACCTCAGGCATTTGACACTTACTACCTGTGTGACCTTGGGCAAGTCACTTAACCTTGATTGCCCCAACAAAAAGCAAAAAAAAAATTGCAGATCAGATGCTGACATGCATTGCTAGAGATTTCATTTTTAAGAAGTCTTTTTTTTTTACAGTAAAATTGAAGATCTGGTATAAAAAAACCCACCTTAATAAAAATGAAATCTGCTTCCAGGATCCAACATTGCTAAGTATGCAGTAAATTGGTGTAGCTCTCCTTTATACATCTCCAAACAATCATGAAATAAAAGCACTCCAAAACAAATCCTGGAACAATGGAGCCATTGGAAAGATGGGCAGAATGGTCTTTTAGCCCAGGAAATGGAAGATTGTCACAAAATGTCCATCTCACTCAGGTGGAAAGGAAGTGTAGAACAGAACAGGAAGTGCCCCATCAAGCCAATAGCAAATCCCACTTCAGCAAGTAAGTAGGAGATCATGAGTGCCAGTATGGTGGAGCAGGCAAATGCCAACACGAGAACCCCCTACTGCCTTAGCATAGCCAGAGGAACTGGAAGATCCCAGCTGTGAGAACCTCTATGTACTTCAGTGTAGTCCTGGGAAAACAGGCATCTTCCAGCAGCTGGGCCTCCATGTGCTTCAGGACAGCCCAGGGCAAATGGGCACCCTCTGGTGGCCAGACCTCCATGGGCTTCAGTGTAGCAGTAGTGCAGAGAACCTCAGTAGGACCCTGGCACAGCACCAGCTAAGCTGCCATACTCCCAATGGACTCCAGAAATGCCAGACCCCAACCAAACCATCCCCTCAACAAAACACCAGACACAAAGCTCCCCTATGGGCCTCAGGGAAACACCAGTGTAGCACCAGGTAAATAGCTGGGGCCTACAGGCACTGGGACAAGAAGCCTAAGACAGAGCCCCTTCCACACTGGGAGAAGAGATCCAATTTAAAAGAAAAGGAAAAAGCAAAAAAAAAAATTAAAGAAAAAGATGAGCAGAAAGAAATAGAAAAATAAAGAACCTAACCATTAAAATTATTATGGTGACAGGGAAGACCAAGCCACAAACTCAGAAGAGGACAACGATGTGAAAACACCTATGGGCAAAACCCCAAAGAAAATGGCAAGTGGTCTCAAGGCCAGAAAGAACTTATGGAAGAGCTCAAAAAGGTGCTTAAAAATCATTTAAGCAAGATAGAAGAAAAATCAGGGAAAGAAATGAGAGTGAAACAAGAGAAATATGGAAAAAAATAGTCAACAGCTTAGAAAACTGCTTAAAAAATAGAATTGGCTAAATGGGAACTGAAAGAATATACATTTTTCTCAGCATATGGAACCTACAGCAAAATTAACCATGAAATAGGGCATAAACCCCTCAAAATCAAATGTAAAAAGACAGAAATAGTAAATGTATTTATTTCAGATCATAATGCAATAAAATTACATTCAACAAAGGGAAGTGGAAATAAAGTTTAAAAATCAATGGGAAACTAAATAATCTAAAACTAAAGAATAAGTGGGTCAAAGAAGAAATCACAGAAACTATCAATAATTGAAATAAAGAGAATGACCACAATGAGACTTTGTTGTCCCAAATTTTATGGGATGAAGCCAGAGCAGTACTTGGGAAAAACAATTTTTCTAAACTCTTACATCAAAAAAGAAAAAAAAAACAGATGAATGAATGGAGCATGCAACTAAAAAAAAAAACTAGAAAAACAGCAAATCAAAAATCCCCAATTGAGCTACAAGTTAGAAATCCTGAAAATCAAAGATAATATTAGTAAGACTGACAGTTTAAAAAAAACTGTTGACCTAATAAACAACTATAGGAGCTGGTTCTATGAAAAAATGATCTATGTAAGACATCGGCTAACTTGATTTAAAAAAACAAGGAAGAAAAAATGTGTAGTATCAAAAATTAAACGTATGAAATTATTGTTAATGAAGAAGAAATGAAAGCAATAATTAGGAGCTATTTTATATAATTTTATGCCAATAAATCTGATAATCTGAGAGAAATGGATGACTATTTACAAAAATATAAATAATCCAAATTAACATATTAGGAAATAGAATGACCCTATGTTAGAAAAAGAAATTAAAAAAGCCATTAATGAATTCCCTAAGAAAAAATTCCCAGGGCCAGAGGGGTTCACAAGTGAATTCTACCAAACATTTAAAAAACAATTAATTCAAATAATAGATAAATTACTTGGAAAAATAGGTAGAGTCCTGCCAAATTCCTTTTATGACACAAATATTGTTCTAATATCTAAGCCAGAAAGAGCTAATACAGAGAAAGAAAATTATAGACCAATTTCCCTAATGAATATTGATGCAAAATTTTTGAACAAAATACTAGAAAGGTAATTACAACAATATATCACAAGGATTATACACTATGACCAGGTTGGATTTATACCAGGAAGGCAGTGCTGGTTCAATAGAAGGAAAACAATTAGCATAATTGACATATCAATAACAAAACCAATGTAAATCATATGGTTATCTCAATAGATGCTAAAAAAGCTTTTAATGAAAAACAGCACCAATTACTATTAAAAACAATAGAGAATATAGGAATAAAGGGAGCATTCTTTAAAATGATAAGTATCTATCTAAAACCATCAGCAAAGCATTGTCTGCAATGGAGAGTAGCTACACAACTTACCAATAAGATCAGGGGTGAAACAAGGATGTCCATTAACACTACTACTATTATTCAATATTGTACTAGAAATGTTAGAAATAGCAATGAGATGAAAAAGGAAATTAAAGGAATGAGAATAGGCTATGAGGGGAGGGGAAAAAAACTGTCACTCTTTACAGGTTCTGTGATGGGACCACCCTAGAGTATCAACTGAAAAAAAAACCTGAATTAATTAACAATTTTAGCAAAGTTGCAGTCTGTAAGATAAACTCTCATAAATCACCAGCATTTCTTCAGTGACCATTATAGCCCAGCAGTAATAGATATAAATTCCATACAAAATAACTGTAAACAATCATAAAAAAATATATACTTAGGAGTTTACCAACCAAGACCAACCCAGTAACTACATGAACACAATTACAAAACACTTTTCTCACAAACAATGAGAAAAATATCAATTGCTCATGGGTAGGCTGAGCCAAAATGATAAAAATTGCAATCTTGCCTAAACTTATTTAGCTTTTCAGAGCCATGCCAATGAAATAACCCAAAAAAATATTTTATAGAGCCAGAAAAAATAATAAAATTCATCTGGAAGAACAAAAGTCAAGAATATGAAGTGAATTAATGAAAAAAAATACAAAGGAAGGAAGACTTACCAGATCTCAAAACTATATTATAAAAGAGTAATCATCAAAACTATCTGCTACTGGCTAAGAAATAGAGTGGTGGATCAGTGGAACATGTTAGATACACAAGACGCAGTGGTCAATGACCATAGTAACCTAGTATTTGATAAACACAAAAACCCCAGCTTTGGGATAAGACTATTTGACAAAATCTTCTGGGAATGTCTGGAGCAGGGTCATGTGCCCCTTTCATGGTGTTGTGTGGCCCAGCCATAGAGGAGGCTGTGGTCTAGAGCAACCCAGGCTAATCTATGGCTCCTGCTCTGCACCATCTCAGACTCCTCCGACTAGCACTGGGCTGGGGGAGGAATAGGAGGGTGAGGAGGAGATGGCCACATGGGGCCAAGAACACTACAACCACTGATCCTTCCTCAAGGCTCCCTGCTGTGGTAAACTTTACATTTGGTGCTTATACCATGATATCAAGGAAGATCATCCTCTGGAATGTTTTAAAGTGAAAGAAGTACAGTGTACAAAATGTGGAAAAGCTCAGAGTGCTCAATATACTTGTGAAGAGTATTTGGAGTATATTATTGCAATATATTTCACCTATTTGACAAAGACAAGAAGCAATGCTGTTGGAGAAGTGTGGAATTTGTAGGATTGGTCCAAAGGAAGAATTTTTTTACTATGTCTATCCTTGAGTCTCCAAGGGCATCACAGGTGCATCGAGAATGACTCAAGACAGAATTGTCCCAAATGTTTAGAGGACATTCATATATCCCATGTAATTACTCCTGTCTTGTATGTGAGCATGTTCTACACAGAACATGTTATGAAGAAATGTTAAAAGAAGGCTGCAGGTGTCTATTATGCAAGCACTCTGCTATAGACATGACTCGCTATTGGAGACAGCTGAATAATGTAGTGGCACAATCTCCAATGCCAACAGAGTATCAGAAAATGATTTTGGAAATTCTCTGCAATGCTTGCAGTGCCCATTCTACAATCCAGTTCCACATATTAGGAGTGAAGTATAAGAGCTATGAGTTGCATAATACTGCCAAAGATGGAGGGTGCAGAATTCCCCTAGAACAGCAGTGACCAGGCTCTCTTCACTGCATAGATAGAGCTGCCTCACAAGACTCACCACTGTTTGTGAAATAAGAGAAGTTCCTTAGTATCCTGTTGCTATGCTGTTACAAACGTTAGTGTGATGTTTGTGGTCATGCCACAACACAACCTCCCATCACAGGGACTCAGTGATCAGGCTATCGATAGAATTGTCATCATTTGTATTATTGTGCAAAAACTGGAGTTCTCCCATTGAGTGGAAATTCCTTCAATGTTATTTAGGACCCAGATGGCATTCTGCTTTGAAATTGATGCTCATTAGGATGTATAATTCCATTGCATTTCCTCTTAAGCAAAGCTATGCATCCAGAATCTATAAATAATTTTTTGGGGGGTGGGGTGGGGCTAGGCAATGGGATTAAGTGACATGCCCAGGGTCACACAGCTGTTGTTGTGTCTGAGTCCAGCTTTGAACTCAGGTCCTCCTGACTCAAGGGAGGTGCTCTATCTACTGCCCCACGTAGCTGCCCCTAACTAGTTCTTAATAGAACTGTGCTTAACATTAACTTTATCTTAAGGGCTATATTGTAATGCTAGGGTTTATCTTATTGTCTAAATAAACTTTAGAATCTTATAAAGGAGTCCCTTTAGAATGTTATAAATGTGTATTTTAAGGTAACATCATATAAAAAATTATTTCCCCCCCAAAAAATGGGAAAATTGGAAATGAACAGTACACAAACTAGGTATAGACCAACAGCTCACACCTCACACCAAGATAAGGTTAAAATGGTTACATGATTTAGACATAAAGGGTAACACTAGAGGCAAATTAAAAGAGCAAGGAATACTCTACCACTCAGATCTATGGAAAGGGGTAGAATTCATAACCAATTAAGAGATAGAGAGTATTACCAAATGTAAAATACATAATTTTGATTATATTAAATTAAAAAAGCTTTTGTACAAAGGCAATAAAACCAAGATTAGAAGAAAAGTAGAAAGCTGGGAAAGAAAGTTTCTCTGATAAAGGACTCATTTCTCAAATATGTAATTAACTGTGTCAAATTTATAAGAATATGATCCATTCTCCATAGGTAAATGGTCAAAGGATACAAAGAGGCAGTTTTCAGATTAAGATATCAAAGCTATCCATAGACATATGAAAAAGTGCCCTAAATCACTTTTGATTAGAGAAATGTAAATTAATGTAACTCTGAGGTACCACTTCGCACCCATCATATTGGCTAATAACACAAAAAGGGAAAATGATAACTGTTACAGAAGATGTGGAAAAATTGGGACACTAATGCACTGTTGGTGGAGTTGTCAACTGATTCAACCTTTTGGGGAACAGTTTTGAACTATGCCCAAGGGTCAATAAAACTGTACATACTTTTTGATCCAACAATACCACTATTAGGCCTGTATCCCAAAGAGATCATAAAAAAAGGAAAGGCCCTACATGTGTGAAAATATTTATAGCAATCGTATTTGAGGTGGCAAAATATTGGAGATTGAGGCGATGCCCATAAATTGGGCAATGTTTGAAGAAGTTGTGGTATATGAATGTAATGGAATAATATTGTGCAATAAGAAAGGATGAACAGGTAGGTTTTAGAAAATCCTGGAAAGGCTTGTATTAACTGATGCAAAGTAAAATGAGCAGAACCAGGAAAACATTGTACACAATATCAACAACATTGTGTGATGATCAACCATGCATAACTTGACTCTTCTCAGAAACATAAGAATTCAATGCAGATCGAAGCATATTTTTTGCTATTTTTTTCTATTTTGTTTTGTTTTCTCTTTCTGGTGGTTCCTGCTATTGGTTCTAATTCTTCCTTACAAAATCACTAATGTGAAAATACGTTTAATAGGAATGTATATGTATAGCTTATATCACATCGTTCACTGTTTTTGGAGGGGGGAGAATAATTTAAAACTCAAAAGCTTATGGAAGTGATTGTTTATATATCAAAATAATTTAATAAAAATAGTAAAAAACAAACATAATAATTCAAGACAAGTACAAAGGACTCACAAAGGAAAATGCTATCCATACCTAGACTAAGAATTGTTGAGATCTGGATGCACATTGAAAGCATATTTTTTCACTTACTTTATTCTTTCTCTTGGCTTGTTTTAATCTATTTCTTCTTTTGTAATTGTGATGAATATGGAAACACTTTTTAGATGATAGAATATATTAACTATATCAAACTGACTACCATTTCCAAAAGAGGGGAGGTGAAAGTAGGAGGGAGAAAAATTTGGAACTAAAATTCTTATAAAAATAAATGCTAAATATTTTTTGACATGTAACTGGGGGAAAATAAAATACTATTAAAAGCAAAATGAAATCAAAAGACAAGAAGTCAACACTTCCATGTCATTATGTCAGGTCACAAGTTCTCCTTAGAGAGGCAAATAAAAGATTTAGAGATGTTGGTTTTATTACGTGCTGAAAAGTAACACAAAATATCATGCCACAGGGCATACCAAGATCAGCTAATCTTGCAGAGCTAACAATAAGCACTAGCACACACAATAATGATGAAGAAAATTTCAGTTTATGCACCAATGCCCATCACAAAATACAAAAAAAAAAAGCATAAATTCAATAAGGAATTTAACAAGGTCTTCTAAGTTAAGTTAACATTTCTTTTACCACTTAGCAACTTCAATGAGAGTCTGAGAAAATGAAGGCAGTGGAAATAATGGAAAACATGCCCAGGAATGAGGGAAAAGTAACAAATGGCTTAGAGATGATTTAAAGTTTAACAAATATTTTCTTAAACAAAGATAGCTCCTAGAAATCACTGAAAAATATGACACACACACACGAAAAGAAAAATTACTTTCTTGAAAGTATCTTAGTTTTGTAGATGTCTGCTTTAATGTCACATTCATTCCTGATATGGCCCTGCTCCTAGCCAGAACACTGTCACTGTTGACCAATATTTTCAAAAGCAAAAAATAAAATCACAAAAATTAGTCTACAAATAAAACATCAGTTTCTTTTTTTGAGATTTTATTAACTTACTTATTTTTAGTTTTCAACATTCATTTCCACAAGATTTTGAGTTCCAAATTTTCTCCCCATTTTATCACTCCCCTAAGCTCAAGACAGTGTGCATTCTGAATACCTGTTCCCCTAATCTGCCCTCCCTTCTATCTCCCGCAGCCCTTCACTTATCCCCTTCTCCTTCAATTTTCCTGTAGGGCAAGAAAGATTTCTATGCCTCATTCCCTGTATATCTTATTTCTCAATTACATGTGAAAACAATTTTTGGCATTTGTTTTCAAAACTGTAGGGTTCAAATTTTCTCCCTTCCTCCCTCCCCACACACCCTCCTTGAGAAGGCAAGCAACTCATACAGGTTGTACAAGTGTAGTCATGCAAAACACTTCCACAGTACTCATGTAGTGAAAAACTAAGTATATTACCCTTAATCCTATCGCACCTTCATTTATTCTATTCTCTCTTTTGACCCTGAATCTCCTCAGAATTGTTTGCTTCTGATTACCCCTTCCCCCAATCTGCCCTTCTGTCTATCATCCCCTTAATCTCTTGTCCCCCCCCATTTTCCTGAAGGGTAAAATAGATTTCCATACCCAATTGAGTGTGTATGCTATTCCCTCCTTAAGCCAAATAAGATTAGAATGAGATTCACTCATCCTCTCTCACCTTCCCCCATTTCCCCTCCACTGTAAAAACTTTTTTTGTCTTTTTATGTGAGATAATTTATCCCATTCTACCTCTCCCTTTATTCTTTTCCCAGTATATCCTCTCTCACCCCTTAATTTTATTCTCCAGATATCACCCCTTCATCTTCACCTCACCCTGGGCCTTCTATCTATCTATCTATCTATCTATCTATCTATCTATCTATCTATCTATCTATCTATCTATCCATCCATACATACATATAATTTTTCCCTCCATCTACCCTAATACTGATGGAGGTCTCATGAGTTACAAATACCATCTTTCCATGCAGGAATGTAAACAGTTCAACCTTAATAAGTCCCCTATGATTTCTCTTTCCTGTTTACCTCTTCATGCTTCTCTTGAGTCTTGTATCTGAAAGTCAAATTTTCTATTCAGCTCTGATCTTTTCATCCAGAATGCTTGAAAGTCCTCTATTTCACTGAATGTACATTTACCCCCCAAAGGACTATACTCAATTTTGCTGGGTAGGTGATTCTTAGTTGTAATCCTATCTCCTTTGACCTCTGGAATACTGTATTCCAAGTCCTCCAGTCCCTTAATGCAGAAGCTGCCAAAACTTGTGTTATCCTGATTGTGTTTCACAATACTTGATTTTTTTTTTTCTGGATGCTTGTAATATTTTCTCCTTTACCTGGGAACTCTGGAATTTGGGTACAATAGTCCTAGGAGTTTTCCTTTGGGATTCTCTTTCAGGAGGTGTTTGGTATATTCTTTTGATATTTTTTGCCCTCTGGTTCTAAAATATCAGGGCAGTTTTCCTTGATAATTTCTTTAAAGATGATGTCTAGGCTCTTTTTTCTGATCATGGCTTTCAGATAGTCCAATAATTTTTAAATTATCTCTCTTAGATCTATTTTCCAGCTTGGTTGTTTTTCCAGTGAGATACATCACATTGTTTTCTAGTTTTTCATTCTTTTGGTTTTGTTTCACAATGTTTTGATATCTCATACAGTCACTAGCTTCCAACTTCTCCATTCTAATTTTTAAGAAAGTATTTTCTTTCGTGAGCTTTTGGACTTTTCCATTTGGCCAATTCTGCTTTTGAAGGCATTCTTCTCCTCACTGGCTTTTTGGACCTCTTTTTCCATTTGAGTCAGGCTATTTTTTAGGGTGTTATTTTCTTCAGTATCCGGGGGGGGTGTCTCCTTTTGCAAGCTCTTGACTAGTTTTTCCATGATTTTCTTGAATCACTCTCATTTCTCTTCCCAGTTTTTCCTCTACTTCTCTTACTTGTTTTTCAAACTCCTTTTTGAGACTTTCCCATGGCCTGGAACAAAGTCATATTTTTCTTGGAGACTTTGGATGTAGGAGCTTTGACTTTGTTGTTTCTTCTGATTGTATGTTTTGATCTTCTTTGTCATCAAAGAAAGATTCTATGGTCTGACATTTTTTGTACAGCATTCTCATGATCTCATCCAATTACTTCAGTTATAAATTCTTTGTTAAGGTAGGTGTCTGCTTCCAGTGTGGAGAATGTACTGTCCCAAGCTTCTGGGGTTTTGTGCAGCTATTCTCAGAGATATTTCTGGGGACCTGTAAATTTTCAATTCTTCCAATTCTTCCCCTAATAAGGGGAAAGTGTTTATTCCTTTCCTGGGCTGTGTTCTGCTCTATGAGTGACCACAAGTGCTCTTTTCTGCCTTAAAACTGTGATGAAGATTCCTTCTCCACTGCCACCACAAGCTCAATTATGTCAGTGTTCCTCTTTGCCCTAAGATCGCCACCCAGAACTGTGACCCAGATCCAAGCACAGGCAAAGCAAGAGAATCTTGCCTCAGCACTACCAAAGAGATCCCTGTAATTTCCCTCTGGTCAGCCACTAAATTCCCCCTCAGTCTGTGGGCCATGAGCTCTGGGAGTAACTGCTGCCCCAGAGCTGTGACAGAACTGGGTCTGGAACTAAGCTTCTCTCTCACCAAGATCACAGACTTTTCCTACTGACCTTATAAGTTCTCTTTTGTATTCCTGAGTTGAGAAGTCTGAAAACCACCAGCTGACTATGATTCTGTCCTCTGAGGCCTGCTACAGGTTTGCTGTGGCCTGTTTTGCCTGCATGCCCATGCTGAACTGCATCCTTCTCCCAGCCCAGTGCAATAGACCTTTCCAATCAACTATCCAGGTTGTCTTGGGCTAGAAATTTGTTTCATCTGTCTTTCTTTTTGGGTTCTGCTGCTTTAGAATTTGTTTAGAGCTATTTTTTACAGACATTTAGAGGGGTTTGGGGGAGAGCTCAAGCAAGTCACTGCTTTTACTCCGTCCTCTTGGCCAGCAGTTTCTAATAGCACACATATGTTCCACCCTTTACCCTTTTCTTCAAAGAATGCAGAGAAACACATTTGCTTAATTCTTATTTCTCTCCTCACTTGGTTATAATATTTAGACCCCATAAATTTTCAGTTTTTCTTGTTGCTATGTTTTTTTTTTCATTTATGTCATTGTAGAAAACTGAACATTATTTTCAACCGGAATTTTGAGTTATTAAGATAATATTTTTTTTTCTTCTCCTGAATCATTTGTCAGATCATCCATTAGTTAACACAAAGGTCCAAAATCAAAACCAAATTACAAATATAAGGATAAGAAGTCACTTTGTGTTTTTATGGTAGCTCTAATTTTATGTGTTTAAAGAAGCGGTTGGTGAGTCCCCACCAAAAAAAAAAAAAGATAAAAGTAAGGATACCGAGTTTAACAAAATGTATTTGAGAAGTTCAACTAATGCAAAGCAAAAGCAGCTGCCATACCAAAAACAAAAATAATCTAAAAACTGCCTCAGTCAGCACATAATTGTATTTTTTTTATTATCAGAGATATAGAGGCAACAGTAATTTCAAGTACTGATTCATTTCCAAAACATTATGGAAAATGATTACAAAATTCATAAATGACATTTCTTCAGAATGTAGCAAAATCTGTTTGAGATGAAATGAAACTTCAAATGGTGAGTTCAACAATATATTCTAAGAGCTTTTATACAGTCAATGCTCAACATTTGCACATTTAACTTTTGCAACTTCTAGCATTCACATGATTTTATTGGTAATTTCATTTTCACTTTTCATACACAACCTCACATTTGTGGCTAAGTAGAGCAGAGGAAAAAAAAAGAATTACAATGCCCACAATTTTAAAAAGTGGCTGGTATCCAAATACCTGATTCACCAGTCTTCTTCACCCTACTGTTGTATAATGTTCCATGTGTATTTATTTTATATTTTCATTGTTTGCCTTTAAAGTTCAAGTTTTGTGTTGCAGTTGGGCCCCACCCCTCCAAGCATAGTTCAAGTGCTTTGGGCTCTAAGCCCAATCATACAAAGTCAGTGATATGGCTTATGAGAAAATAAAGGTGTTAAATAAATTTCATGTAAGAATATATCCAACCACTGTTAAGTCTATTGACCAGTTGGCTACAGAATCAAGGCTGCCAATTCCATCATTGATCACAGCTCCAAGGTTAAATTTTAATTTCCCTCTGCTATGTTCTCATACTCTGAAAACTTTAAAAACTGCATGAAGCAGATGTTGCTGATAGATTATTTCCAACTGGTTCATCTTTCATGGTTTCCAAAATCATCTACCAGCGATGATGGACAGAGTGTTCTAGGTGATATTGGAACTGCCCCCATCTCATTGTCTTCTAATATCAGTCACTAAAATCTCTGTAACCTCTCCCTTGGTTTTCAGAGGGTCACCAAGGTACAGTGATTTACATATAGCATATAGTACAATGCCCTCACACTGTCATTTGACACACAGAAGGTAAGATTCAAATTTAAAATATTTTAGTTTTAAGAATTTTATTTGCTGTACAGTATTTATGATGCCATCAATTTCATATGTTTTGAAAAGATAATATTGTATGACATCAATTTGATAAGTATGTTAGCACAAAAAGTCACAGAATTCTAGAGAATTACTAGTAGAAAAATATTTTGCATGTTATCAATTTTATTTTATTCCAAATCACTAACTATTAGAGAATTCAAGGTAAAGGAACAGCGAGATCTTATCTTATACTCATTTGCAAATCAAAAAAAAAAAGGAAAAATAAGAAGGGACTTCAGGAAAACAGGCACATTAATTCACCTTTTGTGGAGCTTTGAGTTTATACAGATATTCTGGAAGATGATTTGTAACTATACCCCAAAATTCACTAAATGCTGCAAAGTCTTTTATCTTGGTATGCTACTATGAGACCTAGAACCCTAAAAGATAAAAGAAAGAAGAAACATACTCGTATGTACAAAAATATTATGGTAGCTCTTTTCATCAAGGCAAAGAACTAAAACTCAAAAGAGTGCTCATCAATTAGGGAATGGCTGTACAAAGTATAACATGTGAGTATAATGGTATTCTAGATTGCCGCAAGAATTTATGAAGTAAATGGTTTCAGAGAATCATATTGATTTGTGTGAATTGTGGAAGCAAAATGGTAGAGTAGAGGCAGGAACTCACCTGAATTCTCCCAAATTCCCTCCAAAAAAATGTCCCACATCAAATTCTGGTGCAGTAGAATCAATGAAAGTCAGGGTAAAACAAATTTCCAGGCCAAGGGCTCAGGAGATTGGGAGGAAAGGTGAGTAACAAGCATGGTAGTCAGGCCTAGAGTTGTGCTTAGGCTGGGTTACAGCAATACCAAAAGTAGGTCTTGGAAGTGGCTGCAATAGCAGTATCAATAGCTTCAGAATCTCTATGTCCACAGGAGGCAATGAGGTTTAACAGCTGGTCATAAAGAGATAACTGGTGAACATTTACTAGTTCTGGGTTTAGGATCCTGTTCCATTTCCCATACACAGTTCTGGATTACAGTACCAAGGCCCCAAGGGTATTGGTCATGCTCACAAAGTAGAGTAGAGTGCTCAGGGCCACTCGCAAGTGGGCACGGGGTCTGGTCTCAGTTCTAAGATGAAAAGGAACACCAGGTCTTGTGGCTACAGGCTAATAAGGTCTTTTCTTGTGTAAAGACCAGAGGGCAGAAAAGCAGAGACCACAGCTCTCCTCATGTCATATAGATTTGGAAGCACCAAAAATTTAAAGACCCCCCAGAACAAACTCTGAAAACAGAGTATAGAAGCCTGAAGCATGGGACAGTGCCCCTGCCACCCCAGAAGGAGAGCCCACCTCTAACATAAAGTTAAAAGTTAAGAAATAGGCTAGACAAATTAGGAAAAATAGAGAACCTAACCATAAAATTTTATTATGGTGACAGCAAAAATCAAGATACAAACTCAGAAGAAGAAAACTATTTCAAAATAGCTACAAAAACACAAAGAGGAAAAATATGAATTGACCACAGGTCTAACAAGAAATCCTGGAAAAACTCAAACAGAACTTTCAAAGTCAAATAAAAGAAGTAGACGAAAACTTGGGAAAAGAAATCAGGAGAAAGTAAGAAAATCATAAAAGAGCTTGGTAAAGGATGCACAACACTACTGAAGAAAATATTACCTTATAGAAAATTGGGAAAGAATTTTTACAACCAGTCTCTCTGATAAAGGCCTCATTTCTAAAATATACAGAGATTTAAGACAAATTTGTAAGAACACAAGCAATTCTCCAATTGATAAACGGTCAAAGGATATGAAAAGACAGTTCTCAGATAAAGAAATTAAAGCCATCTATAGTCACATGACAAAAATGCTGTAAATCATTATTGATTAGAGAAATGCAAATCAAAACAACTCTAAGGTACTACATCACACCTTAGATTGGCCAACATGACAAAACAGGAAAATGATAAAGGTTGGAGAAGATGTGGGAAAATTGGAACGCTAATACATTGTTAGTGGAGTTGTGAAATGATCCAACCATTTTGGAGAACAATTTGGAACTATGCTCAAAGGGCTACAAAAATGTGCATACCCTTTGATCCAGCAATAGCATTTCTAGGTCTATATCCCAAAGAGATTAAACAAATGGGAAAAGGACCCACAAGTACAAAAATATTCATAGCAGCTCTTTTTGTGGTGGCAAAGGATTGGAAATTGAGAGGATACCCATCAACTGGGGAATGGCTGAGCAAGTTGTGGTATATTAATGTAATGGAATACTATAGTGCTATAAGAAATGACGAACAGGCTGACTTCAGAAACACCTGGAAAGACTTATATGGTCTGATGCTGAGTGAAGTGAGCAGAACCAAGAAGACTTTGTACACAATAACAACCACGTTATGCAAGGACTAAGATTATTAAACTGAACCCTTCTCAACATTACAAGGATCTAAGACATCTCCAGAGGCCTCAGGATGGAAAATTCTGTCCACATCCAAAGACAGAACTATGGAAGTCGAATTGCTATTACTTATTTTTACCTTCTGTTGAGTTTTGTTTCATCTTTCTGATGGTTCCTCCTATTGCTTTAAATTTTTAATTACAACTTCACTAATGTGAAAATATGTTTAATGGGTATGTAAATGTAAAGCCTATATCAGATTGTGCACCATCTTGGGGAGGGTGGGGGGGAGAATGGGGGAGAAAAATTTTGAACTCAAAAGCATATGGAAGTGATTGTTGATAAATCAAAATAAATTAATAAAATTGTTTTAAAAAGAAAAAAAAAATTGTTAAGAACCCTTGATCTAAAAAAGAAAAAAATAATAAAATAATACTTTAAAAAGCAGAATTGCCCAAATGGAAAAAGAACAAAAATCTCAATGAAGAAAATACTTCCTTAAAAATTAGAATTAAGTAAGTGAAAACCAATGACTCCATTAGATATCAGGAAACAATAAACCATGATCAACAGAATGAAAAAAAGAAAGAAGATGAAAATGTGAACTATCCCTCAGGGAAAACAATTGACTTAGAAAATATATCTAGGAGAAATAATTTAAGATATTAAGCTACCTGAAAAAGTGAAGAGGGTAAATTAGAAACTTAAAGAATTCTACCAATTACCTCCTGAATATGATCACAAAATCACAACTCCCAGGAATATTATAGCTAAATTCCAGAGCTTCCAGGTCAAGGACAAAATATTACCAATAGCAAGAAAGGAAAAACATTAAAATATTATGGAACCACAGTCAGGATTCCATAAGATTTAGCAGATTCCCCATTAAAGGATCAGAGGGCTTAGAATATGATATTCCAGAAATCAAAGAAGCTAGGATTAAAACCAAGAATGCTCTATCCAGCAAAAGTATATTCCTTTGGGGGGAACATTGATATTTAATGAAATATAGAACTTTTAAGCATTTCTGATGAAAACACCAGAGCTGAATAGAAAATGTGTTTTTCATATACGAGTCAAGAGTAGTATAAAAAGATAAACATGGAAAAGAAATCATAAGGGAATTAATAAAGTTAAAATGTTTATATTCCTACATATGAAGATGGTACTTGTAATTGCAGAGAACATCATTATGGGGAAAGTTAGAAGGAGTACACATAGAGAGAGGGCATGAGTATGAATTGCCTGTGATAGCATGATTTCAGAAAATAAAATGAGAGGGTGAGAAAGAGGCATGCACTGGGGAAAGGGGAAAGGTAGAGTCAAAACAGGGGGAAAAAAGTATCTCACATAAAGGAGTCATTAAAAGAAGAGCTTTTACAATGGAAGGGAAAATGGGGGGGTGGGCAAGGCTTTAATATTACTCTACTTGGAATTGGTTTAAAGAGGGAATGACATAGAAATTCAGATGGATATAGAAATTTATCCCACCCTCTGGGGAAATAGAAGGAAAAGGAGATAAACTTAAGGAAGCTGGGCTGGTAATAGGGAGGGTAGATTAGGAAAGGCAGTAGTCAGAAGCAAAATAGACTTCTAAGGAGAGAAAGTGTAAAAAGAGAGAGAAGGATAAAAGGGAAAAATAGGATAGATATTAATAGACAGTTAAAAATCATAACTTGTAATGGGAATGGGATGAACTCAGTCATAAAACAGAAGCTGATAGGAGAATGGATTAAAAACCAGAATCCAAAACTACTCTGTCTACATGACACACATTTGAAACAAAGAGTCACACATAGAGTAAAAATAAAGGGCTTTAGATGAAGCTATTATGCTTTAGTAGAGGTTTAAAAAAAAACAGTGTAGTAATCATGATTCCAGGTGAAGTAAAAGAAAAGATAGACCTAATTGAAAGATATAAGTGGGAAAATGACATTTTGCTAAAAAAAAAAAAAAAGGACCAGAGACAATGTAATATCAATATTAAACATATATGCACCAAATAGTATAACAATCAAAATAGTAAAGGAAATGTTAAATGAGTTACAGGAGGAAATAATGAAACTACATTAGTTAGGGACTTCAACTTTGGTTTCTCAAACTAGATCAATCTAACAAAAATAAACACAAGAGAAATTGGGATGAATAAAATTTTAGAAAAAAATTAGATATGATAGGCAACTGGAAAAAATTGGATGGGAATGTCAAAGGAGTGCACAATTTTCTCAACTGTTCAAAGCACCCTCACAAAAACTGACTATATATTAGGGCACAGAAACCTCACAACAAAATGAAGAAAAGCAGACATATTAAATGCATCCCTTTCAGATATAATTCAATAAAAATTACATTCAATAAATTGCCAGACACAAAGATTAAAAACTAATTTGAAACTAAATAATGTAATCATAAAGAATGAGGTGTCAAAGAACAAATCATAGAAACAACGCATAATTTCATTAAAGAGAATGACAACAATAGCACAATGTACCAAGTTTATGGGATTCTGCCAAAGCAATACTTGGGTGAAATTTTATTTCTCTAAATGCTTATATCAATAAAAGTGAGAAAGAGAAAAATAATGAATTGGGTATGCAACAAAAACCAGAAAAAAGAATAAATTAAAATCTTCAAATAAATATGAAATTTGAAATCCTGAAAATATAGGGAGAAGTTAATTACATTGAAAGAAAGAAAACTATTGAACAAATAAATAAAACTAGGATCTGTTATTATAAAATAGAAAAACAATTGGCAAACATGATTGATAAAAAAGAAGAAAGAAAACCAAACTGAAATTAATAAATAAGAAATAAAAGAAGGAATAAAAATATTAGTAAGATAAATAGTAGCACAGTAATAAACTAATAGAATTAGGAGTTGTTCTCATAAAAAAATAAACCACTGGCTAATTTTATCTAAAAACAGAAAAAAGAAAAAAATTAAATGTAATAAAATAAATAGAATAATAAGATAGTAATAGTAATAAACAAAGAAAGCTAAGAGCTTGTTTTATGAGAAAAACAAAACAAAACGAAACAGATAAACTGTTGGTCAATTAGATTTTTAAAAAAAAGAGAGAAAGAGGAAAACATATTACCAGCATCAAAAATGTAAGTGTAAATTGATCACAAATGAGCATGACATTAAAGCAATTACTAGTAGACAATTTGACAAATTATGTGCCAATCATCTTACAATGTAAGTGAAATAGATGACTATTTAATATAAAATATAAATTTTTCAGATTTACAGAAGCAAAATTAGAATGTTTAAATAACCTAGCTTAGAAAAAGAAATTGAACAAGCTATAAATAAGGTCACTATGGGAAAAAAAAATTCCCCAGTACCTGACAGATTCCACCATTCTTCTTCTCATTGGCTTTTTGGACCTCTTTTGCCATTTGGGTTAGGTTATTTTTTAGGTTATTCTTTTCTTCAGTATTTTTTTGGGTCTCCTTTTAGCAAGCTGTTGAGTTGTTTTCATTATTTTATTGCATCACTCTCATTTTTTTCCCCAGCTTCTCCTTTATTTCTCTTACTCGCTTCTCAAAATCCTTTCTGAACTCTTCCATGGCCTGGGACTGATTCACAGTTTTCTTGGAGGCTTTGGATGTAGGAGCTATGACTTTATTGTCTTCTTCTGGTTGTATGTTTTGATCTTCTTTGTCAACAAAAAAAGATTCTCTGGTTTGACTTTTATTTTTGAGGTTTGCTCATGATCCCAGCCAAACAATTGAGTTATAAACTCTCTGTTAAGGTAGGAGTCTGCTTCCAGTGTGGAGACTATACTATCCCAAGCTTCTGGGGTTTTATGCAATTGTTTTCAGATCCAAGCACAGGTAAAGCAAGAGAATCCTGCACCAGCAAAGAGATTCCTACAATTCCCCTCTGATCAGCCACTAAATTCCTGCTCAGTCTGTGGGCCAGAAGCTCTGGAAGCAGCCACCACTCTGGGGCCATGCACAGGGACTGGGACTGGGACCAAGCTTCTCTCTCACCAAGGACACAGACTTTTCCTACTGACTTTCTAAGTTATCTTTGGCATTTATAGGTTGAGAGGCCTGGATACCACCACAGCTGCCCACAATCCAGTCCTCTGAGGCTTGCTCAAGGTTTGCTGAGGACTACTTTGATTGTGTATCCATGCCAAACTGTGTTCCTCTCACTGCCTGTTGTGATATACCTTTCAGATCAACCATCCAGGTTGTCTTTGGCTGCAAAGTTTTTTCTCTCAGTCTTTTTTTATAGGTTCTGCTACTGTATAATTTGTTTAGAACCATTTTTTACAGGTATTTAGAGGGGTTTGGTGGAGAGTTCAAGCAAATCACTGCTTTTACTCCTCCATCTTGGCTCCAGCCCTTGTCTTTATATATTTCTACATACAATCTGATGAGACTCTGAGTGATCTAGTCATCCCAGCAATAGTGTCCTAGACCAAAGTATGAGATTGCCATAGAAATCAGTGCTATTAATTTTTAAACAGAAATTCAAAATTAGTCAACATATCTCCAATCATCCTGATCAATAACTGGCTGTTGGATCCAAATATCTCTGGAGGAGAAAGTGAGGCTGGTGACTTTGAACAGCCCTCCCTCACTCAAATCAAAGTCAATTTCAAGTCATCTTATCAACTCCCTGATGTCACGGTCTGCTTTGAGAATGAAGGACACACCACAACCACACAACAATAAGTAAAATAATTTCACTTTACTTTCCTCTGATATCTACTGCTTTTCTGGCTTTCCAAAGTGTGGCTAGATGTGATTGCTTCCAGAGACAGCAATTATCAATCTAATGTTTCAAAACAATAGATTAAAAATAGGTAGGTTAAAAGTAGGTAGGAAGTATTTTATGACTGGCATCTGAAGCTAAAATTCACATGTAGCAGCTATTCACTACTTCAGGGTAGTAGAACACTGCAGAGCAATGTAAAGACTATTGACAAGAAACTCTTTGTCAAGACCTATAAAAATGAAATGATTTAAGAAACTATAAGATTTAATTTAAATGTAGTAAATTAAATGGTAAAAGTCAATCAGCAATACAGAAGAAAAAAAACACTTTGTCCTCAAGTGAGATTTCAAAGAAATGGGTTTTGTCACATTATATTTTATTTTATTTTATTGTTAATAGTTAGATGGTAACTAATCCTAAAGACATTGAAGAAGGTACTACTAACACATATCATCCTTTAAATTTGATCTATTTCAGTGATGATTGGACAAGAGATAAAATAAAATTTTTAAATACTTCATTTAAATGCATTAGTACATTCTACTTTCAACTCAATTTACCAACAAAGTTATAAAATTTTGGCAAGTTTTCACATGGCAATCATTTTCATTTTAATACACAACTTCATACTCTGATAACTAAGAAAATAATTAATAAAGGATTTAGTTCATGTAAAGGAAATACTATAAAAAGATAGCATCTTTACTATCTTGTATTGAATCAAAATACTCAAAAGCCAATCAATTTACATATATAGAAAGTGATGGATGTTGAAATTTTTGAGAAAATGGCTCTCTCATGTTCCATTGTACAATAAAATAGGTTTTCAGTTTGTAAGAACAAAGACTCTTCACTCACACCTTCAGCTGTGATTGTTCATAATGATGATATACTCTGAATGTAGTCTCCAATATCAAATCTTCCTCAGGGGTTTTCAAAACTAAATAGAGTATTAGGGCTTGATATATTATTTCATGTAAGAATATCGTTAATAGAATCTCACAGCTCTGCTATGTTAGAGTAGAAATAGCATACTATACTAGCAGTGTCTCATGAAGTACCTAACTATATTTCTCATCTCACTTCAGGGTGAGCTCAAAGTGTATTTCAATTGCATGTAAGGAGCACTTTAGAGGTGGAACAGAATTAATGAATTTTAATCAGTTTTATTCATGTAAAACTTAAAAAAACAACTTTGCTCAAATGCTTAAGAGAATTATACTTGCTAAATATTTTTGTAATATTTAAGCACACATTATCACTGTTAAGAGGGCAGTCTGAGAAATAAAATATATATGTATTACCAAAATGTTCAATCTGACGAGTGGATGGTGATAGGGATTGGAGCTGTGATATCTCGGGTAAACTAAAATGTTTAACCTAAAAACTTCTGTGAATTCAAAATTTCAAAATTCAACAATGTTCATCACCTCCTAAAACTGTGCTTCATATCAACTGAATACATAATGATGATTTGATTAAGTTTTATTACTATGCTATTTTATTATATATACCCACATAAATAAAACATTAAGCTTGTATTTTAGGCATTATTTGTTTTATGTGTTCATTTTATCCAAAATATCTTTTTAAGTTTGCTAATAAGTGTAATGACTAAATACAAGTGAGTTATCAATATTATACAGTAAGTATCTAACACTGAATTCAAACTCATGTTCTCCCCATTTCAGGCCCCGTTCTCTATGTACTGTATAACCTACTGCTTCTGAGATTAGTAAAATATAGGTCTTCAGAGTGAGGTCCAGAATAAAAACAAACAAAAAACCACACATTTTTGTGGGGAAAAACAGATAGTAGCATTATGTTTAACTTTTTAAAATATCATAAAAAATGTCCAACAGTAGTTGGAATGGGATGGTTAAATGAATTGTTGTATTTTTTAGTGGAATTATATTATGTAACTAAGACTGATAATTACAAGCAAAACAAAGAAACCTTGAAAATATTTTCATGAAATTATGGAAAGTAAAAAATAAAAAAAGAGCAAAAATGCAAATAGAACAAATGATTTATTTACAAATATATAAAAGAAAAACTGAATGAGAATGAATAGATAAAGAACCCTGACAGAGATCTGACACTGTAAATTTTTTTATTACACTTTATGTGTTGAAATTCCAAAGGATGTGTTTAAGTAAAATTAATTATGCATTATAAAAGAAGGAGGAAGTGGAGAAGAATTATTACCACATTTGCACATATTCAAATAGTCTAAGAAACTATGATTTCATTAGTGTGAATATTCCCTTACATACAGGACAACCCATCCATGTCTGCTTTTCTGTTCTAAACCTTTCCATTTTTTTAATATAAATTCATTACTTCATGTCTCCTCCTTGCATAGTCTTTCCCTCTTTCTTTGGTATTATCAATTGAATTTTAAGTTCCTTGAGATGAAGGACAACTTTTCTTTGTATCCTGGCACTCAGCAAAGCCTCTGGTACACATTAGATGCTTTGACAATGAGTCTTACCTGACTATTGACAGACATTGTGAAGATACATTTGAAGTGTATTGTCTCTCTGTTGGTTACCCTGGATTCTTGCCATATGACCAGCCAAGTTATTCTTTCACTCAGATAATTCTCTGATGACAAGCTTAAAGACTTTGACAGATTTTAACTACATCACTCAATACTTTATTTCATGTTACTTCTCTTCATGAACTCTACATTCCATCCAAATTATATTACTGCATGTTCTGTCTTCACGGTCCATCTCTTGGATCTGTACATTGATAAATTTTTTCCCCATACTTTGCATACATTCATTTTAATTCATCCTCTCAGATATATTGCCTTCCTTCAAGGTTCAGTTCAGATGTCACTTCCTTCATGAAACTTTCCCTGATTTTTTCATTCCTTAGTGCTTAATCCTTTCTAAGTTTTCCTCATAGGCCTTCTCAGCAACGCAAGTGTCTAAGACATCTCCAAAGGCTTCATGATGGAAAATGCTATCCACATCCAAAGAAAGAACTATGGAGTTTGAATGCAGATTGAAGCATACCATTTGCTATTTTTTTCTTCTCTTTTGCTTTGTTTCCTCTTTCTGATGGTTACTCCTATTGGTTCTAATTCTTCCTTACAACATGACTAATGTGAAAATATGTTTAATAGGAATGTATATGGATAGTCTGTATTAGAATTCATGCTGTCTTGGGGAAGGATGCAGAAAAGAAGGGGGAGAAAAATTAAAAACTCAAAACTTATGAAAGTGATTGTTGCTAAATAAAAATGAATTAATTAAAGAAATAAAATTATTACAGTTAATTATGTATATATTGTATCTATTCCTCCATTCAGCATGAGCTGTTTAAGAATATTGATTTTTACACCTCATGGTTAGCACACAATAGACAATAAAATTATATCAAATATAACTTGTAATATTTTTGTGGTTATGTATAGGGCTATTCAAAAAATCACTAAAAATGGACTTAGTAACTAGGAAAGTTGGAATGAATATGGATTATAAATGAGAGAAAAGAATCAGAGGTGACTAAAGTTTTAACCATGCTTGAGTGGTTAGATGTTGACATCATCCACAGAAATAAGGAATTCCAAAGGAGTTGGTGAGCTTTTTTAGCACTGTCATCTAACTTACTAACATAAGAATCCTTAGTCCTTCCATTTTAACCTTTCAGCTTTTCAGTTTTCAGACTTCTCCACATAATGTGAAGCTGATCTTTCTTTTATGTATTATCTCCCCCAATTAGAGTATGAGCTCCTTGAGAACAATAATTTTCTTGTTTTCTATTGTTATCCTTAGTGCTTAGCATATAAGCTAACACACATAATAAGCACTTGAATTTCCCCAAATTCTCTTTGAAACAACTTTAAAATAATATCTCAAATTGATTTCTGCAGCAGCAGAACTAACAAAAGGTCAAGGTGAAAAAATTTTCCAGTCTAAGACAATGAAAGAGGTTGGCAAGCAAAGTCTGTCACACACAGATGGTTGTCAGCCCCAGAACATGGTGCCAGCTGTACCATGGGGACACCAGCAACAGGACTTGCAGATAGCT
This sequence comes from Phascolarctos cinereus, assembly GCF_003287225.1. Taxonomy (NCBI): domain Eukaryota; kingdom Metazoa; phylum Chordata; class Mammalia; order Diprotodontia; family Phascolarctidae; genus Phascolarctos; species Phascolarctos cinereus. The sequence goes on from NW_027556098.1 coordinate 238,102,584, forward strand.
ACATCAGTAGTCTCAGCAATTTATGGAGCTCTCAGCCCAGAGATGGTAATGAGCTAGAACAACAGAACAAAAATATATTGTATAGACCATTTACTGGTGCTGGATTCAGGACCCTACTGAATTACCCATACACAGTTTCAGGGTTTTTTTGTTTGTTTTTTTGTTTTGCTTTTTACTGAGGTAAGATAAGTGGGAAATTTAGAAGAGAAATAAGAGTGATCTGAGAATTTTTTGAAAGCGAGACTGCGCTTGTTTTTTTTTTTTAAGTTAAATTAGCTAAATGGTAAAAGTAGGCACAAAAAATCCACCAAAGGGGAAAACTCATTAAATAGCAGAATTGGTAAAATGGAAAAATAGATACAAAATTTCACTAAAGAAGAGGATTTGTTAAAAACAAAACAAAACAAAACAAAACAGAATTGGCCAACTGGGAAAAGAGGCACATAAACTCAATGAAGAAAATAATTACTTAAAAATTAGAAATGAGCAAGTGGAAGCTAATAACTATATGAGACATCAAGAAACAATAAAACAAAATCAAGAGAAGAAAAAAAGTAGAAAACATGAAATAACTCATTGGAAACACAACTACCTGAGAAAGAAATATCTAGGAGAAAAAAAATTAAGAATTATTGAACTATCTGAAAGACTTGATTGGGAAAAAAAGAGCCTTGATTTCCAATAGCCAAGATGGTGGAGTAAGAAGTAAGTCACTCTCACTCTACTTTACAAACTTCTAAGTGCACAGAAAATATTGTCCCAGGAAAAGCCATTAAACAGTTGAACCTGCAGAAATATGGAGAGCAGTAATCTTTTAAACTAGGAAGCTTGGGGTTTTAATAAGAAAGGTCCCTTTCCCTTTAGTGGATGGGGGAACAGTAAAGGAGAGAAGGCATCCCAGGAAGCCCCACCTCAGCAAACAAGCAGGAGATCCTGATCACCAGGGTGGTGGAGCAGGGAAGTGCCAACACCAGGAAAACCCTGAGTGCCTTGGCACAGGCAAATGAACTGGTAGACTCCAGCAGCAGAATCTCCCCATACTTCAGCACAACTCCAGGAAGCACAACTCCAAGAAGCACAACTTCAAGAAGCACAACTCCAGGCAGGAAGGCATCCTCAAGCAGCCAAACCTTCCAGTACTTTAAAGCAGCCCAAGTGAGCAGGCATCCTCCTGGGGCCACAGGCCCCACCCCACGCCCTAAGGGTTTCAGTGTTACTGACCCTAGCTCAGCACCAGGTAAACTGCCAGACTAATACAGCCTCAAGCTGCTAGCACCTGAGCACCAGCACACAAAATCAATGACCAGGTCCCTGGCACTCAGTACAAGAAGCTGGGTGCATGCCCCTTGTGCTGCAGCAGAAAATCTCAACTTAAAAAACACAGGGAAGAGGCAAATGCCATGAGGAAAAAGTAGAAATGGACAATGACCATAGATTCTTACTATGAGGAAAAGGAAGATCAAAACATGAATTCAGAAGAGGACAACATTGTCAATACACATATCCAAATTCTCAAAGGGGAATATAAACTGGTCTCAAACCCAAAAAGCCTTCTTGGAACAGCTTAAGAAGGATTTAAAAAGTCAAATAAGAGAAGAATAAAAATTGGGAAAAGAAATGAGAGGTATACAAGAGAGAGTCAGTAGCTTGGAAAAGAAAGGACAAAAAATTGACTGTAGAAAAAAAAATCCTTAAAAAATACAGTTGGCCAAATGTAAAAGGAGGCACAAAAGCTAACTGAAGAACACAAATCATTAAAAATTTGAATTGGGCAAGTGGAAGCTAATGACTATATGGGGCATCAAGAATCAGTCAAACAAAAGCAAAATAATGAAAAAAAAAATAGAAGAAAACATAAAATACCTCACTGAAAAAACAACTGACCTGGAAAATAGATCCAAGAGAGATAATTTCAGAATTAAGGGTCAACCTAAAACCCATGGTCAAAAAAAACCCCCCAAAAACCTGGCCAGATTCTTCTTAGAAATTATCAAGGAAAACTACCCTGAGGTTCTAGAACAAGGGGGTAAAATAGTCATTGAAAGAATCCACCAATCACCTCCTGAAACAGATCCCAAGGAATATTGTATCCAAATTCCAGAATTATCGGGTCTAGAAGAAAATAATGCAAGCAATAAAAAAGAAATAAATTAAATATCATGAAGCACAGTCAGGATTATGCAGGACCTTACAGCTTCTACATTGAAAGATAAAAGGGTTTGGAATACAATATTATCTAAGGCAAAGAACTTGGATTACAACCAAGGATCAACTAATAAAATTGAGCGTTAACTTTCAGAAGAGGAGATGTATGTTCAATGAAATAGGGTACTTCCAAACCTTCCTGATGAAAAGACCAGAGCTTAACAGAGAATTTGTTCTTCAAATACAAGACTCAAGAGAGGCATAAGAAAGTAAACAGGAAAGAAAACAACAACAACAACAAACAAACAAACAAACAACAACATGTTATTCAATAAGGGCAAACCGTTTACATCCCTACAAGGGAAAATAATACTTGTAACTGTTGAGAATTGTATCTTTATTATGATATTTGGAAGGGGTATACATTCAAAGAGGGCATGGAGATAAGTTGACTTTGATGTGATGATAGAAAATCTAAGTGGTGAAAAGGGATTGTACTGGGAGAAAACAAAAGGAGGAGGCAAACAAGGGTAAATTACATCACATTAAGAGGCACAAGAAAGCAGGAAGATGAGCATTGTTTGAACCTTACTCAAATCAGACTTGGCTCAAATAGGGAATAACCTACTCAGTTAAGTATAGGAATCTAACTTACCCTATAGGAAGTAGGAGGGGAAAGGGGAAAGAAAAGGGAGAGAATGATAGAAGGGACGGCAGATTGAAGGAGGAGGTGGTCAAAAGCAAAACTCTAAGAAAATGGGAAATGGAGACAGGAGAGAGAAAAGCATTAATGTGGGGGGAATAGGATGGAGAGAAAGACACAAATTATAGTGATAACTGTTAATGTGAATTGAAAGAACTCTCCAATAAAATGGAAGCAGATAGCTGACTGGACTAAAAACCATAATCCTACAATATGTTGTTTACAGGAAACCCATTTGAAGAAGAAGGATGCACATAGAGTACAGGCAAAAGGTAAAAGGCTGGAGTAGAATATATTGTGCTTCAACTGAATTTAAAAAAAAAAAAGCAAGTTTAGCAAGCCTGATATTAGACAAAGCAAAAAATGTAATTGAAAGAGATAGGGAAGGAAACTACATATTGCTAAAAGACATCATAGACAATGAAGTAATATCATTACCAAATATATATGCACCAAGTTGTATAGCATCCAAATTCTTGGAAGACAAGTTAAGAGAGTTACAGGAAGAAATAGACAAAAAAATATGCAGCAGGGGACCTTTTATTCTCCCTCTCAGAACTAGATAAATCTAACTACAAAATAAACAAGAAATAAATTAAGGAGGCTAATAGAATTTTCAAAAGGTTAGATATGGTAGACCTCTGGAGAAAACTAAATGAGGATAGAAATGAATATACTTTATTCTCAGTGGTATATGACATCTATACAAAAAGTCACCATATTTTAGGCATAAAAACCTTACAATCCAGTGCAGAAAGGCAGAAATATTAAATGCATCCTTCTCAGATTGCGATGCAAAAAAATTACATGTAATAAAGGGCCATGGAGAGATAGACTAAAGAATAATTGGAAACGAAATGATCTAATCCTAAAGAATGAGTGGGTCAAACAACAAATCAAAAAACCATCAATAACATCACCCAAGAAAATGACAATAATGAGACAACATACCAAAAAACATGGGATGCAGTGAAAGTGGTTCTTTATGGGAGTTTTCTATTTCTAAATGCTTAAATGAATAAAATAGAGAAAGAAGAGGTCAATGAATTGAGCATGCAACTAAAAAAACTAGAGAAAGAACAAATTAAAAATCCCTGATTAAATATCAAATTAGAAATTCTGAAAACCAAAGGAGATGTTAATAAAAATTAAATTAAGAGAAGTATTGAACTAATAAATAAAGCTAAGAGCTGGTTTGTGAAAAAAAACAATAAAATAGATAAATCTTTGGTTAATTTGATTTAAAAAAGAAGAAAACCAGTATCAAAAAGAAAAAGGGTGAATTTGCCACCAATGAAGATGAAATTAAAACAATGATTAGGAGCTATTCTGCCCAGCTGTATGACAATAAATTTGACAATCTTATTGAAATGAGTGAATATTTGCAAAAAAAAAATCAATTGCCCAGATTAACAGAAAAGGAAATAAAATAAATAATCCCATTTCAGAAAGTGAAATTGAATAAGCCACCAATGACCACTCTAAGAAAAACCTCCAGGCCATGTGGATTTGCAGGCAAATTGTACCAAATATTTAAAGAATAATTAATTACAATACTATATAAACTATTTGGAAAATAAGCAAAGGAGTCCTAACAAGTTGTTTTTATCATACAAATATAGGGTTGATAACTAAACTGGGAAAAACCAAAACAGAGAAAGAAAATTATAGACCCATTTTCCCATTGAATATAGATGCAAAAATTTTTAAATAAAATATGAGCAAAGATATTATTGCAACTTATACCAAGGATAATACAGTGTGACCAGTTAGGATTTATATGTAGAATGCAGGGCTGATTTAATATAAGGAAAACTATCAACATAATTGATCATATCTACAACAAAACTCACAGCAAGCATATGATTGTCTCAATAGATGCACAAAAAGCTTTTGACAAAATACAATACTCATTCCTATTAAAAACACTGGAGAATGTAGGGATAAATTAATTCTTCTTAAAATGATAATTAGCATCTATCAAAAACCATCAGCAAGCATTATCTGTAATGGGGATAAGCTATAAGCATTTCCAATAAGATTGAGAGTGAAACAAGGATGTCCATGATCACCATTGTTATTCAATATTGTACTAGAAATGTTAGCTTTAGCAAAAAGGGAAGAAAAAGAAATTGAAGAAATCATCATAGGCAAATAAGAGACAAAGCTATCACTCTTTGCAGATGAAATGATGGTATACTTAGAGAATCCAAGAGAATCAAGTAAAAAACTACTTGAAATAATCACCAAGTTTAGCAAAGCTGCAGGATATGAAATAAACCCATATTAATCATCAGCATTTCCATATATTACTAACAAAGCCCAACAGCAAGAGAAACAAAGAGAAATTCCATTTCAAATTACTCTAGACAATATACAATATTTGGTAGTCTACCTGCCAAAACAAATCTAGGAACTACATTGCAAAACCCTTTTCACACAAATCAAATCAGATCTAAATAATTTAAAAAAATATCAGTTGCTCATGGGTAGGCTGAGCTAATATAATAAAATGACAATTCTACCTAAATTAAACTATTTATTCAGTGCCATACCAATCAAACTACCAAAAATTATTTTATAGAGCTAGGAAAAATAATAATAAAATTAATCTGGAAGAACAAAATGTCCAGAATGTCAAGGGAATTAATGAAAAGAAATGCAAGAGAAGGTGGCCTAGCCATATCAAACCTTAAATTACATTATAAAGTAGCAATCACCAAAACTACTGAAAAATAGGGACCAGTAGTTGTTTTTTGTTTTGTTTTGTTTTTTTTAATTTGGCATAGAGGGGCAGCTAGGTGGCATACTAGATAGAGCACCGGCCCTGTAGTCAGGAGGACCTGAGCTCAAATTTGGCCTCAGACACATGATACTCACCAGCTGTGTGACCCTGGGCAAGTTACTTAACTCCAAATGTCTTGAAAAAAAAAAAAGATAATTTGGCATAGGGGCATGATGTTTCACTAAGCCTAAACTGTGCTGAGATGCTAATGGAAAATGGATATTTGTCTGAAATGTTCTGCAAATTCAGAGCTCTCTATAAAGGAAGCCTCCTAGAGAAGTTTCCTATTCTACCTTGCAGCCCTCCAAAGAGAGAGGAGAGGCAATTGAGAGAGTTAAGAGGATAATAAATATATATGTGTGTGTATGTGTGTGTGTATATATATATGTGTGTGTGTGTGTGTGTGTGTGTGTGTACATATGCATATGTAAACACATTTATACACATATACACAATATGATATATACATATGAATATATGTGTGTATGTATACATGCTTGTGTGTGTATACATGGATACACATATATACACACTGAACACACACACACACATGCACACACACATATATGCAAAACACACACCAAAAACTGAATCAATCTGTGTGATGATAAAGTTTCATGTAAGAAAGGTATGATATTCTGTGCTATAGCAATCAATCCAAGCTACTAATAGAAAGTAAAGAGTTATCAGGAGTTGCTACCTCCTTTCTGCCTCTGAGCCTCTAATGGAGACAGGACAGGAACCTAAACACCAGTACTTCCAACCCAAGGCCCTCAGTCATCTTGATTGGAAGCAATCCCTGCAGAAATCCCTGGCAATTGCTCCTGCATGTGCTACAGTCACATCTATTGAAGATCCAGAAAAGATAGTTCTTGTCATCAGAATCTTTGGCACCATCAGATAGTTTAACATCAGAAAGTAATATGATTTCATTAGTGGGAAATGAAATTAAAGAAGAGGTATTACTATCTATTTGGAACTATATATTTAGGACTATGCAACCTTTTCATTTGATTTCAGCATCTAAATCTTCCATATATGTTGCCTACCCCATTTGAATATGAGCTTCTTTGGAAGAGAGACAGTTTTACTTTCTATTTCTTTCCTCACCACTTAGCACAGTGTTTTGTAAATAGTAATTTTATTGTTTGATTCATTCAAAGGTGTGAATGACCCAACAATACGAGGCTAGTACATTGTAGTGAAGGGCAAGAAAAAAATCTGTCCATATGTAACATGCCCATGAATTAAAAAGAGGAATGTTTTTTTCTCTATGAGGGATTAAGGACAATCACTAGGACCTACTGGAAGACCCTTTGTAAGGAAAAGTTGTGATCTGAGAAAGCAAATTAGAACTTGTGCTAAGATAACTTAAAGTTCACTAGGAATCACAAATCAAGGAGGCTGTAAATAAATAATGCAGTAGGAAATAGAAGTCTAAAGATGATAAGGTAAACATAAAATCAGGGAGAATACACTACAAGTTGTAGCAGTAAGGAGATGGTGAGATAATTTGCATGAAGCATATTTCTTGATTAATATATTGTTCTTTTATTATGTCATCCTGCTCACCTAGACCCCTCTCAGATCCTCAGCATTGGGGCTACTGTGGGATGCTTGCTCTGAACAGAAAGCTTATAATGGGTATGTTTATCACTGTAGAGTACTAAAGGTGTGTGTCAGCACAATTCCTCAGTTTCTAGGAGGATGACTCAAGCCATTCCTATGTGGCTTTTTTTGCTAAGTAGTTTGGTATCTATCCTGGACTTTGCAGATCCTAATTAGCCTATGGAGCTACAGGCTTTGAACTTGTTCTACTAACACTGCTGAATATAGATCAAAGTCATCTCAAGTAGGCAGTTTTCAAGGATGGATAGTAGTTAAAAAATGTATCATTATTATACGTCCTTATTTAATTTGCAAATTTGGACCTCCATGAAAAAATAAAAGATGTGATAAACATTATATTCTTTACAGCCAAAAAAGAGTAGGTTTTAAGTTTCAGATTTATAAATCAATTTGAAATGGTTTCTAACTTTAAATAGTTCAAAGATTATTATTTAAAGACAACTGAATAGAGCTTATCCAAAGAAAACCAGAAGAATAGATACTTTAAACATTTTATGGTGCTCAGATAACAAAGTTAGTTTTAAGTTTTTAACAGTAAAAATAAAAGAAAAGACTACTGAAAATTACTGTATCTCAAAAGCTTTAACAATTGGGTAATAAAATTAAAGGAAAAAATATATATTAGACACAATGATGTAAGTATTTAAAACATCAGCCTAGTGTATGAACACCCAGTCACTCAGAAAAGAAAAAGTAATTGTATCAGCAGCAAATGAGCTTTGGAGGTATGGCGATAACTTCTCTGCCTTTTGAACCCATATTTCTCCCTTATGGATGATAGACTAACTATATTCCTTTTAAAGGCAAGCAATCTATATCTAAATTAAAACAACAGCAACAACAACAACAACAAACAAACAAATAAAAATTTTCCCACTTTGTAAATGTATAGTCATATCTTACCTCAAATTCACGAACCATAAAGAATAATAGTTTGATGAGCTGACTCCAAAGAGTCTTTCTGCCACCATTATCAATATGCCCGCCCCTGGACATGATGAACAGGAAAGAATATTTAAAGTAGATAAGCAAAGCATCCATAATTGTGATCAATGGATCAGAAGGGAATACAGGGGGAACTGCCATAAGATGAAGAATTAATGAGGGATATATAACAGTTGAGCACTATGATGAAACATCATTCACTCACTTTAAGCAAACTGCCCTGTGGCATTTTAGGAAAAATAAATCGTTTTGGGGCAGGTAGGTGGTTCAGTGGTTAGAGCACTGGCCCTGAAGTCAGAAGGACCTGAGTTCAAATCAGGCCTCAGACACACTAGCTGGGTGACCCTGAGCAAGTCACTTAACCCAAATTGCCTAAAAATAAATAGATAGATGGATAGATAGATAGATAGATAGATAGATAGATAGACAGACAGATAAATGAATGAATGCATAAATGAATGAATGAATACATAAATGAATAAATAAATAAATAGTTAAGAAGCAGACAGCAATAAGAACTATAGAAGTTATTTTGGAATATGAGCTGAGAAAATACAAACAGCTATGGGTTCTAAAAAAAGTGAGTATCACTATCACTAAAGGAATATGTGTATGTGTGTGTGTGTGTGTTACACATAATGTGATATAGCATATGGATTGTGTGCCTTGCAGTCAGGAAGGCTTGATTCAAGTGCTACTTCTGACATTCATTTTCTGATTGATTTAACCTCTGCATATTCCCATTATATTCTTCCCACCATTCATTTTCTCCCAGAAATTTTCTCTTATTACAGCTCTCAGTGCCTCTAAAAAATAAAAATAGAAACATATATGCTATGCTATATATATATATATGTACATATACACACATACATGTTGTACATATATATATATATATTTGTATATGTGTGTGTGAATACATAAGAATAAAGCAGAAATTTGTCTTTTCAGTCAAGTTTTCTCTAATGAATATGATGCTCCTTCTACTCTCATCAACAGCTAGCTTTGTCTGATATCCAAGATATAGTAATATATAAACACTGGTATGGCTCCAGCCAAACAGAGTTTTCAAAATTTACTCTCAATATATCATTTAATGTAGAATAAGAAAAAAAAACCATGAAACATGTGAGAAAAGATGACCAAAACTGCTTTTTTAATGAGGCACAGATAACTCTGTAAGGGCTTTGAGTTTAATTTTACATGCATACATATATGTATACACACATATTCATATATACATACATATATACATATACACACATATGTGGGTGTAGGTGTAGTGTGGGTGTGGATGGAGTGTATTCTTATTTTGTTTTTTGCTTGTTTTGCTTCAGAATTTTAATTCACTGATACAGGGGACTCCAAGTGAAGAAACTTCTTCCACCAATGTGATTGGCAACTGTCTTTTAACTTTTAGTCTTAGAGACTTGTCCACAGTGCTAACAGAATAAGTGACTTACCCAGGGCCAACCAATAAATATGTGTTAGAGGTACAGCATTTATGTGAATGCTTTGACATTATCTAAGGCAAATGTTTTCAACTTTTATGTAAGGGGCATGATATCATATCACTCTAAATAAAGCTAGAGAATGTGAGACACACCCGTGCCACAGTCACTTAGTCTTCTCTCTGTGTTTGCTAATAGATATAAGACAGTTTTAATGCCATGCTTCACCAAGCAGGTAACAAATGCTGAGGTCTCAGAGCTTCCTCCCTGAATTGAATTTCTGTCAAGAAAGCAATAGCAACAAATCAAATGGAGCTTCTATCATATCAGGATTTTCAAATGTACCTAGAGAAATGTATTCTTCTACACTGTCATCCATAGACTTGTATGGATGACACACAAGACTTTCTGTTGTCTTTATTACCTACCAGAAATGCAGTTTCATAAATGTGCAGTCACTGAAACTGCATTATTAATACATATGACAACTATCTATGGATGTGCCATGATTTCTCCCACCAGCCAGTTGAACCAATAAAATATATTATATACATATGAAATTTAAAAACTACACATATATAAACATATATGCATATATATGAGTTTATACATATGTGTGCATGTATTAACATATATATATACATTTTTTGCAATTTAAATCTTTCTCAACTTATTTGCAAACACTATTTGGAAAAATATTTCCTCTTACAAAAATAACTTTAGAAAAGTTGACTAGGTTGATGGGCCACTGCATAAAACATATTTAAATTTGAGTATGGTCAGACAAGAGAATTGGAACCAATTTCCATATTTTACATAATTATAAATAACTCTAATTTAAATATATGTAACCATTTTTTAGGATTCATTATACATGGCAATTGAGATCAGCAAAATTAACAAACTTATGGAAAATATCTGACATTATAAGTAGTGTTCCAGTCTCTCACCATGATAAAAAGTAGTGCCTAGAGTGTTCTCATCTCTTCTTTAGGATTAGACTTGGTCATTATAATTGTGCACTGCAATTTCAATTGTTTTGCTGTTTTTGCTCATATTTCTATTAACAATGATTTAGTTTCATCATTCTGTATATTGTTTTCCTGGTTCTGCTTACTTTACTTTCCATCAATTCATGTCTTTCTGTGTTTCTCTGCATTCATATTCATTCAACAGCACATTCATATTCCATTTCATGCATGTGCTGTAATTTGTTGTTGTTGTTGTTGTTGTTGTTGTTGGTCAGTTGTTTAATCATGTCAAACTCTTTGCAAGCCCATGGACCGTCACTCACTACAGGCTTCTTTCCTCCATTATCTCCTGAAGGCTGTCCAAACTTGTGATCACTACTTCCATGATATTATTCATTTCATCCTCTACTATCCCTTCCTCCTTTTGACTTCAATCTTTTCCAACATCAAAGTCTTTTCCAATGAGTCCTATCTTCTAATTATGTGGCCAAAGTATTTGAGTAAATATCTGAATTATTTTCTCTAAGTATTGACTTATTTGGTCTCCTTGCTGTCCAGGTGACTCTCAAAACTCTTCTTTAGCACCCCTATTTGAAAGCATTGATGCTGCAGTGCTCAATTATCTTTGTAGCACAGTTCTTATAGCCATACGTTACTACTGGAAAAACCTTGGCTTTAACTATACAGAGTTTTGTCAGCAAGGTGATGCTTCCACTTTTTATAATGCTGTCCAGATTTGCCATTGTTTTCCTTCCAAGGAGCAAATATCTTTTAATTTCATGGCTGTAGTCACCATCTGCAGTCATCTTTCAGGCCAAGAATATAAAATCTGACACTGGTTCCATTTCTTCTTTCTCTATTTGCCAGGAAGTGATGGGACCAATTGCCAAGGTCTTAGGGGTTTTTTTTAATGTTAAGCTTCAATCCAGCTTTTATACTCTCTTCTTTCACCATTATCAAGAGGCTTCTTAATTATAAATGTTGGAGAAGATGTGGGAAAATTGGGGGTGGAGGCAAGATGGTGGAGTAAAAGCAGAGACTTGCTGAGCTCTCCCACAAACTCCTCCAAATACCTGTAAAAAATGGCTCTAAAGAAATACTAAATCAGCAGAACCCAGAAAAAGACAGAGTGAAACAAATTTCCAGCCCAAGGCAACCTGGATGGTTGATCTGAAAGGTATATCACACCAGGTGGGGAGAGGAACATAGTTTGGCATGGGTGCACAGGCAAAACAGGCCTCAGTGAACCTGGAACTGGCCTCAGAGGACTGAATCGTGGGTAGCTGTGGTGGTTTCCAGAATTCTCAAACCACGTACACCAAAGACAACTTAGAAGGTGAGTGGGAAAAGAGAGAGAATCTCAGTCCCAGCCCCAGTCCCCATGGAGGGCCCAAGGGCAGTCGCTGCCTCTGGATCTTCCAGCCAACAGACTAAGGGGGAAGAGGGTGGCTGATCAGAGGGGGATTAGAGGGATCTCTTTGCCAGTGCTGAGGCAGGAATATCTTGCTTTGCCCATGCTTGCATCTGGGTTACAGTTCTGAGTGGCAGTCCTAGGGTAAGTAAGAGTGCTGGCATGGTGGAGCTTGTACTGGTGGTAGAGAGGAAATCCTTCTTACAGATCCAAGGCAGAAAAGAGTGCTTTTGGTCACTCATAGACTAGAAGACTTGCCATGAAAGGAGTAAATAAATACCATACCCCTTATCATACCACCTTGGAAGAACTGAAAATTTACAGGTCTCTGGAAGTATCTTTGAAAATAGCTGCACAAAATCCCCAAAGCTTGGGACAGTACATTCCCCACACTGGAAGCAGACCCTACCTTAACAAAGAGTTCATAACTCAAGTAATTGTTTGGGATCATGAACAAACAAAGGCACAAGAAAAATCAGACCACAGAATCTTTCTTTGGTAACAAAGAAGATCAAAACATACAACCAGAAGAAGACAACAAAGTCAAAGTTCCTACATCCAAAGCCTCTGAAAAAAATATGAATCAGTTCCAGGCCATGGAAGAGCTAAAAAGGGAGTTTGAGAAACAAGTAAGAGAAGTAGACGAAAAACTGGGAAGAGAAATGAGAGTGTTGCAAGAAAATCATGAAAAACAAGTCAACAGTTTGTTAAAGGAGACCCAAAAAATGCTGAAGAAAATAACACCTTAAGAAATAGCCTAACCCAAATGGCAAAAGAGGTCCAAAAAGCCAATGAGAAGAGTGCCTTAGAAAGCAAAATTGACCAAATACAAAAGGAAGTTCAAAAGTTTACTGAAGAAAATACTTCTTTAAAAATTAGAATAGAGCAATTGGAAGCTAGTGACTTTATGAGAAATCAAGATACTGTAAAACAAATCCAAAAGAATGAAAAATTAGAAAACAATGTGAAATATCTCATTGGAAAAACAACTGACCTGGAAAATAGACCCAGGAGAGAGAATTTAAAAATTATTGGACTATCTGAAAACCACGGTCAGAAGAAGAGCCTAGACATAATCTTTCAAGAAATTACCAAGGAAAACTGCCCTGATATTTTAGAACCAGAGGGTAAAATAAAAATTGAAAGAATACACTAATAACCTCCTGAAAGAGAAACCCAAAGGAAAATGCCTAGGAATATTGCAGCCAAATTCCAAAGTTTCCAGATCAAGGAGAAAACATTGCAAGCAGCCAGAAACAAACAATTCAAATATTATGGAAACCCAATCAGGACAACACAAGATTTAGCAGTTTCTACATTAAAAGACCACAGGGCATGGAATATAATATTCCAGAGAGCAAAGGAGAGAGGATTACAACCAAGAATCACCTACCCAGCAAAACTGAGTATACTGCTTTGGGGGGAAAATGAACATTCAGCAAAATAGAGGACTTTTAAGCATTCCTGATGAAAAGACCAGAGCTGAATAGAAAACTGGACTTTCAAATACAAGACTCAAGCGAAACATTAAGAGGTAAACAAAAAAGAAAAATCATAAGAGACTTAATAAGGTTGAACTGTTTACATTCCTTCATGGAAAGATGATATTTTTAACTCATGAGATCTTTGTCAGTATTAGCGTAGTCAGAGGGAAAAAAATTATATGTTTGAATATATAGATATAGATATAGATAGATATAGGGCACAGGTTGAGTTGAAGATGAAGGGGTGATATCCAGAGAATAAAATTGAGGGGTGAGAGAGGATTAAGCTGGGAGAAGGAGAAAAGGAGAGGTAGAATGAAGTAAATTTTCTCACATAAAACACACAAGAAAAGGTTTTTACAGTGGAGGGGAAACAGAGGAAGGGAAGAGGGAATGAGTGAATCTTATTCTTATCTCATTTGACTTAAGGAGGGAATAACACACACTCAATTAGGTATGGAAATCTATCTTATCTTACAGGAAACTGAGGGGAAAGGGGAGAAGAGAATAGGAGGATGATAGAGGGTAGGGCAGATTGGAGGAGGCAGTAATCAGAAGCAAACATTTTTTGAGGAGGGACAGGTCAAAGAGAGAATAGAATAAATGGTGGGCGGGATCGGATTAAGGGAAATACAGTAAGTTTTTCACAACATGACTTCTATTGGAGTGTTTTGTGTCACTACACATGTATAACCTCTTGCTTGCCTTTTCAATGAGGGTGGATGGAGATGGAGGAAGGGATAAAGGTTGGAATGCAAAATTTTAAAAACTCATTTTAAAAATGTTGTTTTCACCAGCAGCTGGGAAATAAGAAATACAGGAAATGGGGTATAGAAAGCTATACTGTGCTACAGGAAAATAGAAGGAGAAGGGGAAAAGAGAAGAGGGGGAAAGATAGAAGGGAGGACAGGTTAGAGGAAAGGGTATTCAGAATGCATGACATGTTGGGTGGGGGAGGGGTAAGATAGGGAGAAAATTTGGAACTCAAAATCTTGTGGAAGTGAATGTTGAAAACTAAAAATAAATAAATTTTTAAAAATTAAAAAAAAAGATGTGGGAAAATTGGAACACTAATGCATCTTTGGTGGAGATGTGAACAGATTCAGCCATTCTGGAGAGCAATTTGGAACTATGTCCAATTAGGTATACTTTGACCCGGTAATGCCACTTCTAGGGCTGTATCCCAAAGAACTCATAAAAAAGGGAAAAGGGCCCACATGTACAAAAATATTTATAGTAGATCTTTGGGTGGTGACAAGAATTGTAAATTGAGGGGATGCCCATCAATTGGCAAATTACTGAAAAAGTTGTGGTATATGGAATATATGGAATATGGAATATGGAATACTACTGTTTGATAAGAAATGATGAGCAGGTGGATTTCAGAAAAACTTGGAAAACTTATTTGAACTTGTGCTGAGTGAAATTAGCAGAACCAGGAGAACATTGTACACAGTACCAGCCACACTGTACAATGACTGACTTTGACAGACTTAGCTCTTCTTAGCAATTCAGGGATCTAAGAAAAATCCAAAAAATTCTTGATAGAAAATGTTATCCATATCCAGAAAAAGAACCATGAAGTATGAATGCAGAAGGAAGCATACTATTTGCTTTCCTTTTCTTTGGTTTTTTTTTTTTATTTCTTCTTTCTTGTGTTTCCTCCCATTAGTTCCAATTCTTCTATACATCATGACTATTGTGAAAATATGCTTAATATGAATGTATAAGCAGAGCCTATATCAGATCGCTTGCCATCTTGTGGAGGGAGGAGGTGAAGGAGGGGGAGAAAATTTAAAACTCAAAATCTTGTGAAAGTAAATGTTTAAAATTAAAACTACATAAATTATTTTTAAAAAGATGCTTCTTAATTCCTCTTGACTTTCTGTTATCAGAATGGTATCATCTGCATATCTGAGATTGTTGATTGTTCTCCCAGCAACCCTAATTCCAGGTTTTGATTCATTCAGTGTGGCTTTTTTTTTATCATGTATTCTGCATATAAGTCAAATATATACAGTAACAATATACAACCTTATTGTACTCTTTTTTTCCAATCTTAAACCAATCAGTTGTTCTTGCTGTTGCTTCTTGACATAAATATAGGTTCCTCAGGGGACAAGTAAGATGATCTGGTACTCCCATCTCTTTGAGGACTTCTCCACATTTTGTTGTGATCCATACAGTCAAAGATTTAGTGTAGTCAATGAAGCTGAAGTTCATTTTTTCCTTGAAACCTTCTTGCTTTCTCTATAATCCAGAGAACATTGGCAATTTTGGCTCTAGTTTATTTCCCTCTTTGAAAACAAGCCTGTTATGCTGTTAATTCTTGGTTTACATACTGCTGAAGCTTAGCTTGCAGAATCATAAGCATAACCTTGCTGGCATGTGAAATGAGTACAATTGTTCAGTAATTTGAACATTCTATGGCATTACCCTTCTTTAGGATTGGGATGTAAACTGATCTTTTCCATTCTGGTGGCCTCTGTGAGTTTTCCAAATTAGCTGGCATATTGAGTGAAACACTTAAATAGCATCATCCTTTAAGAATTTAAATAGCTCAGCTGAAATTCCATCATTTCCACTAACATTATTGTTAGCAATGCTTCTTAGGGCCACTTAACTTCACTCTCCTCCATGTCTGGCTCTAAATCAGTAGCCACACTATTGTGTTTGTTGATGATATTAAGATATTTTTAATATAGTTCTTCTGTATAGTCTTGCCATATCTTTTCTTAATTTCTTCTACTTCTGTTAAGTCCCCATGATTTTATTTCCTTCTGTCATGTCCATTTTTACATTAAATATTCCCTTGATGTCTTGAATTCCCATGAAGAAACCTCTAGTCGTTCCCTTTCTACTGTTTTTTTTTTGTTGTTGCTTCTTTGCATTGTTAATTTAAGAACATTTTCTCATCTCGTATTGCTGTTCTCCAGAATTTTCCGTTAAGTTGGAAGTATATTTCCCTTTCTCCTTAATTTTTTGATTTCCTTCTTTCCTCAGCAATTTGTAAGGCTCCATCAGGTAGCCATTTTGGTTTTTTTGCTCTTCTTTTTCTTTAGAATGTTTGTTGTTGTTGATGCTGCCTCCTGCACAGTATTACAAACCTTTGTCCATAGTTCTTAGGCATTCTATCTGTCAGATCTAATACCTTAAATCTATACATTATTTCCATTTTATATGCATAAGGGATATTATTTAGATCATATCTATGTGGTCTAATGATTTTCCCTTCATTCTTCAGTTTAACTCTGAGTTGTGCAATATTAGAAATTCATGATCTGAGCCAGACAGCTCTAGATCTTGTTTTAACTGCCTGTATAGAACTTCTCCTTTGGCTGCACAATATATAATCAATCTGCTTTTGATACTGCCCATATAGTAATGTCTTTATGTATAGTAACTTTTTAGGCTGTTGAAAAAGAGTGTGTGCTGTGATCACTGAGCTATCTTGACAAAACTTTGTTAGTATCTTCCTTGTTTCATTTTGTATTACAAGGCCAAACTTGCCTGTTATTCCAAACATCTTTTGATTTCTTATTTTAGGATTTCAAACCTCTATTATTCATGTGAAATCTTGTCTGTGAGTGTGTGTGTGTGTGTGTGTGTGTGTTTCTAGATGCTGTGGATGTTCGTAAAACTGATCACTTATGGCCTTTTCATCATCAGTTATGGAAGCATAGACTTGTATTACTGTGATGTTGAACAGTTTGCCTTGGATTCAAGCAGACATCATTCTGTCATTTTTGCCCAGTCCTACTTTTTTCCCTTTTTTTTTTTACTGTCAGGGCTATTCCGTGTCTTCTAAGGGATTATTGTCCAAAGTAGTATATGTAATGATCACTTGAATTAAATCCACCCATTCCCGCATGTTTAAATTCACTGACATGCAAAGTATCAATGTTTAATCTTTCCATATCCTGTTTGACCACATTCAGGTAACATTGTTTCACAGATCTAACATTCCAGACTTCTATGCAATATTGATCTGAATTGCACTTTGTTTTCATCACCAGACACATCTGAACTCGAGCATCTCTGGAGCTACCTGTAGTTCTCTGCTCTTTTGTAGTACCATATTGGATATCTTCCAAACTGAGGGGAGCATCTTCTAGGGTTTTTTTTTTTTAACAATTTTGCTACAGTCCATAGGGTTTTCTTGGCAAAGATATAGGAGTGGTTTGCAATTTCCTTATCCAGTGGATCATTACGACCTGTCCATCTTGGGCAATGCTACACAGCATAGTCCATGGTTTCATTGAACTATTCAAGCCACTCCACCATGACAAGGCAGTGATCCAGGAGCTGATTACTGTCATACATTTAGACAAATCATAGTCTACAGACTTCTACTTTGTTTCTATTTCTTTGTTACCCATCACAAAAAAAAATTGCTGATATCAGTATTTGTCTGTAGCATTAAAAGCGTCAAATGAATTTTTTTCTCTCCTGAAGCCAAAAGGTCAATTATATTCACTCACTTTTATTGCCTTAAAGAGAAAAATCCAAACATTAACTGGCTGACCAATATCCATAGAATAAATAAACTTCCTTTCTCAAATACTCATGGTAATTTCCAGAAGGATTTTATTACTCTATTCTAAGTTTTTGATAAAATTATGAGAAAAAGTGATAATTTCACTAACAATAAATTTCACATGAATAAAAAGGTGATGTCATCCAAGGTAATATCTTGCTCATAACTTTAGATATATGGAATCCTTTTTTGGATAATATAAAATTTAGCTCTTTTGAATTTATACTTGAAATGTATAAGGTCAGTAAATCAAGTAAATTAACCCATAACAATGGGCTATTCAATAGTTATGCTAGAAAATGTGGTTCAATTTTGAGAAACAAAGAGGCTGAAGGTATGCAAAATAATTAGAAGCTTTACAGTTATATTACAAGAATACTTTTTCACAAGAAGATAATAAATATTCACAACATGGTGACCACTAAACATAACACAGGTTAAATTGAGTATATCACTTATAAGATTTTTTTGGTCTGGAACTGTGATTTCTTTTGTGTATGGAAATAGGGCTTATAGTGATTAATGAGGATTCAGGAAGAAGGTATATCTTCAAATTTCACTTTACTAATATTTAACATGTGGTTTGGCATACTCACCCATACCTGGCCATATACAATAAACAACATATCCAAAGAGAAGAGTCAGTGTTCCTCAATGTGAAGTGTTTAACAATAGAAACACCAATCAATTAACTAGCATTTATTATTAATTTGCTGCCAATGTATTACATGCCCACTTAACATGTTTATAAATATCATGTTTTCTAGATTTACCTATGTTAGCAATTGCAACTGAATAAATGATATTTCAAATTTCCTGCAAAGAAACCACAGTAGGCAAAAATTTAAGCAATGCCAACATAGGACTTTGGCATCATGTTACCAATAAAATCACGGACTAGACAAACTGTTCTGATAAGAATTGAAAATGTGAACTATATAAAAAATGCTCCTTATAAAAATGGTAGTAAAAATGCTAATCAAAACAATTCTGTGATTTCACTTCACATACTGAAAATAAAGAAAGATAACAAAAATTGTAAATAATTGATGTTAGAGGGATTGTGGGAAGATAGGCACAACAGTGCATTTTTGGTGGTGCTGTGTATCAATAAAACCACTTTGAAAAACAGTATAGTCACCTTTTGCATAATTCTACCAATAAAGTGAGGAAAATTCCCATATCCATTGCCACAGAGTTTCATTCACTAAGCTGATACTGCAAGGAAGCTGTTGATAAGAAAATCCCCATATGTAACAATATATTTACATCATGTTTTTTGTGATAGCCAAGGATTAGAAAGAAAGTATATGTCAGTCAATTAAGGGAAAGTATTTGTTACCTGAATATACTGAAATATCACTATGTTATAAGAAAGTATGAAGGAGATAAG
The DNA here is from genome assembly GCF_003287225.1 of Phascolarctos cinereus. NCBI lineage: Eukaryota > Metazoa > Chordata > Mammalia > Diprotodontia > Phascolarctidae > Phascolarctos > Phascolarctos cinereus. Next base: position 238,122,038 of record NW_027556098.1, read on the forward strand.
TACAAAGAAGCATGTACAGGTCCTTATGAACTAATGGAGAGTGACCTAAGAAGAGCCATGAAAACAATATACATATTTACTACAATATAATGAGAAAAAAACACAACAAATAATCAAAATTAAATGTTGGAAAAGTAAAAAGAAAAACCACTAGTAGAAAGAAGAGATACGAAAAGATATTCCCATCATACCCCTTTGCAGAGACATGTTCCATATTTCTCATATTTTAAGACATTTCTGAAATACTGATTGGTTATGCTGATTTTTCCTCTTTTTCATGTTTTTTTTGCATCTTTAAAAATATTGTGGTTTAGATGGTATTAGTTCTCAGAAAGTGGGATAGATCTTGAGTGGAAATATGGTAATTTTTAAAAATAAATAACTTATCTTAAAATATTTTGCAAGCACGAATGAACAAGACAGAGACAGAACTAACACTTCTAACTCAAGTAAAAGCTCTTTGTCAGCCACATAATAAAGCAAAAGCAATATCAATCTAATCAGATCTGACAAGAAGGTAGAAATTCAAATTATCAAGGAAATTATAGGTTAAGTATGTTTTGTGTCTATTTTTGTTAATGTTGAATTTTGCTCTAAGTGTATATTGTGCCGTGAGATATTAGCTATGAATAATATTCATTCATGACAATTAGCACAATATTTTTAATAACTAAAGCTTTAGTTGCTAAAAAAATCAGTGTAAATGTGTGAGATATAAAAACAGTCATATCTGTACACTTTCAAATCTTAAAGATAGATTTTCCTACCTGTTTAAAAATATATGACATGAAAAATTTTAATGGATTTGGACTCTGTTTAAAAACATAAAAAGACTATATCTTTTGATCACTTTCCAATTATTGATACCTGGGAAGACAGAAATTTAGTACCTGAATTTCTGCCTGAACATTTGCGTAAATGGTTCACAGAATTGAAAAAAAAATGACTGCTGGTGGGACCACAATGATATATTAGAGGCAGAAACCCAGCTGAACTTTTAACATTTCCCTCCAAATGACATTAAAATAACACTTCAAATAGAATTTTGGAGGGGCAGAGAGCCAACAAAAAGTCGAAGTGGGACATTTTTGGGGACTAAGAAAAATTAGGAGATCTGTACAAAATATCTGTGACAGACGTGCATGGCTGGCTAGAGTGTACACACATAGTTAAATAAGAGCTGGAGCAGTGGCAGCAGCAGCAACTTTGGGACCTCTCAGCCCAGAGACAATAAGGGGGTGAAATTACTGTCAGACTGAGATTACAAGTGACCCATTGATGGCACTGAGTAGAGCTGGCAGTGATTGACAACTCTATTGCCCTTATGCAGCTCTGAGTCCCAGTTCCTGGCAGAAAACAGCAAGCATTTGTAGTCAATCAGAAGGGTGTAGGGACCCTGCTCAAAGTTCCAGGGTCACTTGCTAGGGAAAGAGAAAGTATCCTTGGGTAAAGACTAACATACAGATGAGAAGAGCATGACAATACTTCTCCTCATGTCACACAGACTTGGAAGCATCAAAAAACTTTCAAACTCACTAAACTAGCTCTGAAAACAACAACATGAAAAAGTATGAAACTTTGAACAGTCCCTCTCCATCCCAAGGTGAGCAGACCCCAACTTTAACATACAGTTCAAAGTCAAGATATAGGCTTGAAAAATGAGCAAAAAGCAGCAAAAATAATGACCCTACTGTGGTGGCAGGGCAGATCAAGACAAAAACTCAGAAGACAATAATGGAAAAATAGCTACAATTAGAAACTCAAAGAAAAATGCCAATGGGAAAAAAGCCCATCAAGAATTCCTATAAGAGTAAAGGAAAGATAACAGTGTGATAGAGGGAAAATTGGGAAGAGAAATAGAATGATAAAAAGCAATTATAAAAAGAATTAATAGCTTGCTAAAGGGCACAAAAATATTGATGAAAACAACACCTTAAAAGCAGAATTGGCTTAATGGCAAATATTCACTAATGAGAAGACCTCCTTAAAAAGCAAAATTGACCAAATAGAAAAAGAGGTACAAAAATTCACTGGAGAAAATAATTCCTTGAAATTTAGAAATGGGTAACTGGTAGCTACTAACTCCATGAGACCTTAAGCAGCAACAACAATAAATAAAAGGCAAGAAAATATAGAATAAAATGAGAAATACCTCAGCAGAAGATCAACTGACCTGGAAAATAGATCAAGGAAAAATGATTTATAAATTTTTGGATGACTTGAAAGCCATGATCAAAAAAGAGACTAGACTTTGTATTTAAAGAAATTATAAAGGAAAACTGCTTCAATATTTTAGATCCAGATGGTAAAATAAAAATTGAAAACATCTATAAATCACTACCTGAAAGAGATCCCAAAATGAAAACTTAGAGCCAAGTTCCAGAACTCCCAGATCAAGGGGAAAATATTGGAAATAGCCAGAAAGAAACAATTCAAATATGATGGAAACAGTCAAGATCATACAAGATTTAATGGCTTCCATGATAAAGGATTGAAAGGCTTGGAATATGATATTCCAGAAGGAAAAAAGAGCTGGGATTACAACCAAGAATAGCCTATCTATCAAAAAGGAGTATAATTCTTTTGGCAAAAAAAAATGATATTTAATGAAATAGAGAATTTTCAACATTCCTGATGAAAAGAGCTGATTAGGGGAAAATGTCATTCAACCGCAAGACTCAAGAAAAGCATGAACAGGTGAACAAGACAAACATAAGAGACTCAATGAATGTTCATATTCCAATATGGGAAGATGGTTCATGTAACTACTAAGAACTTTATCATTACAAGGGAAGTAAAAAGCAGTTTGTATAGAGAGAGGGCATGAGTGTATCAATTATGTTCGAATGATCTCCAAAAAATGAAGGCATCAGAAAGAGGATATATTGAGAGGAGAAAGGAAGAGTGAATGAGAAAAAATAAATTCTCACATAAAAGAGGCACATGAAGAAGAGCTATTATAGTGGAGTGGAAAATGGTGGAGTGTGATGGGCAATGCTTGAACCTTACTCTAATTTAATTTGGTTAAAAAAGGGAAGAAATATTTGCACACTCAGTTGTGTATAGAAATCTATTTAAACTAATAGGGAAAAAAGGTAAGACAACAAGAAGAAAGTGGAGGAGGTGATAAAAGAGAGGGCAGATTAAGAGTGGCAGTGATTAGAGGCAAACACAGATCTTTGAGGAGGGATAGGATTAAAAGCAAGAAAAATAAACAGAATAAAATTCCATGGTGGGAAATAACAGTAAGCAATCATGATGGTTAAAGTTAACAGGATGAGGTCACTTTAAAAATGGAATTATATGTACAAAAATATTGATCAGTTCTTTTTGTGGTGGCAAAGAACTGGGAATTCTAATTTAAATGTACTCAGATTTTTTTTTTTATGATGGAAAGACAAATTACAATCATTTATATCTCTTGGATAGAGTGTGATCCATGTATCTTCCATCAACACATGAGTTACATGTTTTACAAGTTTTATATCAGACTGTGATAACTATTTCACTTTTTGGTTTCCTATAATTTGAATTAGGAAGGTTTTTTTGTTTGTTTGTTTTTAATAGATGGAACTACAGTGGATATTCATAGTTCTTATAAAGGAATTAGTTTGGGCATATATCTATGCTGAAACATGAAAAAATGGATAGAGAGCTTCATTGTAATCACCAAAGCCAAACAGAAAGGAGTCCCCCTTCAAACTACTAAGTAATTTCTGATTCAGGAACATAATAAAACAGATTTACAAATAAAAGGAACAATACATTCCATGTAGTCTAATTCACTTTTAACACATATGAAAACTGAGACCTTGAGAATCTTAATAACTTGCATCAATTTCAAGAAGCATTAAATAGAGAAACATAATTAGAAACAAGGTCTTCAAATTCAATTGACTCCAGGTTTTCTAATTCCCAAGCTAGTGCTCTTTTTTCCTGTTCTGTGCTGCCTGATAAGTTAGAATAAAAAAAAAAAAAGAAAGAGGATCAGGGCACCACTTAGCAAATGATAGGATGATTATAACCACTTAGGGAAAAATAGAACTACTCAACTCTTACTTTGCCTATATTTTATGTAGTGGTGGCAGTGAGCTTCAGATTGAGGAGGGGGAAAAAAAGCATGAAAATGGTTAGCATGTAATTAAAATTCGAGATAAGGAAAAAGATGGTATGAGACTATCTAGTTGCCTTCATGAGTTGAAATCACCAGGTTCATAGAAACTGCATTGTAGGTTAACAATAGAACATTTTGATTCAAATGCTGAGAAGATATGAGTGAGCTTTCCAAATCATGAAGAATAAAAGCTATCCAGTGGATCAGAGACAGGCAAATACTATCTTGATTTTTTTTAATGAATTAAGTGGCAGAGCCAAAATGATTGAGAGAAACCAGGAAGTAGCTTGTGCTTTCCCCAGTTTCCCTCAGAAAAAAACATAAAATCAAGCCTCTAAAAGAATTCTGGAACAACAGAATACACACACACACACACACACACACACACACACACACACACACACATACAAAAAAAAAAGCAGGGTGAAATGTTTTCCAGTCCAAGAGAACTTAGAAGGACTTCAGGAAAGGTCTGTCTCACTTGGGTAGAAGAGGAGTGGAGCCCAGTGTATGCAGTGTCCAGTCAAGTCAATAGGAGGCTCTCAGAATAGCTCAGATCAGCAACCAAGGCCCCACATTCCTCGCTCGGCAGGCTAGTGCCACAACTGGTGAGCTGTGAGGTTAGCTGTGAGGTCTCCAATCCCAGAGAAGAAGGCAAATAAATAGCCAGTCCCAGGAACCTAGCACAACAGACACAACTAGGCTTAGCCAACCCAACACAGTGAGCAAGCCACAAGCACCTGGGGTGTCTTCCTGAAAATCCAGGGACAAGACCTCTGAACCCAAGCACAAGAAGCTTGGGATAGTACCTCCAATGCCCCAGGAGCAGAGCTCAACTTATACATATGAGAAAAAAAAAAAGGAGCTCTGACCATAGAAAAAGCTACCATGGTGACAGGGAAGATCAAAACACAAACTCAGAAGATGACAACAATGTCAAAATACATACATGTGAAGCCTCAAAGGGTAATACTAATTGGTCTCAAGGCCAAAAGGTTCTTTAGGAAGAGCTCAGAAAAGGATCTTAAAAATCAAGTAAGAGAGGTAGAAGAAAAATTGGAAAAAGAAATGAAAGTTATGCAGAAGAATTACAAAAAAAAAGAGTAAACAGCTGGGAAAAGGAAGCACAAAAATTGAATGAAGAAAACAACTTCTTAAAAATAGAATTGAGGGGCAGCTAGGTGGTACAGTGGATAGAACACCAGGCCTGGAGTAAGAAGGATCTGAGTTTAAACTGAGACTCATACAGGCTCAGATTCTTAAGAACTGGCCCATTTTCATTAGCAATACAAATGCTTAGAATCTTTAAAAGTATGGACAATATGGCAGATTCTTTAAATCTCACCCACTCCCTATCAATGTTCTAATAAACCTTGTTTTTGGCTGAAAAAAAAAGAATTGGACAAATGGAAAAAAAAATCCACTGAAGAAAACAACTCCTTAAAAGTAGAGCTGGACAAATGGAAAAAGAGGTACAAATGTTAATTGAAGAAAATAATTTCTTGTAACTTAGAATTGTGCAAGTGGAAGCTAATGCCTTTATGAGACATCAAGAAGCAGTGAAAGAAAGAAAGAAAGAAAGAAAGAAAGAAAGAAAGAAAGAAAGAAAGAAAAAGAAAGAAAGAAAGAAAGAAAGAAAGAAAGAAGAAAAAAAGAAAATTGTGAAATAGATCATTAGAAAAACAACTGACCTGGGAAATAGATCCAGGAGAGATAATCTAAGAATATCCTAGAACCAGTGGGGAAAAAAGTGATTGAAAGAATCTATGTCACCTGTTGAAAAAGATTCCAAAATGAAAACTCCAAGGAATATTCTAGATAAATTTCAGAATTATGAAGTCAAAGAGAAAATACTTCAAGAAATAATTCAAATACCAAGGAATCACAGTCAGGATAACACAGGACTTAGTAAACTCTACATTAAAGGATCAGAGGGCTTGGAATATGATATTCTGGAAGGCAAAGGAGCTTGGATTATAACCAAGAATCAACCAAACAGTAAAACTGAGCTTAATCTTTCAGAGGAAAAGTTGGACATTCAGCGAAATAGGGGACTTTCAAACTTTCCTGATGAAAAGAACAGAGCTGAACAGAAAATTCAATCTTCAAGTACAACACTCAAGAGATGCATGGAAAGGAAACAGCAAAGAAAAAATATTATGAAATAAGGCTAACCTGTTCCCTAAATGGGAAAATAATATACAACTCTTGAGAATTGTACCTTTATTAAGGCAGCTAGAAGGAGTTTACAAAGACAGAAGGTGTGGACATAAGTTGACTTTGATATGACTAAAAAAATTAAGGGGATGAAAATGGGTTTTACTGGGAGAAGAGAAAAGGAGGCAGAATAAAATTAATTATATCATGTGAAGAGGCATAAAAGATCTATTACACTAGAGGAAAAGAAGGGAGGAGGAGAGCATTGTTTGAACATTACTCTCATCAGATTTGGCTCAAAGAAGGAATAAAATGCACAATCAGTTTGTTATAGAACTCCTTCTTACTGCATGGAGAAGAAAGAGGAGAGAGGTGAAAGAAAAGGAAAGGGGGAGGCTTATAGAAGGGAAGGAAGATTAAGGAAGGTGGTGGTAAGAAGCAAAACACTCATTCCATTTAAAGTAACTGTAGAGAATATAAAATATTTGGAAGTCTACCTACCAAGACAAACCCATCAACTATATGAATACAATTACACAACACTTTTCACACAAATAAAGTCAGATCTAAATAATTGGGAAAATATCATTTGGACATATGGTAGACTGAGTCAATATAATAAAAATGACAATTATATCTAAATTAATTTATTTATTCAATGCCATACCAATCAAAATACCAAAAAAATTAAGCTAGAAAAAATAACAAAATTCAACTGAAAGGTCCAGAATATCAAGGGAATTTATGAAAAGAAATGCAAGGAAAGGAAAGAAGAAAGCTAGGAAACAATTTTTATAGCTAGTGTCTCTGATAATGACCTTATTTCTCAAATATGTAGAGAGGTAAGTAAAAATTATACCAGTCATTACCCAATTGATAAAGATCAAAGGATATGAACAGGTAGTTTTCACAGCAAGAAATTAAAGCAATTTATTGTCATATGAAAAGTGTTCTAAATTGTTATAGATTAGAGAAATGCAAATTAAAACAATTCTAAGGTACCATATCACACCTCTCAGATTTGTTAATATTACAGGAAAGGTAAATGATAAACATTGGAGATGTGGGAAAATTGGAATACTAATGCATTGTTGGTGGAGTTGTGAGCTGATCCAAGCATTTTTGGAGAACAATTTGTAACTATGCTAAATGGGCTATAAAAATGTGCCTACCCTTTGATCCAGTAATAGCACTACTGGGTCTATAACAGAAAGAGATAATAAACAATGGAAAAATACCCACATGTACAAACATATTTCTAGTAGCTCTTTTTGTGGCCGTGAAGAATTGAGAATTGAAGGCCTGCCCATCACCTGGAAAATGACTGAACAAGCTGTGGTATATAAATGTAATGGAATACTAGCAGGTGGATTTTAGAAAAACCTGAAAAAAAACTAATGCTAAGTAAAGCGAGCATAGTTGGAGAACATTGTACACAGTAAAAGCAACATTATATGATAATCAACTTAGATAGACTTGGCTCATCATAAAAATACAATCATCTAAGACAATTCCAAAAGACTAACAATGGAAAATACTCTCCACATCCAGAATAAGAACTGTGGAGTCTGAATGCAGAAGAAAGCATACTATTTTCTCTCTTTTTTTTTTATTTCTTGTGGTTTTTCCCTTCTGTTCTGATTCTTTTTTCACAATATAACTAATGTGGAAATATGTTTAATACGATTCTTTCTTTTTTCAATTATATTTGCCAGTGTTTTATTTATTTTACTAATTTTTACGTAAGACAGCTTTTATTAATCTCTACTTCTATTACCAGGAATTCCATTTTTATGTTTAACTGCGCATTGTTAAATTGGTTCTTTTAGTTTTTTTTTTACTTGCATGCCTAATTCATTGACCTATCCTTTTTTCTCTTTCATTGCTGGATTTTAGAGATTATAAATTTTCCCCAAAATACTATTTTGACTGCATCAGATGTCTTCATCTGAAAAATAACTTATTCATAGGTTATACTCTAATTTGCCCCTTATTTACTCAGACTTCATCATTGTGGTTAAAAGTTCTGAGATTCAAAATTGATTTGCCTCTTCTATCCAGCTTTTATCTTATTGCCTTTTCATAGTTTTCCCTATCCTCTTTATTCTGTTGTCAGGTAATCAAAAAATCTTTAAGAGCCTACTATGTTCTATATATGTGGTAAGTACTGGAAAAAAAAAGGTAAAAGACAGTTCTGCCTTTGAGTAGTCTCACAATTTTATGAAGGAGACAATATGTAAATCACTATGCACAAACAAGCGATATCCAGAATAAAGAGGAAATTATTAACAGAGAAGGCACTAGAATGAAGGTGGATTATGAAACATTTGCTATATAAAGTGAGATTTTAGCTTGGACTGGAGGGAAGTCAGGGAATCATGGAGGTGGATATCAGGAGGGAGAGCATTTGACACATGAGAGACAGTCAGTGAAAATGCCCAGAATTGGGAGATGGATACCAGTGTCATTGATTCAAAGAGCATGTTTATATGGGAAGTTGGTGGGGACAACAGATTTTGGAGAGTTAGGAAAGGGAGGTAAATTATGAAGGATTTGCATGCTATAAAAATTTATATTTGATTCTTGATATGATAGGGAGTCACTTGTATTTATTAAGTAGAGAGGTGATGTGGTTGGATTCATGCTTTAGGAAAGTCACTTTGGTGGCTTAGTGGAGAGTGGACTTGAGTGTGGAGACACTTGTGGCAAGTAAATTAACCAGAAGGCTATTGAAGTTGCATGGGAGGAATAACGTCAGAAAGAAGTAGCATTGCATAGTAGAATTATTGTGCATCCTAAATTATGTGGCATAAATTCCCTTTCCTATTTGTCCTGAAGGTAATATGATCTCTTTCTCCATTTTTTTTTTCCCTGGAACTCTGGTTCTGATTGCCCTTCTACTGGTGTTAGAAACTGCTTATAGCATAACATCATCTCAGGGAGGTCACCTTCCCAGTGCTCAAATATTTCAGAAACTAAGAACATCTTGAGGTTCCCTTCTTCTGCTCCCCTAGCTCCAGTCTATGCTATGCTGTGCTGTGCTGCATTCATTTTCTTCTTTCATAGCTCCATATTCTTGCCAACTGATAATAGGAATTACCATCCTTTCAGTATTTAATTCTACTGTAATATTCCCCACCACAAAAGGTATTCATTCCCCTCTAGGGGAATGGGGGTTTACTACATGATTCCTCAGATCGATGTCTTCTACCTCTGCCTCTCTTGAATAAAGTTTTCCTGAAATCATTTAGCTCCTTACATCCCTTTTCCCTTTGATGATCTCTTTTGGTCTATAATTGCTCTGTGTATTTAGGTTTTATTTTTCTTTTCATAGAAACAATAATTTATGAACATTAGATAATTTCTTTGTGTATTCTTTTATTGATAATTACTTAATTGAACTTAATTCACTTTTATTGTGCTCTTATGAAAGGTGTTTCTAAATTACATAATGTACTCACCTCCTGATTTTTTTTTTTGTAAGTAATGCTTCAAATATCTCTTTTTTCTTGAAACTGTCTTTTTTTTCCCAGTTAGGCTCAGGTTTGCAGGATATATCATTTTGGGTTACAATTTGAACTCTACTGCTTTTAAGAATATATTATTTCATTCCCTTCTTAAATTTCTTATAAATACAGAATGATCCTGTTTCATTTGAATTGCCTTCCTTCTGCCTATAAAATGCATTTATCATGGATATTTCTCAATTTAGTCACTACATGTCTTAGAGAGATTGAATTATAGATGGTTGTTTTGTGTCTGTTTTCATCCACAAAATGGATTCTCTCAAATAATGCTTTGTTGTGTATATTCAGAAGTTCTGGAAAGTTTTCTGTTATTATTTCCTAGTTGGTAATATTTAGGCTTTTTCATTTGTCATGTGGGTAGTAAATGATAAAAAAAAAGATAAAGAAGAAATAACTATGGTTTTGAAGTCACAAATTTGGGTCATTGAAAGTATTCTCAACAAAAATATTGAAGCTTAGAGGATGGATTGGATTAGTATGGGAGAAATAATGAATCATTTTTAGGATATGTTGAATCTGATACTCTACAGGATGTCCAAGTAAAGAGGTTGAGAAGGCAGTTGCTGATGCAAGACTAGAACATAGGAGAAAAATTTGGACTGGATATATAGATTTGAGAGTAATTTTTATAGAGATAAAAATGAACAGTCAAAGTTGAACTTGTTCCTGAGATCAAAAGATAGTGTAGATGAAGAGAAAAGAGCCCAGAATGATTTTGGAAATAAATCCATGGCTAAGGAATGTGACATTTCAGCAAAAGGTACTGGTATGTAACAGATATACAAGTTGGAAGAGAATCATCATTTGAGCCATGGGAAAGGAGAGCATGTAGAATGATGGAGGTAGTTGACAGTGTGAAAAGTTAAAGAGAGATTAAGATGTGGACACTGTAACTATATTTCTGTTCCTTACCACCTCTCAAATGGACAATTTTAATGGCATACTGTTTGATACATGTGCTTCAAGTCTCTCCATTCTCCAATACACTCTCCACTCAGCTAACAAAACCCAACTTTCTAAGTACAGGCCTGACCTTATCACTACCCTGTTCATTCCAACCCTCCCCCCTTCCCTAGTGGTCACTTACCTCCAGGGCAAAAGAGAAATACTGTGCCTTAGACCAAGATGTAAAATACCCTTCACAATCTGGCTCCATCCAGATTTATTTCATATGACTCTTCTTTACCCATTTTACATTGTAGCTAAAGTGATCAGCCTGCAGTTTTTCAAACTCAGCATGTCATTTCCTATGACTGTATCTTTTTACTGTCTACCCATGCCTGAAATGTTAATTTCCTTACCTCTGTTTCTTAGAATTACTTAGTTTCCTTTAAGGCTCAGCATATATAATTTCTTCTATATGAAGATTTTCTTCTTCCTCCTAATTGTTTCATTGTTGCTTCTCTATTTTACATGTTGTATACTAAAGTAGTCAGTCAACATGCATTTATTATGTACCTGGTATGTAACAGGCACTTCGCTAAGCAGTGAAGATACACAGAAAATTAAAAGGCAGTTCCTGATGTCAAGCAGCTCACAGTCCAATGGAGGGACAACATACAAACAATTATGTGCAAACAAGATCTAGACAGGATCAACTAAAGGAAATCAACAGAGAAAAAAACATTAACATTAACAAGAATTAGTATTCATATATTAAATGTCATTCCAATTAAATTACCAAAAGTCATTTTACTGAACTAGAAAAATAATAACAAAATTAATTTGGAAGAGCAAAAAATCAAGAAAATCAAAATAATTAATAAATGTGAAGGAAGGACAATTAGGAGTACCAGATCTTGAACTATATCATAAAGCTGTTATTATCAAAACTAAGAAATACAAAGGTAAATCAGGGGAACAGAAAAGACAAAATTTACAGCAACAAATACATACAGTAACCTTACAGTATTTGACAAATATAAAGACAAGATTTTCACATAAGAATTCATTATTGATAAAAAGAAATTGTTTGGACAACTGGAAGGCAATATGGTAGAACTTGGGCATAGACCAAAACACTGAAGAAGATAAGTTCAAAATGGATACATGCCCTAGATATAAAGACAGACATTACAAGAAAATTTGAAGAATATGGAACATATTACTTGTCAGACTTATGTAAAGGTGTATGATTTATGAATAAATAAGAGATAGAGAGCAGACTGACATTTAAAATGGGTAATTTTGATTACATTAAATTAAAAAGGGGTTGTACAAATGTAGCCAAGATCAGAAGAAAAGCAGAAAATTGGGGGGAGATTTACAGAAAGTTTCTCAGACAAAGCTCTTATATCTCAGATGTATAAATAACTTCATCAAATCTATAAGAATACGAGGCATTCCCCAACTGATATTTGGTCAAAGGATATGAACAAGCAGTTATTTAAAAAAAAATCAAAACAATTTGTAGTTATATGAAAAAGTGTTCTAAATCATTATCAGTTAGAGAAATGCAAATTAAAAGAACCTTGAGATATCATTTTACATTTACCATATTGGCTAAAATAATAGAAGGGGAAAACAACTGTTGGAGAGAATATGGAAAAATTGGGACAATAATTCATGGTTCATGTAGTTGTCAACTGATCCAACCATTCTGGTAAGCAACTGGGCATTATGCCCAAATTGTTATTAAACTACATTTACACCTTTGGCCCAGCAATACCACTACAAAGTCTATTTCCAAAGATGATTAGAGGAAAAGGAAAAGAACCTATATGTTCTAAAATAGTTTCAGCAGCTCTCTTTGTAGTGCAAAGAAGTGGAAATTGAAGGGATGCTGATCAACTGATGAATGGATAAATAAGTTGTCATACAAGCTGGTAATGAACTACTACTGTATTACAAGAAATTAGCTCATTGATTTTAGAAAAACATGGATAGACTTGCATGAAATAATGGAGAGCAAAGTGGGTGTAATCAAGAGAACATTGTGTATGGTAACACAGCATTATTTTAAAAACAACTTTGATCGAATAAGTCATTTTGGCTATTATAAATACATATATTAACTACAAATGACATATGAAGGAAGATACTACCTGCATCCAAACAAAAAAACTAATAAATAGAAGCATGTATAGAATAATTTTAATTGTATGTATGTATGTATGTATGTACGTATACACATACATATTTGTATCTAATGGTAGCCATTTTTAAGGTTGAGGAAGAAAAAAAGAAATTTATATGAAAAGCTTATTATATATTTAAAAGGCATAACAAGTTGCAAATAATAGATTTGCAGTTTCATGTGCAATCATCTTTTTATTATATTATGTTATGGAAATGCTTGTTTTATTCCAAAAATTAAAAGTTAAATCAATAAAAAATTTAAAAAAGTATTGGTAAAGGCTTGCCATAAAAAAATGGAATTTTTGTTGAAATTCAAGTGTATCCAGGGAAGTCAAGAGACAGAGATGAAGAGAGAAGGTGCTCCAGGTATGACGGATAGCCTCAGAAAATACCCAGTGTGATAAGATGAAATGTCCTGCATATAATACAAATTGTTGCTGAATGGAATTAAAAATTCCAAAACCCAAAACTAAACAAGACTGAATGATTACATCCATGAATTAAAGCTCTAAATGGCTTTTAAACAGTGTTCAAATAAGAAATGGCCAAGAATCAAGTAGCAAGGATATTCCAGGTGATGAAAGTACCATATTTCACTGCATAATCATCACCATTGCACCCTACCTTTTTTCCCCAAAAAATTGGTTTATAAGCTTTCATCATGTAATCATCACATGGTACAATTCTATTTGACATGCTGCTTAAAAGATAAACTATCAGTGGCATATGGATATGCATTTATATCTCCCAGATTGCAAGCCTAAAATTCTCAGCGCACGCACATTGTCTGTTTTCAATTTTAACATATATTCATGAGTATTTTGCGTATCCTAACTTTGTACCAAAAACAATTTACTAATACATGATTTGTAAGTAATATTGGCGCAATTTTTTTTAAATCCTTCTCATAATGTTTGAACTTCATTTTTTTGGGGGGGAAAACCTCCAATGATTATGTGGTGAAATATGGTGATTCACATTTACTTAATGTTATAAAAGCACTTTACCCACATTATCTCATTTGATCCTCAACAAACTTGTGATTAGCACATATTAGTCCCATTTTAGAGCAAAGGAAAGAGATTCCAAGAGGCAAACGGACTTCTCCCATGTGCTTTACTGTCAGAGCCCACAATAGAATCTTTTCCCTTCAAATTCTATAGATCCACTTAGTCAACCTGAGAGGAAGAGGTAAATGTGTATTTGTTATGGCAATGACTTTACCACAAAACCATTTTGAACATTAAAATTTAAGACAATTTCTTTGATTATAAAAACATCTCCAAATTTGTTTGCCGATTTTATGCTCATTTCTCCTCCATGCCATTATACCTCTTCATCCTAAAAAATAACTTCATCCTGGAATGCAAACCTGAAAAATCTCCTCTTCCTTCTGTGATCTCTCTCTCTCTGTCTCTCCCTCTCTTTCATGTGGTTCCTCCTAGAACATTCATTTATGGAAAGTACCCAGTCCAGACATCTCTCTGGACTTGCACTTCTTTATTATGCCTTGAAGGATAGTCTCTCCCTCCCCACTCACTTTATTTTCACTTTATTTTTATATGTTGTTTTTCCACTTCAGAATGAAAGTTCTTTGAAGGCAGAGCCTGTCTTTTTTTCTGCTTATATTTATATACCTAGTACTTAGCAGTGTGTCTAGAACATAGTAAATGCTTAATATATATTGATGTACTGAGCATATTGAGTATGACTGATTGAATAAATATAAGTGTGGTGATATATTTTAATTATTTTTTCCCATGTCAGCTTCTATTTTTTGGGGGGTCACTTCAAATTCTATTAGACTAGAAAATGCACATAAACACACACAAATACAGTTGTTGTCACATGATGAAGAAGATATAAATGGTTGAGAAGTATTTTTTTTTTGTGAGGGGAATTTCAAATGATTTGAAAAAAATAATTTTACATTGGGGGTTTTACAATGTGCAAATTATACACTGACCTTAAAGAGCATCAGATTGGCTTAGATATTTCTCTTTCAGGTTATCTTCTCAAATTTAGGTATTTTTCACTTATTGTTTAAGTGTATTAGTTTCCTGACAAGATCATCTATAGAGTTCTTAGCACTGTTGAAGATTGCAAAAAGACAATAGTAATTGCTAACAACACTTTTACATACATACATACATATATATATATACATTATATATATACACACACATACATATATACACACACACATACACATATATGTGTGTGTATGTGTATATATTTACATACACATGCATATATACATATACATACATATTATATGTATGTGTATATACATATATATGCATATATGTGTGTGTATATATACATATATATACATATACACATATATATATATATTTATATTTATATTTATATTTATACACAAACATGTATACACCCCTCTCTATGTAGCAGCTACAGTTTTTGAACTTTAAAACTATTTCTTCTTCACCCTCCCACCCCAATACTTTGAGAAAGATATTGGATAAAATAAAAGGACATGTAAAGTCCTTTGCTTCTGTTCTACTTCATTTTAAAACAATATATTCAATTCGGCATTCTTACACATAATACATTTTGCTTTATAGTATAAAATATTTCATGGCTAAGTGTCTATGCTTAAAATCTCAAAACCAGTATGAGAGAATTTCTTTGCTATTCTAATTTTAAATAAAATACATATGTGCTTAATTTTTTTCAAAGAAAATCTCTACTATATCTTCACTATAATGTTGTAATTAATATTTGCTTTTTTTTTCCTTGCCCATTCATTCTTTTCAGTCATGTCTGATTATTTTTCAACACACCTGAAGTTTTCTTGGCAAAGATACTGGAGTGGTTTGCCATTTCTTTCTCCAACTCATTTTACAGATGAGGATTTTGAATCGTTTCAAACAGGGTAAAGTGACTTGTCCAGGCTCACACATCTGAGCCCAGATTTGAATTCATAAAATCTATTCTTACTGACTCCAGGCCCAGCACTCTATCTATAGAATTATCTAGTTGCCGACAACTGTTTATCATTATCTTATTGTCTAGTATAATGAAGCTGAGATTCAATTTAAAAATTCCTGGTACAAATTTCAGGTTTCATTTAGAAGAATTATAAACGTTCATGGAGTAGTGTTGGAAGATACATACGATTTATGTATTTTGGGAATACAGAAACTACCTCTTACAAAGGTTGTTTTCTTTATTTATTTATAAGTACACACATCCTATGCATGCTATCAAACAACTAGTTCATGATTGATCACAGCCCTTCCATGATTTCCCATGCTGTTTCCAACTGCTTTTCTCCAACACAGATCGTGATGCCATAGATCATAAGATTTTAAATTCAGAGCTAAAAGAATTTGATAAAGCATCTTAGTTCAAATGTTTTATTGAACAGATAAGGAATCAGGGGACAAGAGACAGCATAAGGGAATCATAAATGTCGGGCTAGATGAGACAATCTAGTCCAATCACTTAATTTTACAGATGAAATACATCCTAGGGGATTGCTTAATCATTAAGTTTAAACACCTTGCTTAGAGGCCCAAAACTTTAAATTGTCAGAGGTAAGATTTGAATGCAGGTCAAGTCCATTTCTGTATTCACTATAGTACATTGTCTCCCCACCCTTATGAATGTTCCCCACAAAAAAATCAATACTAACCCTTTATTATTACTGATCCTATACATGTTTATAAAGAATCCACGTTAATTTAGCCCCTGAATCTACTATGCCTTACCAACCTTTGAGCCCTCCAACCTACCTTTTTTTCAATAATGCCCAATCTGTAGTTGAAGTCCTTTCTTATTTCTAGACATGGGCAACTGTTAACAGTGATTTTTTTTAATATAAGTTTATTTATTTTTAGTTTTCAATATTCACTTCCACAAGTTTTTGAGTTCCAAATTTCTCACCCCTCCCCCCACCCCAAGATGGCATGCATTCTGAATATCCCTTCCTGGTCTGCCTTTTCTTCTATCTCTCCCCCCTCCATTCTCTTATCCCCTTCCCCTTCTATTTTCCCATAGAGCAAGATAGACTTCTGTACCCAATTTCCTGTATTTCTTATTTCCCAGTTGCATGTGAAAACATTGTTTTTAAAACATGTGTTTTTAAAACTTTGAGTTCCAAATTTTCTCCCTTCCTCTCTCCCCACCCACCCTCATTGAAAAGGCAAGCAACTCAATATAGATTGCACATGTGCAGTTATGCAAAACACTTCCTTAGTAGATATGTTGTGAAAAACTAACTCTATTTCCCTTAATCCTATCCTGCCCTCCCATTTATTCTATTCTTTCTTTTGACCCTGTCCCTCCTCAGAAGTATTGGCTTCTGATTACCCTCTTTCCCAATCTGCCCTCCTCTCTATCACCCCCTGTCTCTTGTCCCCTTCTCCCCCTATTTTCCTGTAGGGTAAGACAGATTTCCATACCCAATTGAATGTGTATGTTATTCTCTCCTTAAGCCAAATCCTATGAGAATAAGATTCCCTCATTCCCTCTCACCTTCCCCTGTTTCCCCTCCACTGTGAGAGACTTTTCTTTTCTGTTTTTTTTTGTGAGATAATTTACCCCATTCTACCTCTCCCTTTCTTCTCTGAGTATCATCCTCTCTCATCCCTTAATTTTATTCTCCAGATATGACCCCTTAATCTTCAACTCACCCTGTGCCCTCTATCTATCTATATATACATACATACAATTTTTTCCTTCAACTACCCTAATACTGACAAAGTTCTCATGAGTTACAAATATCATCTTTCCATGCAGGAATGTAAACAGTTCAATCTTAATAAGTCTCTTATGATTTCTCTTTCCTGTTTACCTCTTCATGTTCCACTGGAGTCCTGTATTTGAAAGTCAATTTTCTGTTTAGCTCTGGTCTTTTCATCAGGAATGCTTGAAAGTCCTCTATTTCACTGAATGACCATTTTTTCCCCTGAAGCATTATACTCAGTTTTGCTGGGTAGGTGATTCTTGGTTGTAATCCTATCTCCTTTGCCCTCTTGAAAATTATATTCCATGCCCTGTGGTCCTTTAATGTAGAAGCTGCTAAATCTTGTGTTATCCTGATTGTGTTTCCACAGTACTTGAATTGTTTCCTTCTGGCAGCTTGTAATATTTTCTCCTTGACCTGGGAACTCTGGAATTTGGCTACAATATTCCTAGGAGTTTTCCTTTGGGGATCTCTTTCAGGAGGAGATCTGTGGATTCTTTCAATTTCTATTTTGCCCTCTGGTTCTAATATATCAGGGCAGTTTTCCTTGATAATTTCTTGAAAGATGATGTCTAGGCTCTTTTTTTGATCATGGCTTTCAGATAGTCCAATAATTTTTAAATTCTCTCTCCTGGAACTATTTTCCAGGTCAGTTGTTTTTCCAATGAGATATTTCACATTGTTTTCTAATTTTTCATTCTTTTGGATTTGTTTTACAGTGTCTTGATTTCTCATAAAGTCACTAGCTTCCAATTGCTCTATTCTAATTTTTAAGGAAGTATTTTCTTCAGTAATCTTTTGGACTTCCTTTTCCATTTGGCCAATTTTTCTTTTTTAGGGCATTTTTCTCCTCATTGGCTTTTTGGACCTCTTTTGCCATTTGGGTTAGGCTGTTTTTTAAGGTGTTATTTTCTTCAGTATTTTTTTGGGTCTCCTTTAGCAAGCTGTTGACTTGTTTTTCATGATTTTCTTGCATCACTTCATTTCTCTTCCCAGTTTTTCCTCTACTTCCTTACTTGCTTCTCAAAATCCCTTTTGAGCTCTTCCAAGGCCTGGGACTGATTCATATTTTTCTTGGAGGCTTTGGATGTCAGAGCTTTGATTTTGTTGTCTTCTTCTGGTTGTATATTTTGATCTTCTTTTTCACCAAAGTAAAATAATATAGTCTGACTCTTTTTGCGTTGCTTGCTCATGATCCCAGCCAATTACTTGAGTTTTAAACTCTTTGTTAAGGTAAAAGTCTGCTTCCAATGTGGAGAGTGTACTGTCCCAAGCTTCAGGGGTTTGTAGCTGTTTTCAGAGATACTTGTAGGGACCTGTAAATTTTCAGTTCTTGCAAGGTGGTATGATAAGGGGCGAGGTGTTTACTCCTTTCCTGGCCTGTGACCACAAGTATTCCTTTCTGTCCCGTAAGTGTGAGGAGGGGTTCCTCTCCACAGCCAATATAAGCTCCACCACGCCAGCATTCCTCCTCACCCCAGCACTGCTGCCCAGAACTGTGACCCAGATCCATACACAGGCAAAGCAAGAGATTCCTGCCTCAGCACTGGCAAAAAGATCCCTGCAGTCCCTCTCTGATCAGCCACTGGATTCCCCCTCAGTCTGTGGGCCAGAAGCTCGGGAAGCAGCTGCTCCCCCCAGGGCTAGGCTCTTGGGGAATGGAGCTGAAACCCCGCCTTCCTCTCTGACCACCGACAGAAACAGACTTTTCCCACTGACCTTCTAAGTTGTCTTTGGCATTCGTGGATTGAGGAGTCTGGAAACCTCCACAGCTGCCTGCAATTCAGTCCTCTGAGGCCTGCTCCAGGTTTGCTGCGGCCTGCGTGCCCACGCTGCGCTGTGCTGTGCTCCCAGCCCGGCGTGATACACTTTTCTGATCAATCATCCAGGTTATCTTGGGCTGGAAATTTGTTTCACTCTGTCTTTTTGTGGGTTCTGCTGCTTCAGAATTTGTTTAGAGCCATTTTTTTATGAGTATTTGGAGGGGTTTGGGGGAGAGCTCAAGCAAGTCACTGCTTTCACTACGCCATCTTGGCTCCACCCTCTACAGTGATTTTTCAAATTAGAAACTATCTTGAGTCATGAGAGGATATTTGTAGTCCCCTTGGGTCTACTGGTAGCCTATCCCACATTTTAAATCAGCTCAAAAACTATCAGCTGAATGCATATATTTGACTGATTTGTGGAAGGAATAGTTTTACACATTGAAGGTATGGGTAGCAGCATATAAAAATATTTTTTCTTTGCTAACAACTGACTTCTTAAAAATCTGCATTACACTTTGAATGTTCTCAGAGGCAGCAGTAAATATGCAATAGAAAATAGGCATCTTGCAGCAGCTAGGTGGTATAGTAGATACAGCATCGGCCCTGGAGCCAGGAAGACCTGAGTTCAAATGTCTTCCCAGACCAGACACTTGACACTTAGTAGCCATGTGATGCTGGGGAAGTCACTTAACCTCATTACCTAGCCAAAAAAATAAATAAATAAATAGGGATATTTTACCGGTAGAAGCAGATAGACAGCATAAGAAGCAACAAGGAACATTTTAGTAAGTCTTCTGATAGGTTTACTGATTGTGAGTAGGGTTGACTTGAATAAATTATTGACAGCTTTTACTGTGAAAATCAGCATTCAGTTAAATGAGAAAGTTTTAGATAGGGCTACATAGTTACAAATAGAATGGTGTGATGAGAGCTTTACTCTAGGACATTAGCATCTGGGCAGTGGTACATTTCTCCTGAATGATGCTAGTCTGAATGGAGCAGGCCTATGTAAATATTGCCAGAAGTCCCATCTTCACTTTTTGTTACCATGGTGCTCGTATCTCAAAGACCAACTTCCCCTGGAACCTTGGCGAATGAAGGGATCACATTCCACGGGACAAGCCATCTCTTCTCCTGGCATAACTGAATCTGTTGCTGTAATGCCCTCCATGCCATTAACTTCTCCACCTTCAATATTGAAGTACCTCAAAAGAAATTGCCCCAGGAACAAAATTTCCTATCTATAATCCCAGCTAGACTTTAGCTTTTAAGTGCCCAGACATCAGAAGATTAAAAAAAAGCACCAAGTAGATTATTTTGAAGAATGATAAAAAGAGTGGAGCCAAGATAGTTGAGAAAAGGTAGTGACTTACTTAAGCTCTCTCCAAAACCTGTCTGAACAATTTTATTATTTTTTTTTTGGCTAGGCAATGAGGTTAGGTGACTTGCCAGGGTCACACAGCTACTAAGTGTTATGTGTCTGAGACCAGATTTGAACTCAGGTCCTCCTCAATCCAGGGCCGGTGCAGTATGCACTGCGCCACCTAGCTGCCCCTGAACAATTTTAAATAATGTTTCAAAACAAATTCTGGAGCAGAAGAGCGCACAAAAAGATGGGGTGAAACAATTTTCCACCCTATAACAAATTAGATGCAAACATTTTGAATAAAATACAAGCAAAGAGATTTCAGCAATGTATCACCAGGATCATACAATATGACCAGATGGGATTTATACCAGCAATGCAAGGCTGGTTCAATTATAGGAAAACTATCAGCATAATTGATCATATCAATAACAAAACCAATAGAAATAATATGATTAGCTCAGTAGATGCAGAAATAGCTTTGGATAAAATACAACACTGATTCCTATTAAAAAACACTAGAGAACATATGAATAAAGGGAGTGTTCCTTAAAATGTTAGTAATATTTATCTTAAACTATCAGTAAGCATTATTGGTAATGGGGAAAAGGCAAAAGCCTTCCCCATGTAATCATTGTGAACTTATCGAATTCTGGAGAGAAATTTGGAACTATGCCCAAAGGGCTATAAAACTGTACTCTTTGATACAGCAATACCACTGCTAGGTCTATATCCCAAAGATATAAAAAAGGGGAAAACAACCTATTTGCACAAAAAATATTTCTGTGGTGGTTAAGAATTGGAAATGGACAGGATGCCCATTGATTGAGGAATGGCTAAACAAGCTATGGCATATGATTGTGATGGAATAATATTGTTCTATAAGAAATGAAAAGCAAGATGATTTCAGAAAAACCTGGAAAGACTTAAATGAACTGAAGCAAAGTAGAGTGAACACAACCAGGAGAACATTGTACACAGTGACAATAATATCATATGATGAAGAATTATAAATGACTTAGCTGTTCTCAGCAATACAGTGATCAAAGACATTCCCGTAGACCTAATTATAAAGTATTCTACCAGCCTTCAGGGAAAGAACTGATATTGCTTGAATACTGACTGAAGATTTTATTTTCCATTTTCTGTCATTTTTTATTCAAGTCTTCTTGTACAAAATGACTAATACAAAAATGTTTTGTTTTGTTTTGTTTTAAAAGAAAAAATTAGAATTAAGAATAACTTCATGAGACATCAGGAAACAACAAAACAAAACCAAAAAAATGAACAAATAGGAGACAATGTGAAAAATCTCATTGGAAAAAGAACTGATCTGAAAAATAGATTCAGGTGGGATAATATAAAAAATTTCAAACTGCTTGACAATCATGATGAGAAAAGGAGCCCAGACATCTTTATTTTTTCAAGAAATTATCAAGTAAAACTGTCCTGATATCCCAGTACCAGATGGTAAAATAGAAATTGAAAGAACCCAATGACTACCTCCTAAAAGAGATTTCAAAATAAAAACTCCCAGGAATAATATGGCTAAATTCCAGAGCTGTCTGGTCAAGGGGATATATATCAACCAGCCAGGCAGAAATAATTTAAGTATCATGGAGCCACATTCAGGAAAACACAAAATTTAGCAGCTGTTACAATAAAGGAGTAAAGGGCTTGGAATATGATGTTCCAGAAAGCAAAGGAGCTAAGATTACAACCAAGAATAACCTACCAATGAAAAATGAGTAATGATCCTTCAGGAGAAAAAATGGATACTTAATGAAATAGAAGAGTTTCAAACATTCCTGTTGAAAAGACCGCAGCCGAATAGAAAATTTGACTTTCAAATATAAGACTTAAGAGAAGCATAACGAGGTAAATAGGAAAGGAAAACATAAGGCACTTAATAAGGTTAAACTGTTCATATACCTCCATATATTAAGGTGCTGGTTCTGTTTATAACTCAAATGAACTTTCTCATTGTTATGACAGTTTGAAGGAAAGGGTGTGTGCATACACATATATACACACATAGATGACAAGTTGAATATGATGGGATAATATCTATAAAACAATATTAAAATTATTTAAACTTTTGTCTTCCTTTTCCCAAACTGCAAAATAAAAGAGTTGGAATAGATTGATAAAGTATTTATTAAGCCTTTACTCTAGGTGAAACAATGCTTTCAGTGTAGGGATACAAATGCAAGCCAGCAAGAGAGTCCTGGCTATAAAGGAACCTACATTCTTATGGGGAAGGATAATGTATGCAGAGGAGCAGAATGAAGCGGAAGGAAGCAACCAAGATGAGAACAGTTGGACCTGGCCTGCAAGTGTGGAGGAAGCCTGAAAATAGCCAAAATAAGTTGAAAGACTGGCCTTTCAGTTTCCTAGGGTGGTTTTAGGTTGAGGAATCTAAGTTTGAAGTGGCAAGAAAGTGAAGATGAACTCTAGATCCAGTTCTAAATCTATTACCCTTTGATACCTATGATGAACAGTTGAAAATTACCCAGAGGTAAATTTTGGCTCAATGTAAGGAAGAATGTTGAACAACTAGAGTGGGCTAAAGATTTTATGATTAGCTTCATATATGAGTAAGTTCCATATCACTGAAGAAGTTTAAGCAGGGGTGGAAGGATATTTTTCAATGATATTCCAAATGACAAGATTCATACATTTGACTTAACTTCTTAGAGGCCTTAAATAGGATATTTTGTTTTAAGGCTAGTGACATAAATTATTTCTTGTAAAATTTATAATATTTTATTTCATTTTTCAACTATTTTATGGTTTATTAAAAACTATACAGAAATCTTATAATACAATTTTCCATCTGTGCCATAATTATACTTACTGCATTTTAACCCAGAATGTTAATTTCCTAATGTGATTCTGAGATGTCACACATTTCCTCACACCTTTAAACTCTTTTAAGAGAGCTTATTTTCTCCAGAGTAGAAGGTAGAAATGCTTGACTCTGTTTTCTAGTAACAATTGGTTGGGTCAACAGCTGTAATCACAGTAGACATCAAGTTTTTAAGCCTTGACTTGCCAGGCAAAAGGGGATTGCCCTACATGAAGGAGGTAATTTCGTGCTTGAATAACCCTGTACTATTAAATTTGAAAATGCAGTCACAGTCAGTTCACATCTTGGACTCTGCTGAGAGCAAGCCTGCCTCTGATGGGCGTCAATATCAGCATTTGTGATTATTTCACCAGAGGATGAGAAACTCAAAAAAAAAAACAGATTTGAAATGTAGCAGATACAATACTTTTATGATCCTACATTTTAGCTTGAAAAATGGTTTCTATCATGAGCTTTTATGGCATACTCTAACCTGTCACATACTGATGCCAAATGTCTTAAAGTTCAAATTATATTTGAATCTCTTTCAGAGTCTTCCCAAAACAGTAGTTTGAATGTCTTTTTTTCCTGCTTTGAACCCTCGAAATGATTTATCTTTGGCCTTTACTCTAATGAGAATTAAAGTCTCAGTTCCATCATTAATCCATTAATTGTTCTTAGAACCAATGTTGTGTAGTGGATGGTTTGGAATCTGACTAGATGATTTAATTTTTAACAAACTGGAAAGAGTTAGCATTGCTATTATGATGCACCTTTTTTAAAAATAATAATTGCCAATTCATAGTCAACCTTTTTGACTTTTACCAATTCCTGAATTTTATTAGTGTAGTATAAAAATCTCAACAGTAAGAAGAAAATGGACCTGTACTTCTCCTCCACATACATCTCAACAATGGAACTTTTCAAAGTGATCAAAATTAAAGTACATAATTATCAAAATAGAATACATTTTCAGGCTACGTAGTCTCCAGATTTAACTGTGGACATCATTTCAAGGGATTAAGGGGTACCTAAAGCATTCGAAAGAATGCTGGAAAATGAGAACAGCCTAGAAGCTAAAAAATGTTAAAAACGAAAATCATGCAAATTAAACATGTCCATTCCATATGTAATTACTATATCAAAAAGTTCTATGACCTCTTATTTATATGTCTCTTATGGGAAAATGCTACTTTCTTCATTTCCTAATCATCTCCTTAATTCAACTGAACTTTAAAAAGTTCCCAGAAAAGTATTAATTATCAGTATCACCCAAGATTCTTCTCAGGTAAATCCTTCACTCTGCCACCTCCTAGGTTACAACATCAATTTTATTTTTCTTCCACAGACTATGGTATCAACAATCTCAGTAGAAGAAATGAGATCTTTGCTAGTGGCACTGAAGCAGTGAATCTCAGAACTTCATTCTGAATGCAGAAATCCTTAATAAAAATCACTGGTTTCTCTGTTCAAGCGGTTGCCAAGAAAAGTGATGAGAACTGATATTGACCACATTTGGAAATATTTCCCAGTCTCTGGCCATTTGGTTCGAAATACCAGAAAAAATCTTTGGACAAATCTAAGAAACTACAGGATGGTGGCCTCAAAATTGAAACTGTAGAATTTCCTAACAACCTCATTTGAATAGGTAAATTCTAACTTTTCATTATGGACCCTACAAATGATCATTCAATTGAAAGAGAATAGAAGCATATTAACTGACTTTGAGACTTTTGCCTTTAAGCTATAACAGATCTTTGGAAGTCTTTTTGAAACAGAAACTGTCAAGAGGCAAATACTATTCCTTAGGTGGGGCAGGGATAAGTCATAGGCAATATAATACTCTTTTTGGGGTTTTGTTTTTAGGCAATTGGGGTTAAGTGACTTGCCCAGGGTCACACAGCTAGTAAGTATCAAGTGTTTGGTCTGAGGCCAGATTTGAACTCAGTCCTCCTGACTTCAGGGCTAGTGCTCTATTCACTGTGCCACGTAGCTGCCCCAATATAATCCTTTTTTTTTTTTTGGACAATGAGGCAGGACTTTGCTTGGATATGAATCACTC
Source organism: Phascolarctos cinereus (assembly GCF_003287225.1). Taxonomy (NCBI): domain Eukaryota; kingdom Metazoa; phylum Chordata; class Mammalia; order Diprotodontia; family Phascolarctidae; genus Phascolarctos; species Phascolarctos cinereus. The sequence continues at coordinate 238,147,667 of NW_027556098.1, forward strand.
TGATGGGCCAAACTGTTCAAGGGTTTATGGACCCCAATAAACCTACAGAGAACGACTGATTACAGCTGTCATCACCCATCTGACTCATGTTGGTATATCCATATCATATGGATGGGACAGGCTTGAAAATGTGTCTGCTTCTGGCCTTCGATGAAAACTCAAAAGAGTACCCTCGATTCAGTTTGAGAGAATCTACCTCAGTGTTCATGGAATTCCTATCTTTTCTGGACATGGCCTTGTTAAACGAATGTACCCTTGTACATGTTTCTCTACATAAAATTGATTCCTCACTTCCCCAGTAAAATGTAAGCTCCTTGAGGGCAGGGACTATTTTCCATATTGCCTTTGTATGTCTAACACTTAGCCCATAGACTTACACACAATAGGTACCTGATAAGGTAAAAAAAAAATTACAAAGACCTGGAGAACCTTTTCATTAATGTGCTAAAAGAGGACAAGCTTATAATTCCGTGTGACTTCAACGCTAGAGTAGTCTCAGACTACCAGACATGGGAAGGAGTCCTTGGGAGGAATGGAATTGGAAACAGCAGCAGCAATGGTCACTTACTGCTGAAGACTTGTGCATCTCATGACCTTCTCGTTACCAAAACTATCTTCTACAAGCGAGATATTCACATTTAACAAAAGTGGCAGCCCCAAAGCAAAATGACTAACAGAAAAATTAATGTCAACACACGAGATCAATTCTCTGAGATGGAAGTTTGTTGTTAACTTGGAGGGAAGGTTGCGCCAAAACACAGCCAGCAACTTTGGAGTAGAAAAGGAATGGGCCTCTTTCAGATTTGGTATACAGCACTGCATTTGCTTATCTGGGACAGAACACTCACAAACATCAAGAATGGATTGAAGAAAATAATGGGGAAATTCAGAAACTGCTACATGAAAAAATGAGAACTCCACAGTGTTTACCAGCAAGGTAGTTCATCCACCTCTAAGAAGACAGCATTTAATTCCATCAAAAGTAAAGTACAAGCAAAACTTAGAGTGATACAAGATTCTTGGCTGGATAAGAAGGTAGATAAAATTCAGTTTTATGCTGATAGTAACAATCCAAAGTGTTTTATGATGCCCTGAAGGTTATTTATGGTCCAAAGACCTATGAGGCATCTCCACTACTCAGTGCTGATGGAGCCACATTGATTCGTGATAAGGACATGATGCTAGAGAGGTGGGCTGGGCATTTCCAGAGTGTTCTGGACAGACCATCATCAATCAATGCTCAAGCCACTGACCATTTACCTCAGGTTGAAATCAAACCCCCACCTAGCTTAAATTCCAACTGAAGAAGAGGTTTTGAATATCACTAGTTTCTTTCCATGTGGAAAAACACCTGATGTTGATTCTATTCCAGCTGAGATTTACACAGTAGGGGGTCCATTGCTCACACAAAAGCCGATTAACATTTTCTAGGTTATATGGCAAGAGGAGGTTATTCCCAATGAATTCAAGGATAACTCCATTGTCAATCTCAGTAAAGGTAGAGGAAATAGATTGTCCTGTGATAGTCACAGGGGTGACTTAGTCAATGCTGGCAAGATTCTTTCCAGAGTCCTCCTTAATAGGTTGATCCTTTACCTGCAAGATGGTTATCTTTTTGAGAGCCAGTGTGACTTCAGAAAAGGCCAAGGGATGGTTGATATGGTATTTGCTGCCTGAGAACTCCAGGAGAAATGGAGCAGAGGTCTTTGCACAACATTTGTAGGTCTGAGCAAGGCTTTTGATACTGTCAGTCATGAGGACTTATGGAAAATTATGTAAAAATGTGGTTGTCCAGAGAAGTTAATCACTATTGTACATCAATTTCATGATGGCTTGCTTGCCCAAGTTCTGGGTAATAGACAATGTTCTCACGCTTTCCCAATCACCAATGGAGTGAAATAAAACTATGCGTTTGCTTCCATGCTTTTTAGCATGTTTTCACCCATGTTGTCAAACACCTTCAGTGAAGATGAACACAGCATCAAGGTCAACTACCACACCGATGATAAATTCTTCAACTTGAAAAAAAAACAACAAGCCAAGATCAAAGTGGAGGTAATGTAGGTGCATGATTTTTTTTTGCTTGCAGATGAGTGTGTGCTCAATGTATCTTCTGAAGCTGAGATGCAACAAAGTATAGATTGATTCTCTGCTACTTGCGCTAATTTTGTCCCAACAATTAACACCAAGAAAACATAGGAGTTCCTTCAACAAGCACCACACTATCCATATGTGGAACCATTGTTTATAGCTAATGGAAAAGTTTTGAATGCTGTGAATAAGTTCACTTATCTTAGCAAGTATACTTTCTAGGGATGCACACACTGATAATGAGGTTGATGCATGCATTGCCAGAGCTAGCTCAGTATTTCAGAGGCTCTGAAGGAAAGAGTGGCTGAGAAGAGATATTAAACTGACTACCAAACAGAAGGTCTATAGAGCTGTTGTGCCAACCTCATTGTTGTATGCCTGTGAAACCTGGGTAGTTTACCAATGCCATGCCAGGAAACTGAATCACTTTCATTTGAATTGTCTTAAGAAGATTCTGAAGATCATCTGGCAGGATAATTTTGATATTGAGATCCTTTCTCAAACTAAACTACCAAGCATTCAAATTATACTGCAGAGAGTACAACTCTATGGGCTGACCACATTGTTCAAATGCCAAGCATACACTTACCAAAAAAAGACTATCTTATGGAGCACACACACAGGGCAAGTGTTCACATGGTGGTCAGAAGAAGCAATACAAGGACACTCTCAAGGTCTCTCTTAAGAACTTCGGAATCCATAGTGTGACATGGGAGACACTAGCCCAGCACCACCCAGCATGGCATGCCTTCATCAAAGAAGGTCCTGTGCTCTATAAGCAGTATAGCATTGAAACTGCTTAAAAGAAATGCAAGATGCATAGATTTAGAGAATCCCTCCAAATGTTCCCATGGACTGTTTATACCTTACCTGTGCTTGAGCATTCCCAGTTTGTATTTGTCTGATTAGCCCTACTCTGACACACTTCAACTTGACTCTAACATAGTGAGGTCATTGTGGTTCTCTTCAAGAATGAAAGACAACAACCAACCAAACAGCTGTTAAATCCTCATATCAAATTTATCAAAAGAAAGCATGTCGACCTGGCCATTTTAGGGAACTATGATATCATGAGTCTATGAAGTTGAAGACTGGAAAAGAAGGCTCACCACAACTCACTGGAGCAGAGGTACTTTAATGGTGTGAACACATGTCAGGTTCTGGATCTTTTCTAAGTCTTTTTGCCTGTTCTAATAAATGCTAGAAAAATGAGAATATAGCCTGGAGTTTATCCATTTCTAATCTCAAATGTCATAGTTTTTGTTCTGCTATATATTTCAAGAAGATATACATATTGAATAAGTTCTGGGGTTATCAGAGAATGGTCTTGATTGTTCAGCTAAAAACTGCTATTTCAGTACAAATTGCTGTGGGTTTTTTGATATTATAGTAAAAACATGGATATCAAAGGATGAAAAGTTTAGTAAAGTTAACTATATTTTAATGTACATTAAAATTATTGAAATTCATTTTATTGATTTTATGTAGTTATTTCCTGATATGTATCCTCAAAGAACATCCATATTTACACATGTGTAATAGCAGGACTTCCACCAAAATATTATTTTTCTTTTTACTCCTCTTTTTACTATTAGGAGATACCTTGTTTTTCACAGCTAAGGTCCAGCAAGCAAGCTGAGCCCTGAAATTGGCATAACAACAGTCCTTTGTGCTCATTCTCTGAATAAACTCTGCTGCAGCTAAATCACAAGATTGGCACAAATCAGCTGCAGGTGGTTACTAAACTCAAACAAGCATATGCAGAAACCACATTTTGGTCATGAAGCCTTGTTATGAATAGACTTCTTGTTACTAGGAATACTTGATTCATTGTTGCTGTTATACTTTATTGCTATGGTTATATCTCATTGCCTGGTTCTTTGTCTAGCTACCACTATAAGTATCAAAACAGCCTTACTGCCTTGGGTCTCCTTGATCTTTTCTGTAGCATTGCTGATATCGCACTACAAATGTTGTAAACTTATTAACTGATGACATCATTGAGGATGATTTATGATCTAGGACTACACAACTATCTACACACCTAAGCCCTTGAATGTGGCTTTTTAAAAGTAGAGTAAATAGAGAAGTGCAGAGAAAACCTTAAGTAAAATAATCCAAGTGAAGCAGGTCAGATACACAAATATATACACTCAAGTTGAGGAGGGGAAAGAATTTCTTTGTATACCTAGGTCCTCTGGCTACATTAGGGAACTATTTATGTTAGAGGAACACGTGGTCTTAGGAGAATCCAGTCAAGTGAACCCAGAGAGGGCAAGAGTGAATTATAACGAGTATGCCTAGCTGAGGCAATGTGGATGGGAAAAAAGTAAGAGAGGGAGAAAGAGAATTGTGGCCAAAAATAGAGAGAGAGAGAGAGAGAGAGAGAGAGAGAGAGAGAGAGAGAGAGAGAGAGAGAGAGAGAGAGAGAGAGAATGAATCAATAAACATTTATTAAGTACCTACTGTGTGGCAGGAATTGTGCTAAATCATATAGATACAAAAAGAGGTCTTGCCCTGAAGGAGCTCATGAAGGAGACAACAAACATACAGATGCTTTTCAAAAGGAGAGTAAAAAGAGAGACAAATAAATATGCACAAAGAAATATATACAAACAAGCTATTATATAGGACAAATATGAAATAATTGAATAAGGGAAGACACTAGAATTAAGAGGCTATAAAAGGCTTCCTTTAGGAAATAGGATTTTAATTGGTATTTAAAGGAAGCCAAAGTATTCAGTAAGTTGAAATGAGTAGGGAGAAAATTCCTGAAATGGGGTAGTCAAAGAAAATGCCCAGAGGCAAGATATGGGGTATTTTGTTTGTGGAACACCAAAGGTACCAGTGTCACTAAATTAAAGAATACATGATAGAGAGCAAAGTTTAAGAAGTCTGGAAAGGTCACAGGGGAGATAGGTTTTGAAGGGCTTTGAATAACAGAGGATTTTGTATTTGAAGTTAGAGGTGATTGGGAGCTATTGGAGTTTATTGGATGATGTAGTCAAACCTTCAATTTAAGAAAATCAGTTTGGTGGGGCATCTGGGTGGCACAGTGGATAGGACACTGGTCCTGGATTCAGGAGGACCTGAGTTCAATCTGTCCTCAGACACATAACACTTACTAGGTGTGTGACCCTGGACAAGTGACTTAACCCCATTGCCTAGCCAAAAAAGAGAAAGAAAGAAAGAAAGAAAGAAAGAAAGAAAGAAAGAAAGAAAGAAAGAAAGAAAGAAAGAAAGAAAGAAAGAAAGAAAGAAAGAAAGAAAGAAAGAAAGAAAGAAAGAAAGAAAGAAAGAGGAGGGAGGGAGGGAGGGAGGAGGGAGGGAGGAGGAAGGAAGGAAGAAGGAAGAAAGAAAGAAAGAAAGAAAGAAAGAAAGAAAGAAAGAAGAAAGAAAGAAAGAAAGAAAGAGAAAGAAAGAAAGAAAGAAAGAAAGAAAAAGAAAGAAAAGAAAAAGAAAATCAATTTGGTGACTAAATGGAGAATGGATTGGCATGAGGAGAGATTTGAGGCAGGCAGATCCATCAGCAGCCTATTGCAATAGTCTAGGCATGAGGGGATGAAGGCCTATACAGAGTAGGGGCAGTGTCGAAGGTGAGAATGGTTTATGTTTGAGAAATGTTGCAAAGATGTAACTGATGTTCCTTGACAATGGATTGGATATGGAATGTGAAAGATAGTGAGGATTTGAGGAGGACACCTTCAAGCCTGAGGGACTGGGAGGATGATGTTGTCCTTGATAATAATAGGGAAGAGAGGATTTATTTTGGACATGTTGAGTTTAACGTGTCTACTCTACCTCCAGTTCTAAATATCCAAAAGACGGTTTGAGATGCAAAAGAGGATATCAGCAAAGACGTTGGGGACAGAAGGGTAGATTTGAAACTTCAGCATAGAGATGGTAATTAAATCAATGGGCAATGATAAGGTCATTGGGTTAAGTAATATATGGAGAGAAGAGGCCCAGGACAGAACCCTATGGGGGCCCTAAGATTAAGAGTGTGATCTGGTTTAGAATCCTGCAAAGGCTATTGAGAAGGAACAGAGAGATAAGAAGCAGAACCAGGAGAGAGTGGTGCCCCCAAAACCCAGAGATAAGAAAGTATCAAGGAGGAGAGGGTAGCAAAGTCTACAGAGAATTCATAGAGAATAAGAACTGGAAAAGGGCCTTTGGATTTGGTAACTACTGGACCACTGATAATTCTGGAGGGAACAGTTTCAGTGGAGTGACAAAGATCAAACCTTAATTTAAGGGCTTGAGAAGAGAGAGAGGAAAGAAAATGGAGGCACCTATTGTAGATGACCTTTTCAAGGAGGTTAGCCACAAAATGAAGAACTACAGAATGATAGTTAATAGGGATAGAAGCATCAACTCAGTTTTAACCCTGCCTCCTCACGATGTAGAAAATGTGGGTACATTTGTAGGTAGTAGGGAATGAGCCAATAGATGAGAGATTGAAAATTGGTGAAAGCATAGGAAGGACAGAGGGGATAATCTTTCAAAAGACACAGAATAGAATGGGATTGTTCATCTGTGGAGAAAATTTAACCTTAGCAGAGAGGTAAAGCCAGCTCATTATGTGAGAGGAGGATAAAGGAGGGGATAATGGCAGAAAACAGATGAGTGATGTAAAATGGGGAAGAGAGAGAGAAAGGAACTCATGGAAAATGGCCTTAATATTTTTACGTTCAACATGAAGCAAGTTCCAGCTGAGAATGGGGCAGGGTAGAAAGTCATCCGAAGTTTGGGGAGAAATGAAAAGGTTTGGAAAAGTAGCTATGGTGAGTAGGATAATGAATTGATAAGCAGCTATAATAGGATTGCTTAGCAGCAATTGTGTCCAAGAGAAGAAGAGACAGAGGGAAATGGTATGAACAGAAAGACAAATACAGAAAGATAGAAATAGGCACAGACACCAAAAGACTAAAAATACGTTATCTCCTAGCAGGTAGAACTTCAATCACAGGTGATTGTATAGATTCATAGGGAAGTGAAACACTAAAACAAGAGGGATCAAATTTCTACTGACCCTGAGTGCTTTCTGCTGTGAGGGATTTCAACTCTAAGACAATATTACATAGTTCTCTGGACAATTTCATATTATGTAGTCTTAGAGACTACATAAGCAACAGTGGTAAATAGGACTCATTGAAGAAAGGAGTATTTGCTTAACTATTTCTAAGCTTGGGTGAAATTTCTTTCTGCTTTGTGATTTTTTTGTCAGATTTAATAAACCCTATCTTGTATTGCTGGCCAGAGGACTTGAATAGAGATTGAAGGCACAAAAGGCTTAGCATTTTTTTTCCATAGAGACACAATGGGGAGCCAAATTCTAATATTGTCAGGGGAAATATCGGGTGATGGACAAAAGCAAAAGTGTTTTTTGTAAGATGTACTCAAAATTAAACCCAGTCTATGTTAAACTTGAGCTTTGAGTGTGGGCTCTAGGTTATGTTTCTATGTGTCAATATACTACATATATAATATTTAATAGAACTAACATTCTCTGTGAATTTTGTTTATTCACACTGTACCTCATGATCAGGCTGACCTTCACTTCCCTGAGTGCTTAGAGTACGAACATTACAGATGCAAAGAAGAATCATACAAATTCATCCATAGCAGATGTCTCCTGTGATAATGCAGTAGATTAGCAAGGCATCCACAGCATTATCAGTGAGTGTTTGGATGGAGCACAAATCAACCAATGTAAATGTGCCAACTGTTAAAGCACCACTGTTGTTCTTGAAGCCTAGACTTAGGCTTATGGTTTGTACACTATCTTAAACACAAACAATAAAGAAAATCCTGATCCTAGTAGCTAAAAATTTCCTCAAATATCATGAATCTCAAATGAGCACTAAGGAAGGACCAGTAACCAGGGATATTTTAGTCACCCTTCACCTATTAGCTCTCAAAAGGCCATTTACCAGAAATATGTGTCCATAAACTTTTCCCTTAACAGACACACAGGACTTATAGATATCTCAGTGTGCCACTAGGTGCAATGGAGAGCCCAGCTGTTGCATTTAAAGTCAAACACAATGGCGTCAAACTCAAATAGAAAGAGATCTCAGAAGACAGTAGATCCCAGAAGACAACAGATCAACTTGGAAAGCTCAAATTAACATTATTAGTGTTTTCTCATATTTTAAAATTTATTTTGTTAAATATTTGTCAATTACATTTTAATCTGGCTCTGGTCCTCAGGTGGGTTTTATACCTGTTTACACATTGGTGAGTTTTACACCTCTGGTCCAAGAGACAATGTTGTCTGAGTCCATGACCTAAAAGAGGCAGCTGAGTAAAGAAAAAAGCATGGTAGTTTTGGTCCCTTGCCATGATTCCTTCACACCACAGCACTGGGGTCTCTATTGTATAGATACCTCTCTCCAAGGAAAGACCAGTCTCAGAGAGTTTCCTATATCTCAGATAAGAACTGTATTTGCCCTTATTGACACTTAATGGGCAGCACTCCATCATTGCAAGGAACGGACGGGCCACAGGAACATCCCCAACTGTTCAACATGTTCAAGAGGTAGTTAAGGGGCACAGTGAAATGAGCCCTCTATTTGGACTCAGAAAACTCTGAATTCAAATCCAGCCTCAGACACTTACTAGCTGTGTGACTCTGGGCAAATTACATAACTTCTGATGGTTTTCCCATCTTAAAAACGGGAGTCATAATAGCAATTATCCACTGTGATTGTTCTTGTGAGGTAACAAATGAGATAACATTTGTTAAGTGCTTTGCAAACATTAAAGAGTTAAATAAATGTTAGTTATTATCAAGAAAGGATTGCTTGATACATTTATATTATTAAGATGGGAAGCTTGAGACACTGGTGATCAAGACTGCAAAGTGGCATTATGTTGTTATGTCCAGTACAGTGAAGTAGGCATCTGAGGAGAGTAATCTGAGTCAGTGAACAGTATGCATTCCTGGAAGGAGATGCAGTCTCTGACCAATACCATCCCAAATGAGTCCCAGCCTCAAATTCTTCGAATGTGTTCTGGGTCAGGGCTACTGTCCAAGCCCACCACCTGTCTTCAATGGCTGAGACAGGTATAAGTCAGACTTAAAAAATGCTGACACATCATTACAGGCTGATGCTTTAGAGAAGGAAGCAGTGTGAGATAGTTTGCTCAGGCTCCCTTCAGCTTGCTCCTAACCCAGTGCTGACAGAGCTCATGCACATAATCTTTCTCAGCACATAGCTTTTTCTCTCTATCTCAGGCTCTTGGATTCAGGGGAAAGAATCAAGCTTCTAGTCTGCCAGTCATTTGCTTTATTCATTATGCAGTTGGATCCTGACTGGACCCTGATTTTTTTCCCTCTATGAAAGAATTTCTCCCCAAACTCTCAAAGATTTCCCAAATTAACAGCACCTGTTGACTTCCCCTTGAGAGATATGACAAATTTAACAGATGAGTTTAAGGGAATGATAGCCTATTTTGAAGGAAAATGTTCAAGACTCCCTTTATTCTGTCTCCAGGGAATATTCCAATGAAAAGAGCCAATTCACTGATTTAGAAAGGTATTGGACATATAATACAACAATGCTTTAAAATTTAGCATGTTTCCTGCCCATAAAATACCTGTTTACTTTGTATTTTCAAACAATTATTTGAAAGGCATGGCAATGAAATATTTTGAATGCTACCCTGTAATTTTCTTCATTTCCAATTGTAATTCACATAACAATGTTACATTTTAGATTTTCAACATGGCTTTTGAGTAGTTTCCTGTCATTTTGACCTCAAGAAAAGACCATAATTGCATTCTCCAAGAATAGCTACTTAGTGGAAAAAATGAGAAGAAACAGCTTTGACTGTTTCTAGATAACTTCGAACTATTTTAGAAACAGCTGTGACTTAGATAATGTAATGAGAAGGATCATCTATATAGAGCTGGATTAACCTCTGATGTACATTCATCTCTTCCTGGGGTAAGGGGAAATGGGGGTTCTATTATTTGAGAATCATTTATTTTAGAATCCTTTTAATGGAGTCTCAGACTGTCTCTCATGGAAGCAGCTTATTCTTATCATAATTCTACATATTGATCATAGGAATAATAACTTGCCAGACGATATCATGTGCAAACAATCACTTACCCAGGGACTGTGCTCTGCACACAGTGGACACCTAATGAATTTTTTTTTCAAATGAATTCTACCAAAACACTTCTACCTTGGGTATGTGTGGGAGGTAGAGAATATGGGGAACAATATTACCATAGCTGAACAATTTATAAATTTATAGTAATTGTAGTAACACTCACATAGTGCTATAAATTTTATAAAGAAGCACTTTACAAATATTATGTAATGTTATTCCTACAATGGAAAGTGGGTGCTACTATTGTCCATTATTGCCTTTTTATAGCTGAGGAAACTAAGGTAGACAGAGGTTAAATGACTTGCCATGGTCACACAACCAGTAAGTATCTGAAGGCAGATTTGAACTTGGTTCAGTGCTCTATCTGTGGTGCCACCTAACTTGATATATTAATTCAGGGTCCTTTTTTACTTTCCAAGCTTTCACATAGAGAATATGTAATCCAAAGAGTGCTTTATACATTATGAATATAACATTTGTAATAATCCCTTGCCTACTTTAAAATCTCTCTCCTAAGTACGGTATTTTTCCCTTCCTCTGAACAAACCAAAGCTACCATAATTGCTTTTAATCATCATCTGATAGAAATTTGGGAATGATGTTGGTTATTCATCTTCTCCTTTAAAATAATGATGGGACAACATCCATCCCTATTAAAAACATTACAGAGAGTAGTTCAAATAGGATCTCACCTGAGCTCTCCCCCAATGTTAAAATTATTCTTACATGTAACTGTGGAAAATCAAATACTAAATAAAAACAACATGTAATTGGTGAAAAAATAAAGTAGTTTAAAATAAAATTTTAAAAAACTGTCTAAAGTCAATGGGTATGAGAAAAAGTGAGGATGTCTATTTTAATCCCTGAAAACGTATGGGTATATATTTTGCATTCTTATGTTTCTGCATAAAAAGTCTATGTATATTTATATGTTTATGTATATATATATATATATATATATATATATATATATACATATGTGTGTGTGTGTACTTTCATAAACTTATATGCATGAATATGTTTGTGTATATATATTTGTACATGTAGAAGTAACCTTTTATAATTTCTTTACTTCTATTGGGCAATAACAAATGAAACATTTATGAAGTCAATTTAGAAATAGTCAGGTTCTTCATCTACTGTACTTTTTTTGCTAGATTGGAAATTAATATATTTATATTCTTCAGTCTTAACACACACATGTATGTGTGTGTGTGTAGGTATACAAACATATGCACCTTCATTAAGGAAAAGGTATTCGGATTTCCTTATATACCAAGTATCACCTGGTATTTTACTTTTCCCACTGGCATTTTGCCTAGGAATGAATTTTGTTTTCTTTCTTTCTACAACACAGGAATTTAATTATTTATTTCTATAACCCAAGTATAAAAAAAAAACACTTTCCCTTATGACAGTTCTTAATAGAACTTAATTACACAGTACTTTTATTATAATCAATCCCAGAAGAAAAGGAAAAAATTTATTATGTGTAGAATTTTGATGCAAAGAAATTAGTTTGTAACTTTCCCTTGTAAAATGACAGAAAACTAGCTCTTTTCCCTTCTGATTGGAATGAACATGGGCCCTGGCAAAGAACAGACTTTGCCAGTGATTTGAGGCCATGCCGAGGAACCCCAGTGGTGCCTGGAGAACCAGGCAGGATCACGTCTTGTTATCCACACTGTTGATACACATGTATCTACCTCACAATCTTCGCTTAGGGGATTGATAACCAAAGTAACATTAACATAACTTCTTGGAAGTATGTAACTATCTCCTACTTTCTGTCTCCACACAGAATCATTAGGATTCTGAAATGTAGCTTGCCAAGTAGAAGATTCTTTCCCTGGACTCTCCTTTTCACTCCCTTTATACACAGCTATGTGGGTATTAATTCTTCTGTATCTTTATTCCACCCTACCTTGCCCATCTATATTTCCATCTGGAATATCCATTCAATTGTTAACAAATTTTCCTTCACATTGGGTATATACCTTCCCCCTTAATTCTAGTCTCTTTCCTCTGTTCACTATTTCAAATTTATAGCTTTTTTATATCTAGTCATGTCCATGTTATCTTTCCTCCAGCCCCTCCCCCCACCTTAAACTGTGAGCTGCTTGAGAGAAGGGATGCTCTTTTACCTCTCTTTGTAAAATTAGCATTTAGTTCAGTGTCTGGTGCATAGCAGGCAATTATTAATGCTTCTCAACTCATTTCCAGGAATTATTTTCTTGATATTTGGTATTACTTATTTATTAATATATTCTTTCCTGAATGGAATATAAGCTCCTTCAGGTCATATATTGTTTCCCTTTTGTCTTTGTATGCCAAATATGTGTGGCACACAGAGGGTGCTTAATAAATGCTTGTTGAATTGAATTCAATTTCATAATTTTGTCTCATTATTGGACTCATAAAATTATTTTGCCCTATGAGAGAATATGAGAACCTTCAAGGTAACAAACAATTGGCCATATATCAGATTAGTTATGAGTAGATGAGTAGGAACTGAAGGAAATATACATAGACTTTTGAACCTTCCTTCTATGTAATCCCAGAGATTCAGGGTACTTTATGATAGTTAAAGGAATAGAGCAACCAGATCTTCCCTTCAATGAGTATCAACATGTAATGAAGTCTTAGCATTAAAAATTGGTATGACCCAGTTGCCACTCAACTTCTTTTTTTTTTATTATTAATTAATTTTATTTTTCAACATTCACTTTCATAAGATTTTTATTTCTAAATTTCCCCCTTCCTTTCACTCCTCACTCCTCAAGATGGCATGCAATCTGATATAGGCTATACATACACAATCATATTAAACATAGTTCCACATTAGTCATGTGAAAGAAGCATCAGAATAAGAGGGAAAAACAAAAAGAAAGAAAAATAAAAGAGAAAATAGTATGCTTCAATCTGCATTCAGACTTCATAGATCTTTCGTGGATGTGGATAGCATTTTCCATCATGAGTCCCTTGGAATTGTCTTGAATCATTGCATTGCTGAGAACAGATAAGTCTATCGAAGTTGGTCATCGCATCTTGCTGTTACTGTGTACAATGTTCTCCTCGTTCTGCTTACTTCACTCAGCATCAATTCATTCAAGTCTTTCCAGTTTTTCTGAAGTCCTCCTGCTCATCATTTTTTATGGGACAATGGTATTCCATTATATTCATATACCACAACTTGTTCAGCCATTCCCCAGTTGATGGCATCCCCTCAGTTTCCAATTCTTTGGCAACACCACTCAGCTTCTTTTGAAAAGACACCATGGAACACCATCACCTCCACACCTACTCCTTCCCTACCCCTCCATGAGCTAATACCTAAAATTTTATCATGAGGCAGATTGACTCGGTTTTGGTAATGGCTACCCCTTCAATTCATCCTCTGTTACCTCTCTTCTCTGGGCACCTAGAAGATGTAGCACTAAATACCAGTCAAAGCATTATTTTACAGAGGTCTCACAACCTTTCTGGTAAACTTTATTTTCCATCAGCATTCATGTTTGGTTTTAACTCCACAAAAGAGTGTCCTCTTACTCTGGGTTCCCATTGGTGCTTCCTCCTTTTAAACTTCCTTTTATGTGTAACTTTTCCCATTATTTTGTAAGCTACTTTATTGCAAGGATTAGCACTTTTTTTCTTATTTATATCCCTAGTGCTTAGGGCAGAGCTTGACATGTGGTAGGTGCCAGATAAATGCTTATTGAATTGAAATATTCCACTTTTTTGCCACTTCCCTTTTCTTCATATCCCACCTCTATTGCCTCTATAAATGTCAAGAATTTCAGAAGGGCCAGTGCTTACTATTCAAAGAAACTATCATGATGTGTGTAATCTATATGGTGATATGCATAAAAATATACAGTCTCACATAGAATCAACCTAGGTCATATTGTTATTTTAAAAATATTTTGAATGAACAATTTTTCTTAAATGAAAATGACCTCCTAACATAGCAACTTATATGTAGTAAGAGTTCAATACGGGTTTGCTAAAGTATGTTATTATTTGAATTAATTTTCTATAACCTTGTGTGTTTCCCAGAACCATCTCTGAACAAAAAATAACCCCTGAGAGTATAAGAAAGACAAATAACTGGGAAAGAACAGGAAGAGCAGCAGAATTTTCTGAACTTATTTGTGAATGCCTTCTTAGATTTGCTGCAGATTGTAGAAATTTCTATCAGTGACTATGCAGCCTTGGGTAAGTGACTGATCTTCTCTCTCTCAGACTATTCATCTAATAGAAAGGAAGGTCCTTAAGAGCAAGAATTATTTCTTCCCCCCCGCCCCAGCATTTCAACCAGTCCTGGACACATAATAAGAAATTTTGTTGAATGAATAAATGAATGAATCTCACACCCATATCTAGATGGATAGGGTGCAGCTGCTTACAGTCCACAAGAACTCAGAAGCATGTAATATTCTGTTGTTCAGCATTTTAGGTCAAGGTAATAGTAAATAGAAGAAAAAGATATCAAGTGTTTTCTCAGTGAGGGAGAATAAATAATGTTCACGCTTCTATTAAGAGAAAATAGTCCCAGAAAAATTTAACATTATCCCGTGGAACTAAAAGTTTATGTTTCAATAGATTGATGGATCTGTGATCTCAGTGACATGGATCCTATCTCCAGCTATTTGGATTGTGTCCCATCCACAGCAGTCCTTTCAATGTGATTCTTGTCTATGAAAAATAGTTATGACACAAGGAAGATATATTTGATGAGGTTTTATAGTTCTGTTGACATTCAAGTTTACCCAGTAACTGAAAATATCCATATCACATTAATGTTAAGTTCTGTATCTATAATTCAATATTTGGTACATAGTAAAAGCAGTTAGGAAAAACCTTTAGGAGAATAGCAGAAAAAGTGTTAATTCTCAATTATTTTGCATTAAGAAAGTAGTAACTTCATTACTGCCAATTTGGACTAAGTGATTCATAGTAACAACTTAGCTGAAGTTGGACAGGTTATTTTTTATTTAAAAGTCACTTTTTTACATCCCATTTAAATTACATACTTAAAAGTTATGAGCTACAAAATCTTGTGATCACTCAAAACTCTTAATACTGTTATGAATTACAAATTTAAATTAAGATAGGGAGTTATCACATGGTGAATGGGAGATATTCATTTTAGTGTCAAGTAATGGCACCTAAAACTGTTATTTCATTTAGGAATCTAGGAGAAGGATAAATGACAATGCAAATGAGAGATTGCTAGGAGTGTGAAGGCCAAAAAAAAAAAATGGTTTAATGTATCAGTATGTTTTTTCTTCCCTAAAATAAAATATCCATTTAAAATAGCTAATTTTTATGTGCATTTGCATTTGTCTATTTATCTTCCTTTACTAATCATACAGGTTCTTAAAGATATTATTGCACACATGGTAGTCAAAATAAGTAGCAATCACAATGAACTGTTTTTTGAAAGATACCTCCCCAAGTGGAAATGCAAGGAAGAAATACATGTGCTTAGTCATTTAATATACTCCTTTATTGTTCTTCTTTAAATAATTAAAGAAAAAAATTAAATAATTGATATATTTTACACATTTGTTAAGATAAATTGACATTGATTTAAAATAAATATAAAAAGGTTTCTATTTGTACGGAAATGCAAATTGACCAATGCTTCTAACACTGGTGAATCCACCCTGCATGCATTTTAAAATAGCTCAAAGAAAAAAAAACATAACATGAACAGAAAATTTTATGAGAAAGACTACAGATGTCACAAATTGTTTCTCAGGCATTGATGCCTCCAGTGCTACCTGTATTATGTATGTTTGGTTTAGTTTAAACAATTTGATGACACCTTCACAAATTGATATTCATGATGAGTAT
This sequence comes from Phascolarctos cinereus, assembly GCF_003287225.1. NCBI lineage: Eukaryota > Metazoa > Chordata > Mammalia > Diprotodontia > Phascolarctidae > Phascolarctos > Phascolarctos cinereus. The sequence continues at coordinate 238,163,741 of NW_027556098.1, forward strand.
GTGAATTGAACTGTAAACTAAGCAGCAAATTTCTATAAATGTTACTCTGAAATTTGTTTTCAAATCAAGCAAATAACATATTGCACACTCGAAGTAAGCTATGATGAAATGTGTGTCTAAAAACATCTGCCTCCCAAAGTAGCTGATTGGATATACATTCAATACTACAAATACAATTATGTTAGAGATAGCCAACATTTAAATTTGAATTGGGAAAGAGGGGCCTGGGAATCTGAATAGAGAATATTAAGAGTCCTAACATGAAAATCTCCTTATTTTTCTGGCAATGGAATGCAAAGCTATATCATGCCACTAATACACATGCACACACACACACATACACATATATGCACATGTACATGTGTGTATATATATATATGTAAGTATGTATATATGTGTGTGTATATATATATATATATATATATATATATATATATGTCAGAAGAAAGCAACAGCATTTTCAAATTGGCACTTAGGGAGTCATCTTTGTTTGGAGCAACAAACCCAACTTATTTTAAAACTGAGTGAACTTTTTTAGGATCCAGGAATAGCAAATTTTCTATGGATTTGCCCTTCTTAAGTAAATATGATATATAAGCACCATCTTTAAGACCAGGTATATTTCCCACTCTTCCAAAATTTTATACTTTCCCTCACCAATTTATTATTTAAAAAATCATCTTTCCAGTTTGTGATGTTAGGTTGGAAATTTACAAAGCAAGTGTTGGCCTGCTGCGTGATAAGAAACAGCCCTAGGGAGCTAGGATGGGTAGTTTGCACTGAAGTGTGCTGATATCTGGAGACTTTAGGTGTATGTTGGCTCTGGAATTTAGAGCCCACATAAAGAAATTCACATTACAGGGAAAGGTCAATCTATCCTCTTGCTCTTCCTCTGCTACATGAATACTATACTTCCTCTGGAAAGCTTATAACTTCTCTTCTTCTCTGGACCAACTGGTTATTTCCCTTATTCATCAATAAAACTCCCCCTATACTCCATCCCCTTTTCTCACAGTCCTGCTATCCAACTTTTCCAAGGAAACTGCTCTTTAAGCCAGCTGAATAAATGAAGAGATGCAAACTATTAAGTGTCCCTTCTTCAATCTCTAATTCCTCACTTCCCCTATCTCCCCATCTCTCTATTTGACCTTACCAATTAACATAAATTTAATCATCAACCCCATATAGATGACTCTTAGATACATGTTACATCCACTTCTAGCCTCTCTCCTGAATTACAATACCTATCAAAACAATTTCCTGCTTATTTAGATTGAGCTGTACTATCCTTATATCCAGGTGTATGACTTTGGTATCATCCTTGATTCTTCCTTTCTCCATAAATCCAATCAGTTTCTAAATCTTATCATTAAATCTTACCATTCTTACCACTAAATCTCTCTTATCCCTCTTTCTACTTTAAGCCTACCATCTCACTTCTTGTCTGGAATACCATAGTAAATTCTTCTTGGGCTCCCTATCTCAAGTGTTTCTCTATCTTGCTCTATCGTAGGTGCCGAAAGGGTATTCTTACACACACATAAAACCATGGCACTCTCTTACTCAATAAGGTCTTGCTGTGCCCTATTATCACTGGGATCAAATATAAACTCTCTTATTTGGAATTTAAAACTATTCTCATCTTGATAAAATGAGGAGTTGAACTCAATGACCCGTTAATGCTCTTTTACATCTAAATCTATGATCCTATGATCTTCCCCACTCCATTCCCACTAGCCTACATGAAATGATTGAAAAATCCAACTTCTTTAATTTATTTGTGCTGATTAAGCATGAGTTAAAGGATTCACTTTAACTTCTCATGCTAACCTGGACTTTCAAGAATGGAAGGAATACCTTGTGCTTCTCAGTTAACAATGTATTTTGAGGAGTAGATTGGAATCCTACTTTTTCAATAGTTTAAGAAGCCATTAAGCCATGTGTATGAGCATTCTCTCTGCACATGTAGATTACTAACTGTCATCAAGTTAATAAATGGCTTATGGAGCTGTTCTAGAAATAAAAAGAAATCATAAGCTAAATCATGAGGCCCAACATTTGGTGATGAGCTTACACAGAAAAAATGAAATTCTACATGAGGGATTAATTTCTTTAGATAATCAGCAAAGACTACCACAAAACTGATTCTGGCACAGAAATCAGAAGTAGTCACAAAGACAACCAAAATGAACAGTTTGATTGTTGACTTGTTCTGGTTTATTTGTTATCTACAGCAACAACTCAAGAGACACAAAAATACGAGAACACACAACAAAGATAAAAATCACATGAAAGAAGTGCTAAATCTTTATTTGTGGCTTGCATTCATTTAATAGTAATACTTTGATCTTTAAGTGCTTTATGTTTCAAAAATCCCAAAGAACTATATTCCCAGTTCCTTTACAATCACACCAATAAAATGATAAGGAACATTGATGTCATATGTAATATATTTTCCATACCTTAAATTGTTCTATGAAAGATAATTATTATCATTGTAATCATTATAATAATGATAAAAGATTCTGGTTGTTAAAACTAAATAGAAGTGTATAGAGAGGCAGTATATTGGATAGAAATACAGTCAGATTTCAAGCCTGACATCAGACATATATTGTAATTATTAACCTAGGCAAATCATCCAGAGCAGGTGCTGATCTACATTGTGAGACAGTGTTCCCTCATTGGGTCTTACCAACACCAATAAAATTAGAGATCTAGTAAAAAAATGAAGTCCTGGGGAACAGCTGAACAAGTTGTGGTGTATGAATGTAATGGAATACTATTGTGCTATAAGAAATGATGAACAGGCTGACTTCAGAAAACCTGGAAAGACTTGCATGGTCTGATGTTGAGTGAAATGAGTAGAAGCAGGAAAACATTGTACATAATAACAGCCACATTGTGCAGTAACTAATATTGATAAACTTAACCCTTCTCAACAATACAAGGATCTAAGACATCTGCAAAGGCCTCATGATGGAAAATGTTATCCACAAAGAAGAGCTATAGAGGCTGAATGCAGATCAAAGAGTTCTATTTGCTATTTTTTTCTTCTGTTTTGTTTTGTTTCCTCTTCCTGGTGGTTCCTCCTACTGGTTCTAATTCTTCCTTACAACATCACTAATGTGAAAATATGTTTAATAAGAATGTATATGTACAGTATATATCAGATTGCATGCCATCTCCAGGAGGGAGGTGGGGATGGAAGGGGAGAAAAATTTGAAAGTTTATAGAATTGATTGTTGATAATTCAAAATAAATTAATATAAAAATAAAAAAGAATAAATTAATTTCTAATATCTCAAAGCTTTTTAAAGGTGAAAGTAAAGTTGAGAAATTGAATTTATTCCCTTCCAAAACTGAGAAACTATTTCTACAATATAGAAGGCACACATTTATCAAAATATTTTCTGTTTTGGTTAACAATTGAAAATAGCAGATAATAACCATGAAAAAGGAATTGAGGAATTGAGTCATGAAATATTTGCTGAATATCTTCTTAATAGATAAGGGAGAAAAGTCAAATTTTTCTAACAAATTGAATTGTGAAGCTATAATCAGAACTAAGTAGAGTGATATGCATTGTTTAATAGAAGACACAAAAATACTGTGCCATTCTCTAATAGATAAGTGGTGAAAGGATACTAAAAAGGAAGTTCTTAAAATAATTGGGAACTATGAACAACCTTATTAGAGGCTGCACCACATACTACTACCAAGAGAAATGATCATTAGCATATTTCTAATGCTTTAACACCCATAAAAATGGTAAAGATGAAAATAATGTTGGAGAAGAAAAGGGCACTGACACAGGATGGTTGAAACTATAAATTTTTCCAAACATTCTGGAAAGCAATCTGCAATGATGTGAAAAAGTGAATGAAATGTCCATAATATTTGACACAGAACTCTCATTTCTAGTCATAAACTCCAAGAAATTCAAGACTAAAAATAAATCACATGTAATACAACATAGCAAAACATCTTGTGGTTATTGAGAATGAGAAATAAAGTGTGTACCCACTGTTTGGGAGATTTATTTCTTTAATTTTCATATTTGTGGTGTAAGAAAAGATGAACATGAAGAATTCAGAGAAACATGGCAAGAGATATGTTATGATGCATAATTAAGTAAAAGCAAGAAAAACATACACAATAAACACAATATTATAAACAGAAAAAATTTAGAAGTAGAAATGAATGCATGAAACTATAATGACCAAATAGCTTTGAAGGAGAGAACAAATGTACTGTTCTCCTTTCATTTGATAGATGGAGAACTATTAGCATAGAATATTGCATACACTGATAGACGAGCTCACTATGTTCATTGGTTTTGTCTAATTGTTTTGCTATTTTTTTTGTTAAAAGAGAAGGATCACATGGGTAAAATAGGAGGTAGAAGTATACCTGTATCAACAAATGACTGTGATGTAAAAACAAAAGGCATCAATAAAACTTTTTTAAAATAAAAGTATCATGTCAAAAACATAACTACTATATCACATCCATAATGGTTACTCTTGAAAACTTAGGGGAAAAAAGTATCATCTAATGCACGTTGAAAGAGTTCTCTTTTCTATGCTCTTATGTGTGGTTAAGAAGTACTTATTACAAATACAAAAATTCAAAGAAAATATTTAAATGTCAACCTTTTAATGTTAAATAATATTTATTTTATAAAATGTTGTTAAAGTAACAATTTGATCTTCAATATCAAAGTGATCTTTTAAAATGAATTTTGTTAGTATAACAAATATCAATGATTGAATATCATGTTCTATAAAAAGCAATAAAGAATAGTATACATTTGTTTGTATATATATATGTGTTTATATTATATATAATATATATGTAAAATTATGTTACATTAGGATTTTTATGTGTGTATTATTTTTAATGTGATAGTAACAAATTTGCCACCTTTGTTTCTGAACTTAATTGCTGTCTTCTATTTTCAGTGTTTTATTGATTTTTTGTTTTTTTCTCTTTTTCCTAAATCTCTAACACTTCTGACTAAGTCACCAACACCCCTTTACAAATTGAAGTCTTTTTTTGAAAATAGACTAAAATAAAAATAAGTCACATACTAGCCATGTCTGAAAATATATGTCTTATTGTGCTTTTCTAGCCCATTAGCTCTATACCAAAAGGTAGGACATATGATTCATAATCATTATTCTGAAATCAAAATTAGTTATTGCACTGATATTCTGTAGTCTTTCAGATTTGGCATCCTGTTTTGTTTTGCTTTTTTAATAATGATTATCTTGTAAAACGTTCTGTTTATACACCCATGAAGCCCCCACCTGATACAAATCTTATCAGCAATCTCTATATTCCTTATATTTATCACTTCTTATAGCACCATATATAAATAATCCATGCACTATAATTTCTTTAGTCTTCCTCAACTGAGTCACAAGGTATTCTTACTGAGTCATTTTTCTATGGTCAAAAGGTCACTCAATCTCTTAACATACTTGTATTTTTTTTCCTTTAAGAAGACACCCAATAATGGGAATTTGAGCATTATTAAGAACAAAGGATTGTGCAAACAGAACAAAAATTTATAAATATTTATTCATAAAAACAGAAACAGAGATGCAATAGTATAGTAATAAGAATATACTATATCTTTCAGAATTCTTTGTTTTTAGTCACTAAGAGCAAACCCAAAGTGCCATGCTGTAGAGTTGAATTTTCATAAATAGATCATAAAATACGGTTATGAATATAAGAAAAGTTTAGCACTAATGAGTTCCTATTTCATAAGTACGCTCTCCAGTAAACCAAGATCTATATAGGTGATCAACACTATCCAGAATGTTTGATTTAAGGGATAACATAGTATCAGCGAGAGATGAACACGATTAGGTTTCTTTAGGTTAAAGTGTAGGACCTTGTTCTCATCTGAATTAAAAGGCAATTTGTAACTCTAAAGTTTGTTTTATTCAAGAGAAAGATGCTTTTTAATGTCATAAAGTATTCTATTCAGGAGAAAAGTAATTCTACCTAAGTTAATATTTGTAGTTGCTTTGGACTCCTCTCTTACATGTAGGAACATTTTAAAAATGAGTACCTTTAGGCCAGAAACAATGGCTTCCAGAATTTCTCTCTTATCTAAATGCATATGGCCCTTATACTATGTCTTTAGTACTAGTTTGAAGAGATTATTGAAGACAAATGAGAGTCAAGAACTGAAAGTGAGGAGAAAGGATTATACCCTACACATTTTATTCATCCAGTACTTGAAGGTATATCATATAAATGAAAGCAACCAGTACCAGAAAGGATGAACAGGTATGTCCTTTAGACAGAACTAGGAGGATAACATGAAGCCAAGTTGTACTCAGCACCCATAGAGGAAGTACCAGAATCTAAAGTATGAGATCACAGTTCAATGGCAACCTTGAAGTATTCTCAAGTTGCTCTTGAAATCATGATTGTTAAGCATTCCAGTCAACAACAAGCAACTATGTATTACTCTCAGTGATAAGGTAAGCTTTCAGCATAATTCTGCATTAAACAAATCTCATTTTATGGAGATAGAACAGATCCCATAAGTAAGAGAACATCTGTGCTCCAATGGAGGGAAAATCAAGATCTAGTTTTGAAAAATTTGAAATAATTTATTTTAAATTACCCCAGGAGCTGAGAAAGAAGAGGAAAAATGTGTTATGTTATTTCATTATAATCAGCTATACAAGATGAAGTAAAACATCCATGTATCATTGAATACAAAAGTTTCCCAATGTGTATGTGCTCACTTCAGAAAGGACTTAGAGGAGGGGAAGAAGTATCATTTTATAACAAAATCAGATGAAGGGCAATATTCAGATCAGCTTGTTGTGACATCTCTTTCTTCTTGCTTCCAATTCAGTTTTTACTTGAAATAAAAAATATGCAATGAACCAAGTCATGTTAAACTTTTTCTAAATTGCCATTAAATGTCAATTATTCACCAGTAAATTTAGACAGGAGAGTAGTAGTAGTGGTAGAAGTAGTGGTGGTGGTGGTGGTGGTAGTACTAGTATTGATTATTATTATGATTATGATTATACATGTAAAAATTAACAAAAATAGCATTATAATAACCATAGAATGTATGTGTATGTATATGAGTATGTATGTGTATATATATGTGTGTCTGTATATATATGTATATATATATATATATATATATATATATATATATATATATGTATAAACATTATGCACACATACAAATGTGAATATAGATATATGGGCTGGGAGAGACTTTGAAAAATCATGTAGAGAAGATTATCCTTCAATATTAACTATGACTGGTCTTTTCCCTGTAGAATTAAACATAAAAATAGTACAGCCTCTTCTTTTTCAGTATCATCCATTAATAATTTTCTTCCATTCATAAAGGACAGCCTCTTTCATAATCCTTCTCTTAAAATTGTGAGGGAGCAAGACTAGAAAATATCTTTGCTAACTCCTACCTTTAAATATGATTTTGACTACTTTATGATCCTTTTTTTTTTCCTAAGAACAGCTAACATTTATGTAGCACTTATGTTCCAGGCACTCTACTAAGTGATTTATAATTCTGATCTCATTTTATCCTCACAACAATCTCCAAGGTATATACTATTATTAACCCCATTTTGCATTTGAGGAGATTGAAGCAAACAGAGGTTAACTGGCTTGCTCAAGATCACACAGCTTGTGTCTAAGGAAGAATGTAAACTCACATCTTTATTACTCCAGGCACAATGTTCTTTTCACAGAGCCATCTAGCTGCCCCACTTATGAAATCGGCTTATTTCTTGCTGTTTTTTTTCCCCTAAGTTCAGGTTCCTTTCTACATGTAGTGGTGCATGTGTGTGTGTGTGTGTGTGTGTGTGTGTGTGTGTGTGTGTATGATTGGCTATGCTCATAGCCAACCAATGGTTTAGAGTTCTCATAGTGCTCTCTAAGTTCGTAAGGGGTTGGTTTGTTGACAGCAAAATCTCCAATATTAAAGTCTCTTTTCATGATGGTCCAGGTACAAGACTTGGGTCACATTATTTAGATGGCTCAGAGCAGCAAGCGAAAAATAAAAAAGGGTGTAGGGGGACTGGAGATTAGCTCAGTCACAGGCAATCCAAATGGGAAATAATAAGAGGTCAAGCTACATTTCAAAGAACTTCAGTTTCCAACAAGAGCTGTTCTTGAAAAATGTATGTCCATATTTTGATATTCATTTACAGTCAAAGTGTGATACTATTAAGTTTCCTTCCTCATTTATTTGGATAAAATTCTATAGTGGATAGCTTCTAGCCACTGTCAATGTTTTCTGTAGAGTCAACATAGTAAGGGGTAATATAGTGGAGTTTTCAGTTTGTGTGATGTGCTTGCATGTATTTTATGTCCTCATGTAAGCCTTCATTAAATCAATGAAACTGTTGTGCTCTTTGTCTTTTTTTCCGAATAAAGAAGTTTGATTTTATTTTTCTCAAGTCTGTAGTATTGATTCTTCCATTATTTGGGATGTTTTCAAATAACTTAAGTTTTTCCAAATTCTCCCTCTTGACCATATGCATAATAAAAGCATTCCAGTACCATACTTCCATTAAAAAAAAAAACTATATAAATCTAAGCTGCTAATTCACGAATTGCCTGTGACCTCTAAACTTTTTTTCACATTACATGACATGAGTCACTTTGTGTTATGTTTCCAAGCAAATATTATGAATATTTTCATAATAGCCTCTGGTATTTTATATTTGTAGCTTGGGATAGGTGCAGGCTGATGATTTTAAGGCTTATTGTTTGGGGTTTTTTGTTTTGTTTTGTTTTTTTTCTTGTTATTGATCATGGGATGGAACAGCCCAACAACATACAGGGCTAAATCTGAGAAATGTAACTTGTAGTCAGAGAGGATGTGATCTTTACCAAACTAAACAGTAAGAACCAAATTGAGATTCCTACAATTTGGTAATCTTGGGGTTCTGCCAAGTAGAATACCCAGAGCTATAGATCCAAAAGTTAAAATCTGTGGTCCAGCAAGTCTATGTTTCCAAGGGTGCTATGCATTCTTGACTGACAACATTGAGATAAAGTACTAATATGCCAGGAATCACTATGGCACTTTAGTTGACTGGTATAACTATATCACATATAGCTTGTTGACCCTAACCCATGACCCCTTGCTTCTCACTTTAGGTGCCTGCAGTCATATTTCTTGTAGATCTAGCTTGTAATAGTAAACTAGATCAGCCTAGTACTCTTTAACAGGAATAGTTTGTTGAATTTCCAAGGTAAGTCACCTTTAGAAAAATATATTTCTATACAACAGATTCCATGATACCACATAAACTTGCATATGTGAAAATCAAGTGAAGTGAACTCATATTTATTAAATGCGTATTATGTGCTAGGCACTGTACTAAGTGCTAGGGATACAAAGAAAAGCAAAAAGACAAGTATTTACTCTGAAAGAGCTGACACGCCAATGGTGAAAACAATACCCAAACAGCTATGTACTAACAAGATCTATTCAGGGTAAATTGGAAATAATCTCCAAGGGAAGACACAAAGACTAGGGAAGACTGGAAAGGCTTCTTGCCGAAGGTATGCTCTTTGCTCATACCTGAAAGAGTATTGCCAATGTCCTTAGTAAGTACAAAGTATAAAAGTACTTTTTAACTCCTGTATACATGTAAGACATCATAAGTACTAATGTACAATAAAATGAATATTAATCACCTTAGATTTGATGAAAAAATAAAGCCTTAGGAAATGAAAAAAGCAATTTAAAGTGAATGAACATCTGGCTACTTTGAGGTGTCTCTAATTTAAACTGTTTCCACTTTTTAATCAATTACTATTTACCTTAATGGGAAAGCTGTTAATTTGGGTTGGTTTGCCTTTTCTTTCACAATCCAAGCCTCCAGAGCTATTCTGGGAGAGGCAGACAGACAGAGAAAGGAGACAGAGAGATAGAGAGAGAAAAAGGGAGGGAAGGAGGGGGGGAGAGAGAGAGAGAGAGAGAGAGAGAGAGAGAGAGAAGAGAGAGAGAGAGAGAGAGAGAGAGAGAGGGAGAGAGAGAAGAGACAGCCTGATCTCAGGGCACTTATGATCCAATTGCAGAACATAGAACAAACATAAATAATTGTAATAGATATCAGAGTATGGAAAGTGCATATGTAACACCTCCTCTGGGTCTACTTCTTTAACTCACACTCACATTTGGCCAATCAGGTGCATAGAAGACAACTGAATATTTCCTTCTCAGTATTCTGGGATAACTTGAGAGGATGGGGTTGGTGGCTTGTAGATTTGAAATCATCTGTAGTATTTTGCCTATTGTCAATCAGTGAAACAGACTTCATTAGGTTTTGGGAAAGAGATTTACTAAGAAGGTAAAGTCACAACAAATGGTATGAAACATTAACTGATAATTAAGGTGTACTGTTTCCTTGTATATACATGGTTTCTGGGGAGAGCTGGCTCCAAATAAAAGTGCAACAGTAGTGAGGCACACATGTGAAGACATGTACCAGAGAGGTAATCTCTATCTCATGGCCCTGGGAATTCTCTTCTTCCTTTATGAAGTTCTCTATAGGTATACCTTTCTGTTGGGGAGGTAATCTCTCTGCTACTGGGCCAGAATTTTTTTCCAGGAAGCTGGACCACTCAATTGATGCTGGTTTTTCCCCCTCTTTCTGCCTAATGTCATGGAAGAGGAAAATGCCAGCTGTCATCCTGCTACAGCACTGGCACCATGCCAGGCCTGGTTAATTTTAGAGAGACTACTGAGCTGACATTCAGCTGCTGCCCTGCAATCTCATGGACCTTGCAATGCCCACAATTGTACTGTCTCCATTTTGCATCTGCTATTCTGCCTGGTTGAATTCCAGGGAACAAATTACCATTCCAGGATAAGCTCATCATTTTAAAACTCATGCTGCTAACTCAAACTCTGATTGACATTACCTCCCTTAGTTTCCTCTCCCTTTTGATTAGAGCACTAGAGAGTAGAGTTCCAAAGTCCAGGGAATACCACCCTTTGCAAAAGTTAGAAACTGGACTCTGAACTCCCTTAGTTTTGCATATGCTGCTCTGCCTCATTTCAAATCTACAGAACAATATGTCCCACATTAAGTACTCACTGCAGGTTCCCCCTCCTACATTTCTGCTTCCTTTTCTATATTGCTCCCCCCTGCCTTTGGATTGTAAGTTCCTTGAGTGCAGGAGACTATCTTTCTTTTCATTAATTGTATCACCAGCAATTACCATAATGCCTGACACATATAGTAGGCACTTAATAAATGAGTCTTGGATTGGATTGGATTGCCTGAGCTGCCACTATCTCTGGTTGCAGGTGAAACCTTTGGAACTCCTGAATTCACAGGGTTGATTAGTGTATATATCTACCTCTGAAGACCCATTCTTCTATTACCAAGAAGAATAAACACAGAGACAGAGAGAGTAATATGCTACTGGCCATGCTCCTGCCTAAAGTAATGTCTGATATCTGTATAGCACTTAACATCCATTATTTCATTTAATCCTCACAATAACTGTGTAAGGTACTATGATAGGGTATCATTTGTCAGGTGAATTGTTGGGAACACTAGGTTGTTGTTCATAGTCTTGACTCCTCATAGACTCAAATGAAAAAGACTGGGATATGACCTCATCATTTTTTTTTTTACTGGCACACAGTCCTGGTTCAGCAGATCTTCATTTATTAGTTATTCTCACGCTGCATCCACTGAAAATAACTTTTCATCATGGCACAATACCAACCAAAGTCACAAATGGTCAGAAATTTCCATGTGTAAGGTTGAAACTAAGCCGTAACTACTTGTAAATGCTCTGTATAGCCCACAAGGAAGAACAAATCTGAGCATGGCCCCTCTATTATGCTGAGGAAAGGTAAAAATGGAAATTCTCAGAGAAAGCTCAAGAGACTACAAATTAACCAACCAAAGATATTCAAAGAAATCTTCAGAAATGAGCTGGAATGAGCCGGGCCTTGAAAGATGGGGAGATTCTCAACAGGTGGATATAGGAGAAGATACAGGAGATATGTGGCAAGGAATGTGTGATTTCCTGGAATGAGAACCCTGTTGATTGTCTAAACAAACATGTCAAGACAGGCAAGAGAAGATAAAATTCAGAAAAGAGTAGTTCTAATTGGCTAAAGTGTAGAGTACTTCATACAGGGGAGTTCCACAGAAACATAGAGTATTAGAAATGGAAGAGAACTTAGAGTTCATTTAGTCAAACATTCATTGTACAGATTAGGAATCAAAAGTCAGAGACATAAAATGACTTGCCCATGTCAAACAGCTTGCTGAGTGGCAGATCAAGAATTAGAACTCGGAGGTAGAGCTAATATAATAAAGTAAAAGCAACGACTTCCTTGAACTCTCCTTGTAACCCCTCCAAATACCTGTAAAAAATAGCTCTAAACAAATTCTAGAGTAGCAGAACCCACAAAAAGATGGAGTGAAACAAATTTCCATCACAAGACAACATAGATGGTTGATTGGAAAGGTCTATTGCACTGGGCTGGGAGAGGACCACAGTTCAGCATGGGTGTGGAGGCAAAGATCAGGCCTTAGCAAACCTGGAGAAGGCCTCAGAGTACTGAATCACAGGCAGCTGTGGTGGTTTCTAGACTTCGCAACCCACAAACACCAAAGACAACTTAGAAGTCCAGTAGGAAAAGTTTGTGACTGGGGTGACAGAGAAACTTGAACCAAACCTCAGTGCCAGCACAACCCCAGGACAGCAGATGTTTCCAGAGCTCTTGGCCCATAGGCTGAGGGGTAATCCAGTGGATGATCAGAAGGGTATTACAGGGATCTCTTTGCTAGTGGTGAGGAAGGATTCTCTTTCTTTGACATACTTCAATCAAGGTCAGATTTTTAGGTGTTGGTCCTGGGGTGGGGAAGAGCACTAGTGGTAGAATTTGTAGTGGTGAAGAGAGAATCCTCCTCACAGTTCCAAGGCAGAAAAGAGTGCTTGTGGTCACTCATAGATCAGAGCACAGGCCAGGAAAGGAGTAAACACCCTGCTCTTGATTGTACCATCTTGGAAGAATGGAAAATTTACAGGTCCCTAGAAGTATCTCTGAAAACAGCTGCACAAAACCCCAGAAGATTGGAAAAGTAAATTCTCCACACTGGAAGCAGACTCCTATCTTAACATAGAGTTTATAACTCAAGTAATTGGCTGGGATCATGAGCAAACTGTGCAATAAAGTCAGACCACAGAATCTTTCTTTGATGGCAAAGAAAATCAAAACATACAATCAGAAGACAACAAAATCAAAGTTCTTACATCCAAAGCCTCCAAGAAAAATATGAATCAGTCTAAGGCCATGGAAGAGTTCAAAAAGGATTTTGAGAATGAAGCAAGAGAAATAGAGGAAAATCTGGGAAGAGAAATGAGAGATATGCAAGAAAATAATGAAAAACAAGTCAACAGCTTGCTAAAGGAGACCCAAAAAATAATGAAGAAAATAACACCTTTAAAAATAGCCTGACTGAAATGGCTAAAGAGGTCCAAAAAACCAATGAGGAGAAGAATGCCTTCAAAAGCAGAATTTGCCAAATGAAAAGGAAGTCCAAAAGCTCGCTGAAGCAAATACTTCCTTAAAAATTAGAATGGAGGAAATGGGAGCTAATGACTTTATGAGAAATCAATACATTGTAAAACAAAACCAGAAGAATGAAAAAAGTAGAAGACAACGTGAAATATCTCATTGCAAAAAACAACTGACCTGGAAAATAGACCCAGGAGAGATAATTTACAAATTATTGGACTATCTGAAAGCCATGATCCAAAAAATAGCCCAGACATCATCTTTCAAGAAATTACCAAGGAAAACTGTCCTTTTTTAGAACCAGAGGGCAAAAGAGAAATCAAAAGAATCTACCAATCAACTCCTGAAAGAGATCCCCAAAGGAGAACTCCTAGGAATATTGTAGACAAATTCCAGAGTTTACAGGTCAAGGAGAAAATATTGCAAGTAGCCAGAAAGAAAAAATTTAAGTATTGTGGAAATACAATCAGGATAACACAAGATTTAGCAGCTTCCACATTAAGGGATTGGAAGGTTTAGAATATAATATTCCAGAGGTCAAAAGATATAGGATTACAGCCAAGAATCACCTACCCAGCAAAACTGAGTATAATCCTTCAGGAGAAAAAATGGTCATTCAGTGAAACAGAGGACTTTCAAACATTCTTGATGAAAAGACCAGAGCTGAATAGAAAATTAAACTTTCAAATACAAGACTCAAGAGAAGCATTAAGAGGTAAACAAGAAAGAGAAATCATAAGTGACCTATTAAGCTTGAACTGTTTATCTTGCATGGAAAGATGATATTTGTAACTCATGAGTCCTTTGTCAGTATTAGGGTAGGTGGAGGAAAAAATTACATGTGTGGATAGATAGATAGATAGATAGATAGATAGATAGATAGATAGATAGATAGATAGATAGATAGATAAATGGCACAGGGTGAGTTAAAGATGAAGGGGTGATATATGGAGAATAAAATTAAAGGGTAGAGAGGATTATACTGGAAGAAGGAAAAAGGGAGAGGTAGAATGGGGTAAATTATCTCACATAAAACAGACAAGAAAAGGCTTTTATAGTGGATGGGGAAGTGGGGAAAAGTGAGGGGGAATGAGCGAATCTTATTCTCAGTTGAATTTGGCTTTAGGAGGGAATAACATACATACTCAATTGGGTATGGAGAGCTATCTTACCCTACAGGAAAATAGGGGGTAAGGTGATAAGAGAGCAGGGTAATGATAGAGGGGAGGGCAGATTGGGGGAGGGGGTAATCAGAAGCAAACACTTCTGAGGAGGGACATGGTCAAAAGAGAGAATAGAATAAAGGTGGAGGTGGGATAGGATGAAAGGAGATACAGATAGTTTTCTACTACATGACTACTATGGAAGTGTTTTGCATCACTACACATGTATAACCTGTACTGAGTTGCTCACCTTCTCAATGAGGTTGGATAGGGAGGGAGGGAGAGAGACAATTTGGAACCCAAAGTTTTAAAATGTTAAAAAATGTTTTCACATGCAACTGGTAAATAAGATATACAAGCAATGGAGTACATAAATCTGTGCTGCCCTACAGGAAAATAGAGGGGGGGAAGGGGCTAACAGAAGGGGGGGAAGATAGAAGGGAGGGCAGATAAGGGGAAGGGATATTTAGAATACACTCCATCTTGGGGTATGGGGAGGGATGAGATGTGAAGAAAATTTGGAATTCAAAGTGTTGTGGAAGTGAATATTGAAAAATAAAAATTAATTAATTAATAAAATTATAAAAAAAAAAGAAATAAAAAAAAGAATTAGAATCCCAGTCTTTTGACTCCAAGTTCAGAATTTTTTTCAATCTGGCACTAACCAACTTTTCTAGTCTTTTTCACATTATACCTGTCCAAGAACAATACAGTCCATGCAAGTTAGCCTGCTTATATTTTCTTATAAATGACACTGCATCTCTTGCTTTCCTTCTATTGAATGGGATAGCCTCTCTGCATTGCATTTTCTCCTTTCTCATCTCCACGTCTTGAAATTCCTATTCAAGTCCCAGTTTAGGCACCTCCTTTTTCCAAGAAGCCTTCCTAATTGCTGCCTCCCCCAATCACTTTGTATCTATTTTGCGCATATTTTGTCTATACTTGTAAATATACATATTGCCTTCACTGATTAGACTTTAAAAGTTTCAATATCAGTCACTGTTTCATGTTTTTCTTCATCTCCTTAGCAATTAGCACACTGGCACATAGTAGGTGATTAATAAATGCTTACTCATTTATAAATTGGTTGTAGGTTTTAGAGAAACCTAAATGTCAGGCTAAGAACTGTGGGTTTTATTTTGTCCAACAGAGAAGACCTAGATTCAAATCCTACCTTCCATTTTTATAAATTCAGTGACTATGAAAAAGGGACAGACATTCAAAGTCTCATTTTCCTCATTTGTAGAAAGAATATAATGACACCCTGTAGTAATGCCTTACACAATTCTTGTGAGTATCAAATAAAATAATGGAAGTCAAGTGCTATATAGATGTCAGACATTACTTTTAGGCAAAGCAGTAATGTCAGAGCTTACATTAGGGAAGATTACTTTGGCAGAGGCATATAGCATAGATTGGAGGAAAAAAATGAGAGGCAAGTTAGGAATTTATTATCATAGTGTAATCAAGAGATATTAAGGAGTGTGAAGTAGGGTACTAATGATGGCAATGGAAGGAAGGATGAATGAATGTGACATATTAGGGAGGTGGAATGGACAAGACTTGTTTGTACATGGGATATAAGAAAGAGGGAAGGATTAAAGATACAATGGATGAAGAAAGAATGAAATCTAGCCTGTTAGACCCTTTTTCTACATGATTTTCTTCACAATAAAGTTTCTTCATTGACATGATTCAAATTTATAACCCATATCACAAAATAACTTCCACTTCCTACAATAATGACCGTTCAGAAAATGCAATGACTTCCATCCTAAAATTGTATATGCTAACTAATGAATTTGTTTAGTCAAGTGCCAAATCTTCTATGTTAATAACAACATCTCTCCTATGAGGCACATGTTAACCACCCTATCAGATTTACCCTCAGTCAAATAACCAAAATAAAATAAAAATATCCAGCAATAAAATTTGGCATTATAATAGTTTAAAGCTTTCTTAAGGTATCAATTTGTGTACAAAAAAGCATCATTTTAGGAAAAAATGGAAAGAATGTCTTATAGAAATCAAATTTGTTCTAACATATAAAATTGCATTACAGAGTTTTACAGCAAGACAGAGCTGTCTATTTTCTTAATTAGAAAATATCCATAAACTTGTATTAGATAATCATTCTTTCTTTTTTAAAATTAGATGCTTGTTATGGGAAACTATTTTTACATACTGAACGAACACTTACAAAGAACCATTATTTTTTTAATATAAATTTATTTATTTTTAGTTTTCAACATTCACTTCCACAAGTTTTTGAGTTCCAAATTTTCATCCCATCTCCCCCCTCCCCCCACCCCAAGATGGCATTCATTCTGAATATCCCTTCCCTAGTCTGTCCTCTCTTCTATCTCTCTCCCCTTATCTTATCCCTTTCCCCTTCTATTTTCCTGTAGGGCAGGATAGAATTCTGTACCCCATTTCCTATATTTCTTATTTCCCAGTAGCATGTGAAAACAATTTTTTAAACATATGCTTTTAAAACTTTAGATTTCAAATTTTCTCTCTTCCTCCCTCCCCACCCACCCTCATTGAAAAAGCAAGCAACTCAATATAGGTTGTACATGTGCAGTTATGCAAAACACATCCATAGTAGACATGTTGTGAAAAACTAACTCTATTTCCCTTAATCCTATCCTGCTCTCCCATTTATTCTATTCTTTCTTTTAAGTATATACTTCTGATTACCCCCTTTCCCAATCTGCCCTCCTCTCTATCATTCCCCTGCTCTCTTGTTCCCTTTTCCCCCTATTTTCCTGTAGGGTAAGACAGATTTCTATGCCCAATTGTATGTGTATGTTATTCTCTCCTTAAGCCAAATCCTATGAGAATAAGGTTCACTCATTCCCTCTCACCTTCCCCTGTTTCCCCTCCACAGTGAGAGACTTTTCTTTTCTGGTTTTTTTTTTTTGTGAGATAATTTACCCATTCTACCTCTCCCTTTCTTCTCTGAGTATCATCCTCTCTCATCCCTTAATTTTATTCTCCAGATATGACCCTTAATCTTCAACTCACCCTGTGCCCTCTTCTATCTATCTACATATACATACATATTTTTTTCCTTCAACTACCCTAATACTGACAAAGTCTCATGAGTTACAAATATCATCTTTCCATGCAGGAATGTAAACAGTTCAATCTTAATAAGTCTCTTATGATTTCTCTTTCCTGTTTACCTCTTCATGTTCCACTTGATATTTGAAAGTCAAATTTTCTTTCAGCTCTGGTCTTTTCATCAGGAATGCTTGAAAGTCCTCTATTTCACTGAATGACCATTTTTTCCCCTGAAGGATTATACTCAGTTTTGCTGGGTAGGTGATTCTTTTGTAATCCTATCTCCTTTGCCCTCTGGAATATTATATTCCATGCCCTGCAGTCCTTTAATGTAGAAGCTGCTAAATCTTGTGTTATCCTGATTGTGTTTCCACAGTACTTGAATTGTTTCCTTCTGGCAGCTTGTAATATTTTCTCCTTGACCTGGGAACTCTGGAATTTGGCTATAATATTCCTAGGAGTTTTCCTTTGGGATCTCTTTCAGGAGGAGATCTGTGGATTCTTTCAATTTCTTTTTGCCTCTGGTTCTAAAATATCAGGGCAGTTTTCCTTGATAATTTCTTGAAAGATGATGTCTAGGCTCTTTTTTGATCATGGCTTTCAGATAGTCCAATAATTTTAAATTCTCTCTCCTGGATCTATTTTCCAGGTCAGTTGTTTTTCCAATGAGATATTTCACATTGTTTTCTAATTTTTCATTTCTTTGAATTTGTTTACATGTCTTGATTTCTCATAAAGTCACTATCTTCCAATTGCTCTATTCTAATTTTTAAGGAAGTATTTTCTTCAGTAAGCTTTTGGACTTCCTTTTCCATTTGGCCAATTTTTCTTTTTAGGGCATTCTTCTCCTCATTGGCTTTTTGGACCTCTTTTGCCATTTGGGTTAGGCTATTTTTTAAGGTGTTATTTTCTTCAGTATTTTTTTGGGTCTCCTTTAGCAAGCTGTTGACTTGTTTTTCATGATTTTCTTGCACTCACTCTCAGTTTTTCCTCTACTTCCCTTACTTGCTTCTCAAATCCCTTTTGAGCTCTTCCAAGGCCTGGGACTGATTCATATTTTTCTTGGAGGCTTTGGATGTAGGAGCTTTGACTTTGTTGTCTTCTTCTGGTTGTATATTTTGATCTTCTTTTTCACCAAAGTAAGATAATATAGTCTGACACTTTTTGTGCTGCTTGCTCATGATCCTGGCCAATTACTTGAGTTTTAAACTCTTGTTAAGGTAAGAGTCTGCTTCCAATGTGGAGAATGTACTGTCCCAAGCTTCGGGGTTTGTACAGCTGTTTTCAGAGATACTTGTAGGGACCTGTAAATTTTCAGTTCTTCCAAGGTGGTATGAAAGGCAAGGTGTTTACTCCTTTCCTGGCCTGTGACTACAAGTACTTCCTTTCTGTCCTGTAACTGTGAGGAGGGTTTCCTCTTCACAACCACTACAAGCTCCACCAAGCTTCCTCACCCCAGCACCGCTGCCCAGAACTGTGCCCAGATCAAACATGGGCAAAGCAAGAGATTCCTCCTCAGCTGCAAAGAGATCCCTGCAACCTCTCTGATCAACCACTGGATTCCCCCTCATCTGGTGTCAGAAGCTCGGGAAGCAGCTGCCTCCCCCAGGGCCATACTCTTGGGAATGGAGCTGAGACCCACCTTCTTTCTCAGTACAGACAGAAACAGACTTTTCCCACTGCCTTCTAAGTTGTCTTTGGCATTGGTGGATTGAGGAGTCTGGAAACCTCCACAGTGCCCAAGATTCAGTTCTGAGGCCTGCTCCAGGTTCACTGCTGCCTGTGTGCCCATGCCGCACTGTGGTGCGCTCCCAGCCCAGCACAGTACACCTTTCTGATCGATCATCCAGGTTGTCTTGGGCTGGAAATTTTTCACTCTGTCTTTTTGTGGGTTTTGCTGCTTCAGAATTTGTTTAGAGCCATTTTTTATGAGTATTTGGAGGGGTTTGGAGGACAGCTCAAGCAAGTCACTGCTTTCTCTCTGCCATCTTGGCTCCACCCCCCTACAAAGGACCATTCTTAAGAATACAAGAATCCTAGTTTTATAATGTAAAGTTAAATTTCAGATCATCACATTGGCACTCATTATTTCTAAGTTTAACATGATCTTTATTAATTGGTCTATTAATATAGCGATTGGCAATGTGTACTTCACAATGCAGGTCATAAATACAAAATGCTGTAAGACAGTGCAATAGGAGGGTGGGAATATTTGTAATCTCTTAAAGTAAGCATGAAATAACTTTTTGTTTAATTGTTACTCTTTTCAATGCTAAGTGACAGTGGCAGTATAATAACAGGACAAAAGATAAAACCGTCTATAGAGAATGATAGAGCCATTGAACTGACATGGCACATTCAAGCTCAAGAACCTGATTCTGGGCACCAAATTTAGAAGATGGATCTTCATCTGAGTTTATATTCAAAATAGAACTCATCTTTTCCTCAGTACCCAGACCCTTCCATTCTTCTACTGTATTTGAATGCACCACCATGCTTTTAGTCACTCAGGTTTGCAAACTTATTGTTATACTGGCTTCACTCTTACTTACCCCACCCTGTCAATCAGTTGAAAAATCTTGTCTTTTCTACCTCTAAATTATTTCTTGCATACATGCCTTTCTCTGTTCACATATTCACCTCTCACTATAAACTATTTTAATAGCCCTTGAATTGATCTCTTTGTATCCAAACTTTTCCCAATCTGATCCATCCTCCACAGGGCTTTAACATATCTTACTAAGTAGACCTTCCTCTGATTAAATAAGCACCAGATGCTCCTTATAATCTCCTGGGTCAAATATAAATTCATTTTTTGCCAGTTAGCAACATGGATCATTTCTATTTCTCAATCTCCTTACACATTACTCCCTACAATGTGTTCTGTGTTCCCAGTATACTGGCCTACTTGTCATTCATCACACACAACCTCCCAGCTTTGCACTTCATTTATCCTTACTTGAATTGTTTTTTTTTCACCCTTTTAGCTATAATTCTTAGACTTCATTGCTTTTTTTTAAAAGACTGTTCCTCTGCATGAGACCATTGCTAATTCCCTCTCCTTCTCATGACTTCCTGTCCAAGTTTACTTTGTTTCCATATTGTCATTGTTGTTATATACTTATCTGTGTGTTGTATCCTTAGAGAAAATGTAATTTCCTTTAGGGCAGGGATTATTCCACTTTCGTCTTTGACCCCCTATATCATGGTACAGTGCCTGGCATATAATAGGTAATCAAAAATATTTGACGATTATTACAAACTTGGTTTTTGATATAGAAAAGCAACTCTTCTGTAAGTTGTAGTCTTGGATAGTTGACTGAGGTCTTAAGGTAAATGATTTGTCTATGGTCATGCAGCCAGTATGTTTCAGAGGCAGCCCTTGAACATTCTGACTCATAAGTTATTCCCTAACTCCAGTAGGCCTTACTAGATCTCATTCCTCAGTGATTATAATGCAGAACAGAACATGATATCATAAGATAAGAATAGGTAGTAGACCTGTGGTTTCAATAGTATAGGTGACTCTTGAATGGGGAAATATATGTGTATATATACCCACACCCCTGACTTAAATGATAAGGAAGAGAAAGAAGACAATGTGGGGACTGAAAAGAGTGTGGTTTTAAAAACATCTTGAAAAGAGTTTTGGTGATGTGATAGGCCTTATCTGATACTACAAAGGTCAAAGAAAATAAGGGCTGAGAAAGACCATTGAATTTGCGTGTAAGGGAATGTCATGGGCAGAATTTTCTACTGAGGGCTAGAGGTGGGAGAAGCAGAGTGTTATACTTTTATGCTCCTTACCCTTCTGTTCTATCCTTTCCACTCCTCCTGGGAGAGTTTTTATGAAACTGACAAAGTAGTTAAGCAGGAAAAAAATCAAAAAACATGAAACAGTGAAGAGAAAAATACAGTGTCTTAAAAGAGCTCTAAATTGACTGAAAATTCCAGACTAATCAATGTGTAAAAAAAAATGAAGCTGTCTTTAGAGAAAAGGCAAGACTTGATGCCAGACCTTGAAGAATGAATTGAGATTGAATAGGTAATGGTGAAAACAGTGGCTATTGAAGACTGGGAACAGAAAAAGAACAACAGTGATGAGTCCCCTTGTTTCAGATAAGGAAACAGAAATTCAGAAAAATTTAATGCCTTGCACGGGATCACATAATTATGAAGAGACGAGAATCAAAACAGGGACCTTTATTTATCCAAGTCCAGAGTGCTTTCCATTCACCATGTCATCTTTATATTCAATACCTACTGAAGCAGCTAGTAGGGACAGTCTATAAAGTGCTGGATCTGGAGTCAGGAAGACCTGAGTTCAAATCTGGGCTCAGATACTTACTAGATATGTGGCCTTTGGGAAATCATTCAACCTCTGTCTGTTTCAGTTTCTTCAATTGTAAAATAGGGATAACAATATAATCGGCAACACTCATCGGGTTGTTGGGAGGATTAAGTGAGATAATATTTGTAAAACATTCAGGACAGTGTCTGGCACATATTGGGAGCTTAATAAGTGTTTTTTTTCCCTTCTCCTCCTGAAATTAAAGACTGTTCCCCTTAGTTAACACTGTTCTCCAGTACAGTACTGCCTCTCCCTTGAATGGCATTCTATTTTCCTTTGTTTCTGATAATACAATTCCTATATAAAACAAGCATAAGATCCATTTGCTTGGTAAATCTTCTGAATTCATATGTCATAATTCATTCAACTATTTCAAAGTGGTTCAGTTTAAAGTTTATTTCATTTTTCCTTATTACAAAAATACATATACAGGTGTAGGGGAGAGATAAAATTGTGTGAACAAAGGTATGGAAGGGGAAAAGTGTGTGTCATGTGCAGGGTACAGTGAATGGTAGAGTTGGCAGCTAGATCATAGAATGTAGGGAATGAAACAATATTCCTTCTATTAGTTGTGAAATGAAAAGATCATTGAATTTAGAGTCCGATCTCCTAGATTAAATCCCAGCCATATTGCCAAACAGCTGTGTGACCTTGGGCACATCATTTTATCCCTCAGCTTCACATTCCTAACTGCAAAATAAGGAGGCTGGAACACATGATTATCCTTTAGCAGAATGCAAGTTTTATGAGAATCAAGTCTTTTTCTGTGTATTTTTTGTTTTTTTTTCCCCGTCTTTGAATTGCTAAAGGCTAACACCATGTCTTCTACATAGTAATGCCTTCGACATTAATACATGTGGACTTGATTAGGTCTACATTCTCATCCAGATCTAAAGCTTTTTTTGACTACAATCCTCCTATTTACCAAACCCATAACTAATATTTTGTACTATACAACATTGTGTTTGGTCATGTATTACTGGGTCTAACAATTTTCTACTTTTTCTTGTGCATATATGCATGTATGTATGTATGTGTGTATCTATCTTTTCTTGATATCCAAGCAGTTTTTGATCTCCCTCAAGTAAGGAATTATGTCTTTATTTCTGTTGTGTATCCATAGTACATTGGATACATACTAGAAACTTTATGAATATTGGAAGATATGAAAGGATACCTACTTTTCCTTGTGAATATTATATGATCATTTGAATGAAAAATAATCACTTCTATTCACCAGAAAGATATTAAACATACTCACAAGACAACAAAAATAGTGCCAGTGAATCTTGGAATGAAAGACTCTTAAAGGGAAAGTAGTCAATGCTATCAAATATGCTTTTGTTTCTCCACTGGTAGAGACTTTGAAGCCCAAGAACATAGTAAGCCCAAACATGCTTCATTCTCTTATTTTCTTCTTGAGTAGAATGGCTGCATAAATAGTAGAGTTACTATCACATACGTAATAACACGCATCCACCACCTGCTTCAATTATTTTATTTTGCCTGAGAAGTACTTTAAGTTCCAGAGATGAGAGCATTACATAAATCAAAGTATTTTTGTAATTATTATAATTATCTTTTAATGCTAGATTTTAGTCAACAGCTAAAAGTGATTGTAATTCTAAAATCAAAAGAAAAGACATGGAACAGAGACTGGGAATTCAAATAATGTTCTAATTTTCTATTTCTTCCTCATGGAATCAGTAACTTCATTTATCATATTTAAATTTATTAGAAGGGTGATTCATAGTCTTCATAGATGGATATATGTACCAGTTAGACACAGAGGAAATACACCTACTCTAAATCATTCCAATTTTCTATGATACATAATTTTGTCATCCTTAAAGGATGCATAAATTGTTTAATTGTATAAATTGTATAAATTTTATTGCTGCATCTCTTCTAGCACTAATAAGTGGGGATACATAAACACTTATTTTATCCATAGAGGTTTGTCAGTATGTTCATATATAAACCAATGGGTTTACCTTCTATAAAGTTGTAACTGATTTTCTGCTTTCCCATTTTTCAGCCTTTCTGACTCCAGCTCTATGATACTAATGAGCTTGTATATATAAATGCCAGCCACCAACACTTTTCAAGTAATTCACTACTAAAACTCCAAAATGCTCCTAAATTTATAAAACAATCATAAAATGAAAAGTCTTGACTAGCTTTTAAATTCTGTATGAAGTTTTAGTTTTCATCTAGCCAAAAAATTTATCCTGGTAGATATGGTGAGAGACATATCTTAGCCAAACATATAGCTTAGGACATTTTATATATTTGTTTCCCAAGGGATTATTGTATATTTAATTTTTGGAATTTAATTAATTTATTAATAAATTCATATATTTGAAATATAAAATAAATTAATAAATTGAGTACTTACAGGTATAAATTTGTTAATTGCCATATAAAAGGTCTCAAATTATAATGGTATGGACACCAGGGTTTGATATTGTCAGTAAAGAACTTTTAACGTATCAAAGATTAAAATTCTCTTATTGAGTAGATATTTATGAAGAAAGAGAATCCCATCTATGCAGAGGTACTACATTATTTGATGTGTATATCTGTGTTTCCATGTCTGTGTCTGATTGATTTCTACATGTATCTTTCATGAACTATGAATAATTAAAAATTGAATTAAGAATGCAACAAAACTTGGGGTGTGGATCTTAGATCAACTACTTAGTCTGGGAGATAGCAGGAGAAAGGAACTGTATATCTTCTTATATTCACAGGACCCATTAATCATGGAGCTAGTGAACCCACAGTCTTTCTAGTCTTAAATCCTTATATTATAGTGATAAAAAGGAAACCAAGGGAGTTTAAGTATTTATCCAGTGAGTAACCAATTGATAATGCTTTCGTTCAACAACATTCTAATTGAATTAGTTTGGGCATGAGCACTGGGGAGACAAATACAGAAAGCAGGATTTGAAAAAATTTCTGTGGACAATTTAGTTTTCAGATGTCAAATGGAGAGACTTTGAGGTTTATTAGACCCAGGAAATATAAAGCAATATTGTAGAGGTATGGCACCATGGGGAGGAGATATGGGACATGGAAAATGCATAGATATAGTAGGATAAGACTGGGAAGGATATATATGGCAGATGAAGGCACTTGATCAAAATCACTAAACTCATTCCAAGAAACATTGATCATCTACTTGCCATAAAAAGGGACTGTGTTCAGTACAAGTACGTAAGAACAAAAGTGAAAAAACAGTCCTTGCTTTTAAGGAGATTAAATTTTTCTAAGGAATAAAATATTTACAACAAAAAATACATAATTTGAAAAAGAGACCACTAATAACTTGGGGGAGCAGAAAAGATATTGTGCAAAAAATGGCACCTGAGGTAAGCAAAGAAATACATGAGGTAGCAATAAGAAGAGTATAAATTTTAGGTATGGAAGAAAGTTTGAGCAAAAGCACAGAAGTGAAAGATGGAATTTTGAGTTTGGATAACAGCACATAGGCTGGTTGGTTTGGAGTCATGTTACAACGGAATTTAAATTCCAAAAGTAAGATTTTATTTTCTCCTAAAGGCAACAGGAAGTCATAGAATATTTCAAACAGAGTGTCACAGAACTGTGATTTAGGGAGATTATTTTGGCAACTTCATGGAAAGGGTGGACAGATGGGAAGCCAGGATAGAAAACAACACAAAGGAATGAGTTCAACAGAAAAATTAAATCTCACCTGTAAAGAGATCTAGGTGTGACTAGGTCAGGACTCACACTCATTGGAATCCCTAAGGTATGAAATTAAAGAGTTTTAATAGAGAATGAGTTATTTGTGGCTTGAACATGTTGCCATTCTTAGGCCCATGAGAGAGGTTCTTTATAGGGTCATATGTCAATAAGGGACAGGGATTATTGTTCACAAGGTTCGTTGAGGGAGTTTGGTTTATGTGATTTTAAAAATGGAAAGGATGGCTAATAAAGATAGACAGGGGTTTAAACACAGTGTTCAATGTTACATAAGTCCCTTCAAGAATTAAAATTGAATTGGTTTGGGGGCAACCCATTTCCCCAGTCAACTGTATACCTAGAAAGGAAAAAAAAACTGTTTCCAAATGACTCTCTGGAAAGTCGAGAGGACCAATATTTGCAAACCTTGTTATTATCATTATTATGCCAATTTGCATACATTTACTCTTCTTTCTGTAAAAGTTGTTTGAAATTTGCAGTTAGCTCTGGGTTCATATGTGCTTTTACGTGACTGCTTGCTTTTTCTTGATCTTCTGTTGTAAACACTAACAGGGTAGGGGACTTTCCCACTTAATTTGCTCTATGTAGCAGACTAAATAGGAGACATCATATATGTGACCAAAAACCAATTTGATCATGATACTGTGGTTTTTGTTTGAGGGGTTTTATAAAGTCAGATTAGAAAAATTGTTTTGAGTCAGAAAAATTAACATTCCAAACACATTTTTACCTTGGCAATTTTAACCTTCTTTCTTTATTCAATCACTTGAAGCCCTATTATTCCTCCAAAAACAAGTAAAGCTGTATTGTAAATGATTTGCAAATGTTACAACAAAAATATGTTAAAAGCTCTAATTTTGAGTCAAACATGAATGTAAAGAGTTTTTCTTCTCTAAATGTCCACATTAACACTCAAGTGTTCCCATGTTGCACACAGAAGTCAATGTATATTTCCAGATGGAATCTTGAGTTGATGAAGGTCACTGTGACATGAGTATAATTGTGTACATATACAAGATTACACTGGGCAGCTAGGTGGCAGTCCTGGAGTCAGGAAAACTCATCTTCCTGAGTTAAAATCTGGCCTCACACACTTGCTAACTATGTGACCCTGGGCAAGTCTGCTTTCCTCAGTTTCTTCATCTATAAAATAAACTGGAAAAGGAAATGACAAACCATTCCAGCATCTTTACTAACGAAACCCCAAGTAAAGTCAAGAACACTTGAAAACAACTGAAAAATGACTGAATAACAACAATAGGATTGCATATGGAATCAAATGTCACATATAAGATCATACATACTATAAGATAATCACACAGCCTAAAAGTTAGATGAGGCAATTTCACACCTAATACTTGACTCTCTTGAATTCTCCTGTTCCTCACTTACCCTTTATCTTTTCTCTTCCTTAATTAGAATTTAAGCATTTTGAGAGTATCAACAGTACTGTTTTCTTATTTTGTATCCCCAGAAGTTAGCATAGTGTCTGAAATATATTAAGAACTTGAATATCTCTCTCTGTCTCTCTGTCTCTCTCTGTCTGTCTCCCTGTCTCTCTGTCTCTCTGTCTGTCTCTCTGTCTGTCTCTCTCTCTCTCTCTCTCTCTCTCTCTCTCTCTCTCTCTCTCTCTCTTTCTCTCCATCCATCCATCCATCTATCTATCTTTCCATTACAGACTATACCTGAAGAAGAATGTCCCCTAAAACACAGTTGAAAATGATTATCTAGCCTTTGCTTAAGGCTTCAAAATGAGGAGAACTCACTAACTCCAGAGACAGACTAGTCCACTTTTAGATAGCTATAATTTCTGGGGAAATTTTCTGTCACATTGGCATACTTGCTGTACCCTATGCATGCCTTACACCTCTCACTTCCTGCTTTTGTAGGCTATCTCACATTTCTGGAATGCCTTCTGTCCTCATCTCTACCTGCTGGAGTCCACAGATCCTTTCATCACTAAACTCAAGTATTACTCCCCTAAGAGATCTTTCCTTATTTCCCTAGTTGTTAGAGCCCTTTATCACTGTGTATTCATTTTCTGTGTATCCTCTATTTCTTTACCTGTGAATTCTTTATATTTTCCTAGGAGAATATAAGCTCCTTGAAAGCAGAAACTGTTTATCATTTTATTATTTGTATCCTTAGAATCACTGAATATAGCCAAGATAACAATCAGTAATTGGTTGTGCTTCTTCTCCTCCCTCCTTCCCCCAACCTCTTTAAAATTTTTCACTTTTAAGAAAACCTCTCTGGATTATTTGCAAAGTACAAGCTGAATGATAGGCACTGCTTATATATTTTCTGATTGATCAGCTCTCTTTCTCAAGGAATTTTCTTATTATAGCTTATTTTACATGGTGTGGATGACTGCAATGATTTTACTATCATGGAATCATTGAACTATGATACTTCTTCCTGCCCCTCTAAGAATTTTCCAAGGCTTAGGCCTTAAACTTCTTTTCTCCTCCTAAACATTCTCTCTGGCTTAGAAACCCCATTCATTCTCATGGATTCAACTATCACATTACACTAATGCCACCAAAATTGACCTTGTAACAAATCCATATGCCCCATATTTCCAAATTACTACTTAATACTTTTGCTCCAATATCTCATTACCACCTCAGATTCAAAATGTTCCAAATACATATCTTGCTTATAGTTAACCACTTATTTCCACTTAGTCATCAAGCCTTTCAATATTTGGTAAAAATATTTGATATGTAACTATAGAAGAATATCCAGGGCAGCTAGGTGGCACAGTGAATAGAAACCAGGGACCTGGAGAAGATCTCTCTCCATGAGTTCAAATCTGGCCTCAAACATTCACTGGTTATGTGACCCTGGGCAAGTCACTTAACCCTATTTGCCTCAGTTGCTTCATTTGTAAAATGAGCTAGAGAAGGAAATAGTGAACTACTCCATTTTTTTCTGCCTAGAAAACCCCACGTGGGGTCACAAAGATGTTGATATAATTGAAAAATGATTAAATAACAACAGCAAAAAAAAAAAGATGACCATTAGAGGCCATGTAGACTAGTTTCCAGCTTCTATCAAAGCCTACACTCAAAAGAACAAAAGAATACAGCTATTTCATTGGAAATTTTTGATGCTTTTAAGCCTAACAATTCTATAATCTGACTCTCTTCTTCATTATGGCATTATTGTCTGGGTTTTCACATGCAACTTGGAAACAAGATATAAAAGCAATGGGGTATAGAAATCTATGCTACTCTACAGTAAAATAGAAGGGGAAGGGGATAAAAGAAAGGGGGGTAGATAGAAGGAAGGGCAGACTAGGGAAAGGAGTATTCAAATGCATTTTTGTCTTAGTGTGGGGGAAGGGATGAGGTGGGGAGAAAATTTAGAACTCAAAATCTTGTGGAAATGAATGTTGAAAACTAAAAATAAATAAATTAATAGAAAAATTTTAAAAAACAATAAAGAAAAAGAAGAGTTGGACTAAAAAATGAAAAATGAAAAAAGAAGATAAAAAGAAAAAGAAATTGATGTTATCAGAATAGACAAAGAAGAAACAAAGCTATCACTCTCTGCAGATGATATGAGGATATACTTAGAGAATCCTAGAGAATCAAGTAAAAAACCACTTGAAATAATAAACAACTTTAGCAAAGTTGCAGGGTATAAAATAAACCCACATAGATCATCATCATTTTTATATATTACTGTCAAAGTCTAACAGCAAGAGATAGAAAGAGAAATCCCACTTAAAGTTACTGTAGACATAAAATTTTTAGTACTCTACTTGCCAAAACAAACCCAGAAACTATATGAACACAATTACAAAACACTTTTCACACAAATAAAGTCAGATCTAAATAACTGGAAAAAGAAAACAACATCAGTTGCTCACGGGTAGGCCGAGCTAATATAATAAAATTCACAATTCTACCTAAGCTCATTTACCTATTCAGGGCCATCCCCATCAAACTATCAAAAATTATTTTATAGAGTTAGAAAAAATAACAACAAGATTCACTTAGAAGAACAAAAGGTCCAGAATATCAAGGGAACTAATGAAAAGAAATGCTAGGGAAGGTGGCCTAGCCATACCAGATAATAAATTGAATAATAAAGCATCAATCATCAAAACTACTGGGTACTGGCTAAGAAATAGAGTGGTGGACAAGTGGAATAGGTTAGGTATGCCAGACACAATAGTCAAAGACTATAGTTATCTACTGTTTGATAAACCCAAAGACCTCAGCTTCTGGAATAAGAACTCACTGTTTGACAAAAACTGCTGGAAAAAATGGAAAAGAGCATGGCAGAAAGTAAGCATAGACCAAAATCTCACAATATGTGCCAAAAGTCAAAATGGGTTCATGATTTAGATGTAAAGGCTGATACTATAAGCAAACTGGCCGAGCAAGGAATAGTTTACCTATCAGATTTATGGAGAACAGAAGAATTTACGACCAAACAAGTGTTAGAGACTGTTAGGAAATGCAAAGAGAATAGTTTCGATTACATTAAATTCAAAAGCTTTTTTTGCAAACAAAATCAATACATCCACGATTAGGAGGGAAGAAGAGAATTGGGAAAGAATCTTTACAACCAGCGTCTCTGATAATGGCCTGATTTCTAAACTATATAGAGAACTGAGTCAAGTTTATAACAGTACGAGTAATTCCCCAATTGATAAATGGTCAAAAAATATGAACAGGTAGTTTTCAGATAAAGAAATTAAAGCTACATATAGTCATATGAAAAAATGCTCTAAATCACTATTGATTAGAGGAATGCAAATCAAAACAACTCTGATGTACCACCTCACAACTATCATATTGGCTAACATGACAAAACAAAAAACTAATAAATGTTGGAGAAGATGTGGGAAAATTGGAATATTAATGCATTGTTGGAGTTGTGAAATGATCTAACCATTTTGGAGAGCAATTTGGAACTATGCCCAAAGGGCTATAAAAATGTGCATACACTTTGACCCAATAATAGCACTTCTAGGGCTGTATCCCAAAGAGATCATACAAATAGGAAAAGGAGCTATACATATACAAAACTATTTATAGCAGGTCTTTCTGTGGTGGTAAAGAATTGGAAATGGATGGGATGCCCATCAATTGGGGAATGGCTGAACAAATTGTGGTATATTAATGTAGTGGAATACTACTGTCCCATAAGAAATGATGAGCAGACTGACTTCAAAAAAACCTGGAAAGAATTGTATGGAATGATGCTGAATGAAGTGAGCAGACCAAGAGATCTATGTACATAGTAACAGCCATATTGTACGATGATTAATATTGATAGACTTAGCTCTTCTCAGCAATGCAAGGATCTAAGACATCTGTAGACTTCTCATAATGGAAAATGCCATCCACATTCAAAGAAGGAACTCGGAAGTTTCAATGCCAATTGAAGCATACTATTTGCCTTTTTTTTCTTCCGCTTTGTTTTGTTTCTTCTTTCTTGTGGTTCCTCCTATTGGTTCTAATTCTTCTTTACAACATGACTAATGTGAAAATATGTTTAATAGGATATATGTAGAGCCTATATCGATTGCATGCCATCTAAGAGAGGGAGGTGGGAAAGGAGAGTAAAAATTTAAAACTCAAAACCTTATGGAATTGATTGTTGAAAACCAAAAAAATAAATAAATTCATAAAAAAGAAAGTAAGAGAAAAATAGAAAAAACAACCCAACTGTTTCCACAGTTCTCTTTTCCTAGGAATACATTACTCCCAGTATTTCTTTTGATTCCTTTTATCTTACTCGTCTCAGTATGTGCTCTATTTTCTCCTCATCTATCTTAAAACACAGAAATAAAAATTGTCTTTCTCTGAGCAATGCCAAGGACAGAAGTGATTATTTCCTAGACTTTGAACATTAACCCAAGAGAAATATATCACAATATTTACAAGAGCAAACAAACAAAATACATTTTAATATGCTTGAACTGAGCATTGCTCAGGTGTATTGCTTTTACATTTGTGTCTAGTCACTCATTGGTTTTGATAAGGAAACATTTACTTAATACTATTAAAGTTAATCTAAATTATAAAATTTATTTGTGTCCTGGATTGTGTTTCATATTTTTGAGAGGTTAGTAACCATGTGTTGTCAAGTCAAACAAAATGAGCAGGTATTTAATTCTTTTCCTCACTGAAGCATTGTAATTCCAAAGATACCAAACTATGGGGACAGAGCAAATATGAATATGGTGGTTTCCTGTATTATCTTAGCCTAAGCTGTCTTATTATGCTTTTAAATTTTATGCTTTTGATATT
This sequence comes from Phascolarctos cinereus, assembly GCF_003287225.1. Taxonomy (NCBI): domain Eukaryota; kingdom Metazoa; phylum Chordata; class Mammalia; order Diprotodontia; family Phascolarctidae; genus Phascolarctos; species Phascolarctos cinereus. The sequence continues at coordinate 238,195,898 of NW_027556098.1, forward strand.
CATTACAAAAGTAGTTAATGTTCTAAAATTATTCATTAAAAATGAAGTAGTTATCCACAAAAATTGGATAACTTTTAGCATGATATTCTTTGTTGGTAATATCTCATCTGACATTTTCCCTTTAAAATAAAATTATTATTAGGAAATTTAAATGATGCTTCTGACATATACTAGCTGTGTAACAGGAGAAGAATCACTTAAACTCTCAGTGTTGCATGCATTCTCTGAGACTGTAAGTTATAAACAAGATACTGATTTGTAGCAGTGAAAAGTATGTATCCACAACAGTGCTATTTCCAGAAATCATAGACCTAGAACAAAACAAAACTAAATTAAATTAAAAACATATTTAAAAAGATAATTCAGCCAAGTAG